>NC_140611.1:1913436-2288436 GCF_057381915.1 Diplotaxodon limnothrissa
ATCGGCCTTTCTAGTGGATTTGCTTAAAAAGGAGATAGCTTAAGTCATTAGGTACATATTCCCTGACATTCTAGAGGTCAACCTTGCACAGTGTGTGACATTAAAGGGCATAACTTATAGAAATGGAATGGCACTGGCCCAAAGGGCAGCAGGTGGATTGCCAGAATACTGAAAACCCATATCTGCATTGTACCACAGCATATTCTACATTGTCAGAGAGCTTGGTGGCTGGTACAGAGAGCACGACAGAGCTTTTGAGCTCAGCCCAGTATCCACAAGAATATTCACTCTCGTTTCACTCTGTGAACTCCTTGATACTTATCCATTGGTTGACTATGAGATTGGATCAGTCCACATTGTGACTTTAAAAAGGCATATAGAAATAAAAGGTGTTCATATAAGTGTAATAGGTTCAGTCGCATGTATTTCATTAGATAAATTCTTCTTTTTTATGTCTGATCTTTATAACTTTGAGTATTTGGTATGGATAGCTTTATGAAAACTAAACTGAAAGGATTCTTTCTGAATGTCTGATATTTAATTCTTTTTTTCCTACAGAGTCCTATGGTCCTAAAGACTGTTTTGGCTGACGGAACCTGTCGAAGGCTCACTCTCTAATGGAGCGCCTGAATCAACTGAGGATCTCATCGTTGAAGTCAAGAGACAGTGTTGTCTTCAGGGCAGTTTCAGACTTCAGTTTATGGATTCCTTGTTTGGGAATGAGTTTCTTAACCTTACCTCAGTTTCAGAAGTAGCAGACAAAGGGACTCTTAAAGCTATTGACATGTCAAAGCCCACCACATGGACATAAAAAAATAGTAACAGAGTTGGTGAAACTAAAGATGGAAAAGACTTTTTCATACAGAAGACGTGAAGTTGTTCGTGATGCACCAATGGTGGAGGCTTTCATGGCAAGATGGCCTGCTCTATTTGATTTCCATGAGGTAAGGTTTGCCTCATACACGGTGTTCTTGTGGTATTAGCCTAAAATGGTTAAGGCACAGTTGTTATTTGACAGCCCATTTCTTCAGCATGAGTGATTGCGGCCTTCTTCCAGGTATTAAACCTTTTGAAGCTCATTCCTCTGTGCTCATGTTTTCAGATCAACGCTGAGTTTAAGAGAATTGCCATCATCCCCCCTCAAACAAAGTTCCTGGCTCAGCTGGATTTCCACTTGGACAACCTGGTGAAGTTGGTCAACAGAAGAGGGGAGCGTGGACTAATACTGAAAAGAATTGTGGCATAAATGGATAATGTAAGTGATTAAGCCTCAACATTCACTTAACATGATCCTCTTTGGATGAAACTTTATAATTGTGGAAGATTTCAAATGTTTCCCCATGATAAATTCTCTCATTTTGTATTTTTACATCTGCTTGTTTTTTTTTTAACCTTCACTTTGTCAACTTATTATTAATTGCCAGTAAACCTATTATTAAGTTGTGCGCCTTTACTTTAAAAACATTCATGTAAAGTACACTATTAAAACTTAAATGAAGGACAAGGGCTGAATGAAGATGCTAATTACATACATTTCATTTCAGTGTGAAGATGTTGATGCTGCGTCTGTCAAGGGAGTGTGTATCTACATGAAAAACCATCTGTTTCATTGAGAAGTAAAAGACTGCACTTCTGCAATTCTTTGCAGTTTTTCATTTTGTGTTCAGTAATGTTATACTGCTTATGTTTTTATTGTTTTCCCCTCATGTGACTGCAATGCAGGATAATTTTTCCTTTTGGTATCATGTTGTAAGAAATTTTTACTGACAATTTTTAGCAATATGTTCTAAGTCAACCTTAATGTCCTGCTTACATGTTTAAAATGAAGATTAAAATTCATGTAGGTGTTTGGTATTATGTAACAATGTCATTTAAGGCTCAACTTAGTTGAAATCTTGTACAGGTAAATGCATGTACAGAAGCTGAAACTGTTGTCAGATAACGCACAAGTTATATTTGTGTAAATCTGTTTATTCATAAAAGTGTGTTTGTGTGTGTGGGTTTTTTTTTTTCCCCCCCCCCCCCCAGGTTGTCTTAATTTAGTTTACATTTTCAATTGTGTAATTAATACAAATCTTATATGTAAGAGATGACAGGATCATCTATAAGCACTTTCTTTTATTCTTTTACAGGCTCTTGGTAAACGCATTGAGGAAATCAATGACTGGTTGTGCCACAATTTTCTCCAGTTGAACAAAAACAAAACTGAGGTAATAGTCTTTGGCGCCAAAGAAAAACGATTACAGGTCACCAGAGAACTTCAATCTATACATCTAAAAACCACAAACCAGGCGAGAAATTTGGGTCTAGTGATGGATGCAGACCTAAACTTAGAAAAACACATTAAGACAATAACAAAGTCAGCTTACTATCACCTCAAGAATATATCAAGGATAAAAGATCTGATGTCTCAACAGGACCTGGAAAAACTAGTCCATGCATTCATCTTTAGTAGGCTTGATTACTGTAACAGCATCTTTACAGGTCTACCTAAAAAATCAGTCAGACAACTACAGCTCATTCAGAACTCTGCTGCTCGAGTCCTCACTAAGACCAAAAAAGTGGACCACATCAGCTCTGAGGTCTTTACACTGGCTGCCAGTCCGTCAGAGGATAGACTTTAAAGTTCTGATGCTGGTCTATAAAGCTCTGAATGGTTTAGGACCAAAATACATCAATGACCTCCTGACCCAGTATGAACCATCCAGATCCCTCAGGTCATCTGGATCCGGTCTTTTATCAGTTCCCAGAGTCAGAACCAGACACCGAGAAGCTGCATTCAGCTTTTATGCTCCTTATATCTGGAACAAACTCCCAGAAAGCCTCAGATCAGCTGAAACACTCAGTTTATTTAAATCCAGGTTGAAGACTCACCTGTTCTCAGCTGCATTTGAATAAAGCACCAAATCCACACTTTAAGCTTAAATTTCAAAACTTACATTTAACTACTGATTTTATCTACTGTTCTGATTTTATCTGTTTTGATTTTATATACTGTTGTTTGTTTGTTTGTTAATTAGTTAGTTAGTTTATTTGCTTGTTTTATTCAATTTTAAATCATGCTTTTTATTTGTTCTTGTTTCTAATGTCTCTGTAAAGCACTTTGAATCACCTTGTTGTTGAATTGTGCTATACAAATAAACTTGCCTTGCCTTGCCTTGCCTTTTATTTGCTGCTGAGGTCAGTTTTTTGTGAAATATTTGCAAATATATTCTCAAACTAACTTTTTCTTTGTTATTTCTGCAGGCTATCTTTAAAAATGTGTTAAGTTTATATGGATGTGATTTTAGACTTGTTCATGGCAGAATTGCTGCTTTCACTGATGTTACAGTTTAATAAAGGGGAATTGTTCAGTAGCACTCACAATCTTTGCCTTTTTTTGTCAGTAATCAGTTAATATTTCAATTGAAAAAATTAAGTAGGATTTAAAGCCATAATTTGTGTTGCAAGAACATAATTGCAATGTGTTTACATTACATAATATCATTGCGTACCACTGGCAAATAAAAATAAGTTGGTGTTAAACATTAAAATATATTGATATTATGCAATGCATTGATATTATGATAATAGATGATCAAACATGATTTTTTTTTAAAGTAATCTGATGTAAATAAAATACTTTGATCTGACAAGCATTAATTACTTGAGGGAAAGTGGAAAATTAAGTCAGTCATACTTATTCATATTATGTGGGACCGATGTACACAATAAAATCAAGTAAATTGAAAGAACTTTTTTTTTCAGTGTACCTTATATCGTAAGGAGGAGGAGGAAGAGCAATTGGACAGATGTATAAGGATAAGAAATATAAAGTCTATAAAATAGGCTAGTATTAATATTAAGGAAGGCCAAGAAAGAATATTATAACAAATTATTTCAAGAAAGAAAAATAATATAAAGGGTATTTGGAATATTTTCAGAGAGATATTAGGCAATAGGAACGTTTCCTTAGATTTGCCTAATTATTTTTATAAGGAAAATAAGATTATAAAGGACATGAATGAAGTGGTAAATGAATTGATTGATTGATTGATTGATTGATTGATTGATTGATTGATTGATTGATTGATTGGTAATTTATTTCAACATGTGAACAATATACAAGTACATTTAGAAAAGAAATGAGAGGAAAAAAAATATACTATACAAATTACATACAAAAAAACATTCTGATTAATTCAATTCCTTTTTTGTAAATATTAGACCTAAGTTGGCGAATCTAATTAGAAAACATGATAAGCTAGAACAAAAGGATGATTGGAAAGGTGGAAGCAGAGTGGTTAAGTCTATTCTTAGCTGATATCGCTGAAAAAGAAATTGCAGCAATTCTAAAAAAGACTAAAAATAAGACATCTACTGATTGCCATGGTTTAGATATGGTTATGGTTAAAAAGACATTGGATTGTATAATTACTCCTCCTTGTTATATTTTCAATCTTGCATTCCATGCTGGTGTATTTCCTGACAGAATGAAAGTGGCAAAAGCGATACCTCTGTATAAAAAGGGAGAGAAACATCGTTTTAATAACTATAGGCCAGTGTAACTTCTGTCACAGTTTTCTAAAGTACTTGAAAAACTGTTTGTGGAAAGACTTGATAGCTTTATTGAAAAACATCAATTACTAAGTGAAAATCAATATGGATTTCGGAAAAATAGATCAACGGCATTAGCATTGATGACTACTACTGACGATATTTCATGTGCAACAGACAATAATAAATATACAATAGGAGTATTTATTGACTTAAAAAAAGCTTTTGATTCGCTGCAACATTCTGTTTTGATTTCTACGCTTAATACTTATGGGGTGAGAGGAATTGCATTACAGTGGTTAAGTACTTATCTAGAAAATAGGTCCCAGTATGTGCATTATTTAGACAATTCCTCTGAAAGACTGAAAATTGAATGTGGGGTTCCTCAAGGTTCTGTTTTGGGGCCAAAACTTTTTAATTTATACATAAATGATATTTGCGATGTGTCCAAAATGTTAAATTTCGTTTTGTTTACAGATGATACAAATTTTTATTGTGCTGGGGATAAATTGAAAGAATTGGCTGAATTCTGAAATGAAAAAACTAAAAAAAATGGTTTCAGGTAAACAAATTATCTTTGAACTTGACAAAAATGAAATTTATGATTTTGGAAAGGTAAAAGAGGATGAAGTAACTCTGTCCATTGATAGAGTTCTGATTGACAGAGTTACTGAACTCCGTTTTTTGGGGAGTAGCATTGGATGATAAATTAAAATGGAAATCTCATATTGAACATGTTAGAAAAAAGATGGTTAAAAATATTTATATTTTGAGTAATGTCAGAGATATACTTGATTATAAGGCGATGCGTATTTTATATTTCTCACTAATTTTCCCCTATCTCAGTTATTGTGCTGAAGTGTGGAGGAATACATATGCGACTAATATAAAGCCTCTATACTTGCTACAGAAGAAACTGGTACGAATGGTTCATAATGTTAAATATAGAGAACATACAAATAATCTGTTTATAAAATCGAAATTGTTGAAATTTGAAGACTTAGTGAAATTACAGACATTATTATTTATGTTCAAGGCAAGAAATAGTACATTACCTCTTAAGTTACAAAGTTTGTTTGTATTGTGTTCAGGAAGTGGTGCCAGCAGAAGGAAGTTTGACTTTAAGCACCAGTTTGCTAAGACCACACAAAGGCCAATGTGTCCGACAGTCAAAGGTATAAGAATATGGAATTCTCTTCAAGATAATCTCAAGAGTTGTACAAACATGCACCGTTTTAAAATGTGTTACATACTTAAAAGGATAAATCAATATGAAGAACATGAAAGTAATTTGGGCTAAATGTGGAAGGAAATTTTTTCATTGCCATTTAGTAGTGCTGCATGGTTTTTTGGGTTGTTGGCGCCCTCTTGTAAGAATAATTAGATTGCAGATAGGGGGCAGGTGCTAATAAGAATTTATTCTTCTTCCAGCTCCTTTTCACCCATGGGTGCAGTGTTATATTAATGGGAAGGAGGATTTGTATGAAGGAAATGAAACACTGTTGAACCATGTGTGAAATAAATAAAGAAAAAAAATGAAATGAAATGAGTTAAAAGCCAGGGATTAAAAATAGGTTTTCAATCTGGACTTAAAGACCTGCACTGATGACGCTTGTCTAATATGGAGGGGAGGGTTATTCTAAAGCTTCGGAGCCGCAATTGAAAATGTTCGGTCTCCTCTGCATTTCAGCCGCGACTTAGGAACCGACAGCAACAGCTGCTCAGCTGAACGGAGCGAGCGAGGAGGAACATGTGACTTCAGCAAATCAGATAAGTAGACAGGAGCCAGACTGTTTAAGGATTTAAAAACCAGTCAAAGAACTTTACAACGAATCCTAAATTCAATGGGAAGCCAATGCAAAGAAGCCGGAACCGGAGTGATGCGATCGAATTTCCTACTATCGGTTAAAAATCGTGGCGCCGCATTTTGCACTAATTGCTGGCGTGACAAAGTGCCAGACCCAAACCCAATTAAAAGGGAATTACAATATTCCAGACATGAAGTGATAAAAGCATGAATACGAGTTTCCAAGTTGCGTTTGGTAAGGAAAGGCTTAACTTCCGATTTACATGACCATCAAAGGTAAGTGTGCAATCAAATTTAACACCAAGATTTGTGATCAAACTTTTCAGATGGGAGGTCGAATCACCAAAATCAACATCTGGAGAATCAGTAGAGCGATGTGGGCCAAATAAAATTGTTTCCCTTTTGTGATCATTAACATTTAGAAAGTTATTTGCCATCCATGATTTGACATCGCTAAGACAGTCAAGCAGAGATTGACATGGGGAAGTATCCAAATGACTAAAGGGTAAGTAAAGATGACAGTCATCGGCATACAAATGAAATGACACTCGGTGTTTACGAAAAATCACACCAAGACAGAGTGAATACAGTGAGAAAAATAATGGCTCGAGGATAGATCCCTGGGGGACACCCCAAAGCAGAGGGGCCACAGAGGACGCGGTCAACCGCAGCTTAACACAAAAACTCCTTTTGGAAAGATTTGATTTTATCCACGAAATTCCCACACAGTGGTGTAAGCAGGAGATCAGCAGGTCGTGGTCCACTGTGTCAAATGCAGCTGTCATGTCCAATAAGACAAGCACAGCATATTTACCACGATCAGTCGCAACAAGAATGTCATTCATAGCTTTAACAAGAGCTGCGAAAGGGCTTAAAACCGGATTGGAAGATTTCAGACAGCTGCGAGTCATTCAAGTAGTCTAACAGCTGGGTACGTACAATCCCAGGTATGTTAACTTGGCCTTGATGGGTTAAGAAACCTGGCTTAACTTTTACTTTTAGTCAAATAAAATTTACAAACATAAAGAAAATAAACAGGACAAAAAAAAAACAGAAAGGAAAAGCAAGGAGACAACAGTTAGCTAAAATCAATACTCCCATTTAAATGCACGGTTGTCCCCCAGCAGCTGAGCCTATAGCTGTTTAAATGAAGGGACTGATCTGGTCCTAACCAGTTTGTATGTCTTCAGCCTGGAGGAGAACCAGGACCAAGATTACATCTCTCAGCTGGAGCTTGAGACTCAGGAGCTGGCCAGAGGGAATGAGGTCTGGGCTTCTCTGTTTAGACAGCTGGAGCTGGACAAGTGGAAGAAAATGGATGGATTGGTAACATGTATGGCTCTTAATCATGGAAAATAGGACACTCTTTTGTACTGCATAGTGCAATAACAGACAAAGACGTGATTCCTTTGACACAAACAAAGTAATACCACACCAAAGCTCTTAGTATTATGATGCATTGCAATTATCTCCTTGCATAAAACAGATTTTTTCCTGATCTCTAAAGTCTCTTTATCAGTAAAAGACCTTCCTGAGGTGCTTGACATAGCTGATGTTACATCAGCCGTCCTGGATGTCGTCATCATTTTTGCTCTTAAACACTGGCTTGTAACGAGGTGACTGCCTGATGTTACGAGGTGCTGTCTATTCAAGTGGCTGATGCGTAGCTACACTTGTTTTTCTGCTTCTCTTCCTCCTTTTTCTTTTAATTTTCTCAGGTGTAGTTGTTGGTCTGGTAGGTCTCTGGGGTGTTTTGTCGTGGGCCAACCTATCTTCAGCTGTCGGTAGTTCATTTACCAGACTTCAGGTATATGCAGGACAGGCGGTGCTATGATTCCCTACCAGGCCATCCGTATCGATATGGTGACTCTATGGTCCGATTTCAGCGTAAATCACTGGTTGGTTTGCTGTTCGAAGTCTCGTTTGTCCCTTTTCTTCCTGTGTTCCTCCTGGCTGTCCACTTGAGTTTCCCATTTGAACCCTGCCGGCTCAAGAATCAACTCACCTATGATCTGGTAACCTTGAACACTGTTTCTCCTCCTCACCACCATCTGAACCTCCAGATGCCATGACCCACGGTCAGTCTGCCTCCTCCTCTCCACCTGTTTTCTGAGGAAACTCACCTGCCAACCCAGTACTCCCCCATACTTACCACCTCAGAAGCTCAAGTAAGATTAGCTCTGGTTCAGTTCACACGTAACCTGTAATATTCTCTTCCATTAACTCTCATTCTCTCCTCCTCAGAACTCTCCCTCCTCAGCCACAGTCCTTTCCTCACTCTCCTCCATTATCACTGCATTCACTTAAGTAAACATTTCTGTTTGCCGACTCTGCTTTTTGGGTCCAGCCTGCCTGACATTATGACAGGTGGCACAATGAGTGAGCTGAAGGCTTATTCACAGCTGAGTGGTAGTAGTTATGGATTGCAGGTTTTGGTGTATTTAAATAATAAGTAATTGCACTCAGTCTAAAATAACTGATGGTTATATTATTAGTGATTAAATTACTGAAATAACTTTAATTAACATAGAAAAATATGGAAACTGTTTGACGATCAAGTTCAGGTAATGTTGCCAGAATTTAACATTTTGGAGGAACTCCTGCTCGTATAATAAACCATACAGAGAAGTTCTGAGGTTAGAGGGGCTGACTCTTCAGTTGCTTGTATCTGAAGTAAAATGTGCATATGCAATAGCTCGACTAAACTAACCAATCTGAAAATAAAGTTCACATGAATCCAAAAGGTCTCACTACAAACTACATGTTACCCTCTAGTTTAAATAAAATAAAAATAAAAATTGAAAAATAAAACCATGCACCAAATAAAGTGCTTATTTTCATGTTGTTAGGCTTCTCATTCAATGTAGTCCTTCCATGAAAGTATCATATACACAACATTTCCACAAGATAAAAAGCATCTAAATGAAATCTTGATACACCCACACAGCAGCAGGTTTCTCTTAATGTCCTGCAGCTTGTCAGAGAAAATGTAAATCAAATCAGATCTTTATGGAAATAACAACTTCTAGTCCAGCGATGTCTGTACAGGAGATTCTTTAATCATGGTTCCTGTAATCTTTCATCATAGTGCAAGTTTATCTTTATCATATGAACTAAAGTGTGTTTCCACAGAGCTGATTACCCGCTCCGGTTCAGAGGCTGCCTCTGAGTACTAACGGTCTCTTAGATTCGAGTGTTGCAAATGTGTATGATTGGCTCAGTACTGGGATGTGTTAACATTAATGAAAGAGGAAATAATCTCCTCCAAACTGTACGTTGTATTTTTGCACATTTGGTGAAATAGGCTCCCCGCAGGACTTCTCTCACAAGTTGTTCTAAATTCATGATGAAAGCGTTTGATGGAGCAAATTTCAGTTTTCACGCTGCGAGACATTAGAACAGCTTGAGAAGCTGAAAGCTTGGTTGGATTCTTTATGGATTTTATATTTCTTTTCTTGTTAAAGGTGATAATTATTTTTTTAATTCCTCTAAAACACTGAGTAGGTTTTTCCCATAAGTTCAGTATTTTTTTCAGCAGCTCACCTTGAGGAGCTGCAGGCCTAAAATAAGGTTTAAAAAGTTTTATATAACACATTTTAGATTCTGTCTCTCACTTTATGCCAGTTTGATTGTCTGCCCCGTGTTGGACAGCAGAGCTGGGCTGGCTGTTTAGAGCAAAATGAATACTGGAAAGATTTTGGCACATAGAGATGAATTGTTCATCAATCACTAATCTAATAGTGCATTAATGTTTGAACATCAACCACTGAACGGTTCTAAAGAAAGTGAGAGAACAGCATCTTTACTCCGTTTGTCCTGCTGCATGTTATCGACGTATTCGTCTCAAAGAAACTTCCTTGACTCATGAGACCGCGGGAGGAGTGGGAGGAAACAGAAGCAGGCATGGGGAGAATATGCAAATCTGCACATCTTCAGTATGTTCATTGCACATGCTATGCTTACTTGTGATACAGTCTTCAATATTTTACAGTCTGTGTGTTTTATAGGTATAATGTTTTAGCCCTTTTCTCTTCACCAGAGAGATGAAGAAAGCCTTCTAACTATGCTTTGTGGCTGAAATGTGAGTGCCTTGTTAGTCCCATCCACAATCATGTTTCTTTGCTTCTGTTCCTATTTTGAATTCCTTGCCCTGACCACTGCAGTACTCAAAGATGTCCATTAGGAGGAGCTCTGACTCTAGTGGTCCATACCAACATGGCTTGAGCAGCGACACGGTAAAGGGTTGTTGATGTGAGGACCCCTCACAGTAAAATTTCCCTTAATACGAGATATCACCTCAAATGCTAGATTTGTGTCTGGATTGGCTCAATTCTCAAAAAACTACCCCCCCCCCCCCCTCCACACACACCTCCAGTAAATTTAAACTCATCCTTCCTCAGCATTTCTTTTATCTCTCTGTCAGCCTTTTATACATATTGTACTGTAGCCCATGTCACATCAGCTGTCACATGTATTCCTTCATTCTCATTGTGAATCTCAGCCTCACATGAGGAGAGAGAGGCTGTTGGTATAGCAGCAGTATGAGGTTATTTTCATTAGAGATGGACCGATCCGATATTACGTATCGGTATCGGTCCGATACTGACGTAAATTGCTGGATCGGATATCGGAGAAAAATAAAAAATGTAATCCGATCCATTAAATATCACGAAAGCACCTCACAAAACTTGCAACACGCCGTAACTCGCCTCAGAACGACGTTAGCACGTCGGAGCAGTATGCATCACGTGATAGAGCAGCTGTGGCATGCGGGACCTGTCGGTGGTCTGGATAGCATTTGGAGCTTCGCTAGCAACCCGGCATTTCATCTCCGACAAAGTTATCCCCGAGAGAAGTAAAGCAAGTGTGTAAGTCCATCTCTGAATGTTTGTAAAGCATTCCCACGTTAAGCTTAACGAGCGACTGCCTCTTCTGGCTGCTACTTCAATCGTGAAACTGCTAATGATCAGCTGATCGGCTTTTCTGTCGCGAGTCCGTCTCTCTTGTTTGTTTTTGGTCCACTTTGCACCAGAAAGAGGAAACCAGCGGCTGAACAACAGCAGCACGTTTAAGCTTGATCAGCTGTTGTTAGAATGTATTTAATATTACTTTCTACTCCAGGATCTTTTTCTATGTAGCTGACGGCTGGTAACTGTGCAGGGGCGGATCTAGCAAAGTTTAGCCAGGGGGGCCGATAGGGCATGAACAGGGAAAAGGGGGCACAAAGACATACTTTTCTTTCTTATTCTCATTTAAAATGTCGAGCTTTTAATAAATAATTATCCGAATCTTACACCCAAAGTTTTAATTTGATGTAAAATGAATAGAAGTCAATTACTGTATATAGTGACTATTAAGTCTAATATATATACCCTAGTAAGCTATAGTACTTTTTCCTTTGGGAAGGTACCATCTGTGCAGTCTGCAATTTTGTTGAAGAAAGATGTTGAATCTATTTAATATTTCTTGAAAAATAATTGATTTCTGTGCATTTTTTTTCACACTGCATCAAATTAAGGTTGATTACGTCGATTAAGCATCATGAGGTGGAGTGTGAGGGGTGGTTCCCTATTTTTTATTTATTTATTTTTGTTGTTGCTGGGAGTTGGAACCCTATTAGTTAGGTTGCTTAATATTTACGCTAAGTACTCTTTAAAATACCAGAATAGGGAGGATGGTGTAGGTTTAAGTTTATTAGATTGATCAGTATTGCTGAACTATGAAATTTTTTTTTTGCATACAGGTATAACAGAATAGCTTTAGTGTAGTTGTTGTTTTAAACTTGAGTATGAACTTGCAGACTTGCAAAATGCAGCAAGATATTTTAAAAACAGTTTTGTTGATTAAAAAACACTATATCGGATTCATATCGGTATCGGCAGATATCCAAATTTATGATATCGGTATCGGTATCGGACATAAAAAAGTGGTATCGTGCCATCTCTAATTTTCATACAGAGTTTCTGGATGACAGCAGCTGCCTTAATGCAACACAAACAGAAATATGTTTAGCATGCAAGGGATAAGATTTGTACTTGGTTTGAGGGTGTCAGATGAAAAAAATTGAATAGAAAATGATGCAATTTCCCTGAAAGTGTACAAGTTGCCTCTGTTTTCAGACATTAACAAACATAACAGGTGGAAACATGATGTTGAGGGTCTTGAGGATTGGTTTAATGTGGTGTTCGAAATATTTAAAATGGAAAAACTGACATTCCTTTTAAAAATTCGAAAAGACAAATTCTACAGAATATGGAATAAATGGATTAGCTTTGTGTCCCCCATCCGCCCTGAATTTAGGTAAGACCAGCCCTGAATTGGTGTATCTCCCATGTATCGTACAATGTCAGGTTGACCCTCAACTTCATAATATGTACCTAATGTAGTCTTTGTAGTTAAGTTAAACATGCTGCATTATGTAACACACTGTTAAGCCAACGAGTTTATTTATTTTTTTGCTATCAGAATGTAAAACAAAAGGACGAAGAAAAAGGGTTTTTTTCCTTTTTGACTAAGTAATGTCAATGCACTTTATTGTAACAAGTCCTTTCTTTTTTCTTCAATAAAAATATAATAAAAAAAATAGAAACATGTTGTTGTGTGTTAATGATGTCCAAAGTTGACCTATAATATGAACATTAACATGCAGACATGCCATAACTGAACAACCCTGTGGAGCTACAGTGTTTTGTAGTCTCACCTCAGGTGATTAGTGTTCATCAGATGACATGTTTTTTAACATAAATGCTGAAAATCTGTGGGATGCTTACAGCTTTCGGCCGATTGTAATGGCATGAATCTCACCCTTGCAGCCAAGGGACATCGGCATTCATTCATCTTCCTGCATTGTGTTTGGGCTGCTAGTCTATTCTTTACATCGTTTCGGCTTTCCCACATTGTCACATTTCATTCTGTTATCATCATTTTCCTCTGCCCAATTTCTACGATCCAATCAGCTTCTGTCCTGTGTGCTTTAAATCTCAGCGCTCGTCTGTCATTTTGTCTTTCGGGCTCTTATTCATGCAATCATGTTAATCATGTTTATGCTTATTAGTTGTATTTTCAGTCACATTGAATACTGGCAGCAGCATCTTCAGCCTCATCATGATTCCTGATAAAGTGAATCCAAAGTCCTAATGCCTCTCCGTGCAGGGGAGCGAGCTTACACATTGTATTGTGTCAGGTCCATGACCAATCCTCCTCACTGCAAATTCTCCCTGTCAACAAAGTCATCCAATCTTAGTGCTGTGCAATTGCAAGAGCTCACCTAAGTCACTGTGCTCTGCTAGCCTTTGACACCTGTCTGCAAGCTCTGCAGAGCACAATCAGAACACTCCTGTACAAACTCCCATGTTCAGCCAGAAGTCATCCCTGGCTTCAGCTTCCATATCCTCGCCCATGGTTTTTTGACCCAGTCAAAGTTTGGACGTCTTTGGTATGAACATTCATGCTCAAAACTTAAATTCATCCCTGTAGATAGATTTAAAACAATTATGCAGAGAACAATGGACCAAAATTCCTTAAGAGTTATGCATAAGACTCATTGGTAGTTATTGTAAATGCTTGAAAGCAGTTCTGCAGCCAAGGGTGGCAGGTATTAGGTTTTGTCTGCAACTACTTTTTCATAGGATAGCTTTATTCCATTAATAAATCAAATCATCATTTAAAAAGTGCATTTTGTATTAACTCTATTGACTTGCAGCTGGGTGAAGTACTGATACTGTGATGGGCATCAAATACCTTTTTTTACATACACTGTTAAAAAAACATCCTAAAAAAACTGTAATATTCCAGCAGCTGGGGCGCCAAATAATACCGTAAAATAACAGAAAATAACTGTCCCTTAAAAATACAGTTATTTTCAGTAATGAAAATACAGTTCGTTGCCCTAATTTTACATGGGATTTTGCCTTTTACAAATGCTTTTAAACATTAAATTAGGAACATTTTACTGTGATCATCACATAAAAATTTAGTTTCTAAGTGTAATTAACAGATTTCATGAATATGTACTGGACTGCACTTGAATTAAGTGTGCTCCCTGTAAGATTGTTGGTTTTATCTGTAACAAAACATCCAAAAAACCCTTATTAAACAAAACCTCTGATTACAATTACATCAAGATTATGTTATTTCTTGATCATATGTTGTGTATGAGCAGTTTTAACATGTTTATTTTACTTATAAGACATGAAACATGGTTTCAATCATTAACATGGATTTTATTGACAAAAAGACAACCCTTCCTGGAACAATCCAAGAACAACTAACACTTATGCATGAACAAAGGCACATAGAAAAAAAATCCAATTCAAATGCACGTTTGAGCACAAAAGAAGGGGAAACTGCCGCCTCGAATGTTCATCTGCCTCTCCACATCTGGAACAAGGAAAAGGGGAACATTTGAGGCACATAACCTGCAGGTTTCGAAGCAGCTCTAGCTTTCTGAAAGTCTCACATTTAGGGCTGCTGCTGGCCATTTGCGTTCCCTTGGAGAAATTTGCAATGTGATTATATACTTAACTGACTGTTGTGGTCCTGGGTCGGTGACCCAGTGTTTTTGGTTTTTGTACTTTTACTTTTGATTTCATAATGGTTTGTGACTGTTTGTGTTTTGTGTTTTCTGTCCTAGTGTTTCTAGCTCCCTAGTTTCGTGGTGCATCCTGAGTTCTGATTTTTAGGTTTTGTTATTTGACCTCCCAGAGTTAATTCTGTGGTCCCTTTGTTCTGTGTCATCTGGTGTACCCCCTCTAGTGTAGTCAGGTCTCCGTGTAAAGCCCGCGTCTCCGAGTCGGTGTCTTCACGTGTGTTTTGAGTTTCCTGCTTTATTGTGAAAGTCTGTGTCTTATGCCAGTGTGTTCAGTTTGCGTTTCCCCTGTCTCGTCTTGTCAATCGCAATCAGTTGTGCCTCCCTCCTGTGTGTAGTTTCCTTGTTCCCTTCTGTGTATTTATAGTAGAGATGGACCGATCCGATATTACGTATTGGTATCAGTCTAATACTGACCTAAATTACTGGATCGGATATTGGAGAGAAATAAAAAATGTAATCCGATCCATTAAATATCACGAAAGCACCTCACAAAACTTGCCACACGGTGTAACTCGGCTCATAACCGTAGCACGTCGCAGCAGTATGCATCACCTGATAGAGCAGCTGTGTGTATTTGTAGCCTCGCTACCAAACCAGCATTTCATCTCCGAGGAAGTTTTCCCAGAGAGAAGTAAAGCAAGTGTGTAAGTTCATCTCTGAATGTTTGTAAAGCATTCCTGCGTTAAGCTTAACAACCGATATATGGAGCGACTGCCTCTCTCTCTCTCTCTCCTGCTGCTACTTCAATCATGAAACTGCTTAATGATCAGCTGATCGGCTTTTCTGTCGTGAGTCCGTCTCTCTTGTTTGTTTTTGGCCCACTTTGCACCAGAAAGAGGAAACCAGCGGCTGAACAACAGCAGCACGTTTAAGCTTGATCAGCTGTTGTTAGAATGTATTTAATATTACTTTCTACACCAGGATCTTTTTCTACGTAGCTGACGCTGGTAACTGTGCAGGGGCGGATCTAGCAAAGTTTAGCCAGGGGGGCCGATAGGGCATGAACAGGGAAAAGGGGGCACAAAGACATACTTTTCTTTCTTATTCTCATTTAAAATGTCTAGCTTTTAATAAATAATTATCTGAATCTTACATTTTACATCAAGTTTAAATTTGATGTAAACTTGATGTAATGTCCATTACTGTATATAGTAACTGTTAAGTCTAATATACCCTAGTAAGCTATAGTACTTTTTCCTTTGGGAAGGTACCATCTGTGCAGTCTGCAGTTCTGTTGAAGAAAGATGTTGAATCTATTTAATATTTCTTGAAAAATAATTGATTTCTGTGCATTTTTTTTCACACTGCATCAAATTAAAGTTGATTACATTGATTAAGCATCATGAGGTGGAGTGTGAGGGGTGGTTCCCTATTTTTTTTATTTTTTTGTTGTTGCTGGGAGTTGGAACCCTATTAGTTAGGTTGCTTAATATTTACGCTAAATACTCCTTAAAATACCAGAATAGGGAGGATGGTGTAGGTTTAAGTTTATTAGATTGATCAGTATTGCTGAACTATGAAATATTTTTTTTGTATACAGGTATAACAGAATAGCTTTAGTGTAGTTGTTGTTTTAAACTTGAGTATGAACTTACACAAAATGCAGCAAGATATTAAAAAAAACATTTTTATTGATTAAAAAACACTATATCGGATTCATATCGGTATCGGCAGATATCCAAATTTATGATATCGGTATCGGACATAAAAAAGTGGTATCGTGCCATCTCTAATTTATAGAGTTCACTCATGTTAGTTGCTAGTCCGTCTGTGTTTCTTCCCCACCTGTTTCTCCCAGAGTCATCCATTCAGGTTCGTTTTGGTAGTCAGTCCCAGTTTAGGTCACCTTGAGGTTTTGCTTTGCTCGCCGTATTTCTGTTTGTGCCACCTGTGATAATAAAAGCTCGCTCACCTCCAAGCCAGTGCCTGCGTCTGGATCCTGTCTCTCACTCTTCACACGTCTGCCCCCCGCAGCCGTGACACTGACAAGTTAAGGCAGTCTATTACAATGAACTGAGATGAAGATATTACTTAAGACAATGCTACACCTATCGCAGGACAGAGTGACAGAGAAGCCTGTCAGCAGACAGTAACATACTAACTGGCTAGCACTAACGCTAGCTAAATGTGAATAGGATTTGCAGCCTATATTTAACTTTTCCCCTATCAAGCGGGCCACCTGTGCTGTTGACACTTACCATGAACCAGAGACCAGTGCTAATGAACAGCAGATTATGTTATCCTAGATAAAAATAAGAACTTCTTATGCTTGCCACTCGTAGTCCACAATTTTGGTGATCAATGTCAGAACCTTTGGATTGACTGCAAGGTTTTTCTTAGACGTGTTCCGCTCCACTTTGGGTTTATCCTAAGGCACCTGTCGAATGAAACACAACAACTTCATTAAGAAACTGTCAGGGTCCTGGGTCTCCTGACCCAGCGTTTTAGTTCTTTGTGATTTTTGTATTATTGTACTTGTGTGTGATTTATTCTATGGTTTCTAGTTTTGATCCCTTGCCCTTCATGTCTCTCTGTGTCCCCTCTGTTCTGTGTAAGTCTGTGACTGCATATTTGAGTTTCCCTCTGTGTCTTTTGGTTCATCGAGTCCTCTGCCTTACTGGTTATGTCTCTGTGTTTCTTAGTTGCTGTCTCCACCGTGTCAAGTTCGCGTCTGTGTCATACTTCCTGTTTTACTTCGAAGGTCAGTGTCTTATGTGAATGTGTTCAGTTTACGCTTCCTTGTCTCGTCAGTTCTGATTTCCCCCAGCTGTGCTCTCCTTCTGTGTCTCATTCTCCTCGTTACTTCCCAGTGTATTTAGTCCCTGTGTTTCTCTGAGTCAGTGTTGCGTCGTACCCTCAACAAGCTGTGTGTGTTTTGCCTCTGTGTTGCCAGTGTTTTGTCTCCAGTTCAGTATTTCTGCTAAAGTGTTTTAGTCCACCAGCGTTTTTGTTTGTCTTTTGGTGAGTTTAGTTTAGTAAGAGGTTTTCCAGCAATAAAGGTGCGCTTTAAGTTGTACTTCTGTGTCTGAGTCCTGCATTTTGGATCCACCACTCCTGCTTGCCTGCCTGCCACACAGCCAACCATGACAGAAACTGAGGACTGGACTGTATGTTTTTTACATCTGCAATAAATCTAAATGTAGATTGTAAATGGTAAATGGCCTGTATTTATATAGCGCTTTACTAGTCCCTAAGGACCCCAAAGCGCTTTACATATCCAGTCATCCACCCATTCACGCACCCATTCACACACTGGTGATGGCAGCTACATTGTAGCCACAGCCACCCTGGGGCGCACTGACAGAGGCGAGGCTGCCGGACACTGGCGCCACCGGGCCCTCTGACCACCACCAGTAGGCAACGGGTGAAGTGTCTCGCCCAAGGACACAACAACCAAGACTGTCCAAGCCGGGGCTCGAACCGGCAACCTTCCGATTACAAGGCGAACTCTCAACTCTTGAGCCACGATCGCCCTTTTGAGTGTGTGTTTGGACATACAGGTCATTGTGGAACAGAGAGGTGATGCAAAGATGTTTGGTTAACCTGTGAGTCTTGCAAATACTGTTTCAGGGTAGTGAAACGTCTGTGAACATCTACTACTCCAAGGTCTCTTTCTATAACTTGACATGAGCATGAATCAAGGATATTTCAGAGACAGCCATCTGAAATGCAAATATGAATTATTTGTTGATTTATCAATCTACAAATCATCGCAACACTCAAGCATTGCTCAGTCTTATGCGTTTTAGCTGCAAATGAAAGGAGATCTGATGATTTGATTTGGATTGCATGACTTTAGATTTCACTGTCTCATCATTCTTATGTTTCAATCCATAAAATTGGCTGGTGCCGCCTTACCGTTGCAAGAATTCCAAGGTTGCTGCCTAGCCTACTGGATAAGAAATGTTCATGCAGAAGAACCAAGCATCAGGATAAGTGCGTCGCTGAAATAGTGATATGGCCATTCACAATGGCCTGATCCACAGATAACATGAAGTGCTCGGCTGCCAAAGCTGAGTTTCCTGTTGTGTACATGAACAAGAAACAAGGGGACAAAAAAACAAGTCCACACATGACTCACACAACTAACTGCAATGTTACAACTAACGTATATCAATTACATACACTGGCATGCAGTTTGGGCCCCCCAGTCAACTGCAAGGTGTCCAAACTTTTGCTGTGGGCCTTTTCTGTTTTTTAAAAAAAAAAAAAATATGAAAATTATTTTATTTAAAATTAAATGTCATCTGTAACTTTATGACATTTGGAGATTATTTCATCTTCCACTTGCTTAACAGTTCATATGAACTAAAATTTTGACCATGGGTGCCCAAACATTTACATTAAAGCACCACAACTGCGACAGGTGTAATCTTTTGACATCCGTAAATGCAGCACAATACTCACCTTTACACCTTACTGAATAAATTTGAGAACTCACGCCACTAATCTGCAGAGGAAGAAAAAAAACCTTATAAATCATGAAACCTGCCAAAATCCAAATACATGTCTGCAATGTACGTTTATATGTAGTCAAATAATTCGCCTCAGCTGCTTTAGTCTACTTCCTCTCCACAAAATAGAATAAAATACTTGTCTTATCCTTTACATGTCCATTACATTTTACAGGGCAAAGCTAGCACAGTGGGCTACTTCTATTTCCCTCACTTTATCACGCAGCTCATCTTGGTGCGCACGAGCTAGAGTGGAACAGCTCGCCTATTAGCTCTTAAGTTGCATACTTAATTTCACATTAAGTCAAATGCATCAGTGGCCGCTGTGGTTGCGGCCCCCCTAACGGGTATTAGCGCTCTAGAAACTATCCGCGTTGCAACTGCTGTGTTTACACGGTTACAGAAAGCTGGCAGCTAACAAATTAGCAAACAACAACTCTGCTAGCCAGCAAGCTAGCGGCTGGTCTAACTACACCTTACACTGACAGACGACGTGCTTTGCCTTCATAGCTAGGGGTTCCATGCCTTTTACCGTCTCAGTAGACTACGAGCCATAGTGGCCAAGTTAATTCTACTAAGCTGAGTTTGATACACTTGTCTTGCAGCACTGCATGGATGATCTTTCACCAACCTCTCTCTTCCACCGCGCTTTCCACAGCCACACGTGCAACCTTGTGGTTGTTAGTTCAAATTCCTCATGTCGTTATGTGTCCCAACATCCAATGGCATGTCACATTGTTTTCATGACCACGCCCTCACCCCAGGTGCAGAGGCCTATTTCTGTTCAGGAATGTTGTGAATACTTTGGGATTTATTGCAATTCCTACCTCTACATTTATTTTTTTTAAATACATAATTAGCACAGTGTGGCCGTGCAATGTTTTATATGGGTTTTTTTTTCGTTTTTATTCCTATTAATTATATTTTCACTTTTTACCTCTGAATTATTGAAACAGAGCTAGATGACATTTTCAGCAAAATTATAATTCAAATACTCCTTTAATTATTAATTGTTCTCATTAATTTTTAGATCATTTTATATATTTTTCCATAGTTTTCCATTTGAATTTAACAGTTCAATCTTTCAAATAACGGACAAATATTTATGAAAGTATGATACATTTGTGAATGTATTTTAACAATCTAAATATGCATATGTACAGAAAAATATATTTAAAAAAGAAGAGAATTATGTTTTATTACATTTACAGTGATTTTATGTTATTTTACATTTGACATGTAAAATCACAGTCTATTTATATAAATGTAATGATATTGTAGAAAAACAGTACAAAACTGTAAAATACACAGTAAAATACTTTGATATTACATTTTTTTTACAGTGTAAAGTAAAATAAGATATTACTTTTAATGTTTAATAATACCAACATTATTCATCTGTATTTCTCAGGCTATTATATATAACTACAATTCATCTTTATTCATTCTGTTACTGTAACAGACTTTGCTAATATGACTGGCTACGGGTGCTAGCTTGTCAGCTGCACTTGAATGTACAGGTAGATGTATCAGAGGCTGAACACCACAGTGCCAAATTGGTGAGATAAGCCATTAGTCAGTGTTGCGTTGACGTCTGGTTTTAAGGCCAAATTACCACTTTGTTTATGTTTATTTTTATTGAGCTTAAATGAGGCATAATTAATGCAAAACACTATGCTTGATGATTATTCATCACAAATGATTGTTATGGCATATGTTTGGTCTGTGACATATCAGAGTTACCATACTGCAGTCTGCTGTGCTACTTTACTGTGCTAAGCACACACTGTACAGAGTGCAACTCTACCACCTGCTGCAAATCTTAGTCCTGGAGTCCAGAACAGATTTATTTTGCCATCATCCAAACAGATAAACAGAAGATAAACAGTCCCTTTGTTTATATTTACTTCCTGCAGTCCTGTTGTAAAATGCAATGATTCTAATGTTGCCATATGGTGCAGACGCTTTGTGGCAGAATTTAATTTAAAAAAAAAAAAGTCAGGTAGAGTATGAAATCAATGGAAATCAACTGCAGTAACCAAAGCTTTTAAGCGGAAAGCAAATAAAGCACAGCTGACAGTGAAAATGTGGGGATGACGTGACTCTATACACAAATAAGGATGGTTGGGAGTGAAGGTGCGGTTCTTGGGGCCGGCTTGGATACCAACGACTAAGATGGAAGAGTTCTGAGGGCTGCCTGTAGTGAAGGACGATTCCAGACACAGGATCCCTCTGGAGGCTTGGGAAGAGGCCCACGATGACGAGTGGAAGCAGAAACTGTCCGGAGGCTTGGCAGGAGGCCGGCAACAAAGGTGGGGCAAAAGCATGGCAAAAAGGGAATAACAAAATAGCTTTGGAGCACTAATGATCTGACAACAAGTGTGAAAAACTAGGCAAAGCTGAACTAATCAAAAAGCATGGGGAAGGAATGTAAGCATGGCACGAGAGACAAATGACTCTCAACAAGAAACAGAAAGTACCATGGCAAACAGATACGAGAGACATCATGAAGGCCATCATGAACCTAGTACAGGGGTGGGCAATTCCGGGCCTCGAGGGCCATGTCCTGCAGGTTTTATATCTTACCTTGGGTCAACACACCTGAATCACATGATTAGTTCGTTACCAGGCCTCTGGAGAACTTCAGGACACGTTGAGGGGCTAATTTAGCCATTTAAATCAGCTGTGTTGGTTCAAAGACACATCTAAAACCTGCAGGGACACCGGCCCTCGAGGCCTGGAATTGCCCACCCCTGACCTAGTATGAATAACTAAACCAACAGAAACCAGAATGTAATGGAGCAATAACCAAAGAATAAACCTGAGACAACATAAAGATGCAGAATACCCCAAAACTGTAAAACTAAGTAACAGGAAATAAAGAGAGTAAACAGCAGAAAGAATAAACATATGTTTGGTTTTTAGGTTCATATGGAGACTGACAGCTACAAATGTAAAGTTGCCAAACATTTTAGATTTTGAAACGGGGCACCGTCGTTGCACCAGTCCTGCAGGTTCAGGTCGAAATCCTTGCTGACATCTCATTTTCGTTTTACAACACAAGATTTCTGTCTAAATAAATAAATTAATCTGAGTAAATTCCCAGATGATTAAACATGCAACTATTTTGCTGGTAATACTTGAAATGAGTAAAGAAAATCAACAGTCTATTTATACAAGATAATTCATAATTTTATTGGAGGTTTATATAGGCTGGGTCTGATTATTGGGGGGGGGGGGGATTACACCCCTAACCCCCCTGGAAATTACGCCCCTGATATGAACATCAGACAGAACTGCAGAACAGACATAGTGCAGCCAAGTGCAGTATGAATGTGTGTGTGGTAGATGAATGAGACTTGTAATCAAAGACTTTGAGTGCTCAACTTCAGTAGAATGGGGCCATATTAGTACCAGTCCATTTACCATCGTTTTAAAGGGACAAATCGGCTCCATGCATGTGTGTAAAAGTTTCAGATGGTTTCAAAAAGAATATTGTGCATTTGCACATCATTTTATATTATATAAAAAAGAGTGTGTATACTTGTGTCTCTGCGAACTCAGTTTTGTGCATCTGGCCACAAATCTCTCAGAGCTGAACTACAAAATGACTGTTCACCATAAATAACAAAACGGAGCATCAGAACTGCATTTCATGAAACGTTTTTATTTAAATGACCTTCTTCCACCTTCAGCTCATAATGTAATGAAAAGAATGTTCACTGGATGTGAGTACCGAGCTAAAATCAAGGTCGGGCTTGGAAACAGAACATGCTAGGAGACAATAAGCTTGCTTGTCAGAGGAAAGAAAATTATCCAACCCAGTTGGCAGTTCTGCATCATGAAGCACTAATAGAAGCTCTGCAGATAAAGTTCAGGCACAGGTGCTAACACTTCCAGAGAATAAGGTGGAATAGATTTATTTTGGAGATTCCCAGTCAGACAAAATGCAGCTACAAGTGAAATGTGACGCCTGCTGGATACGGCATTAAATTAGCCCATTTTGTTTTTGCTCTTGCTCGCTTGCCAGGTTTCTGATAACATATCCAATATAGAGCTGGCAGCAAATTAATGGCTCCTGACATAATAAACAGAACTTGATACTGTTTGTTTAGCTTGTGGGTGTGAAAGCTATTCACTTCATAGATGTTGGCAACAGGCTTGAATTAATTTATGGACCATCGATATCTGCAGTAAACAGCAAAGACAACTGCAGTAAATATTTACACATTTCTAATGTTTGACCATAAATATTATCATTTGAAACAGATGAACAATTACAATTTGCTCTAGCATGTACACTTAATTAGTATGCTTGTACGCTGAATATTAAATAGATTAAATACTGTTGTCTGCCTGATCCTGGGTTTTACTTTGTGGGATGTGATTCTGTTTTATTGATTTGACTTTTTGATTGTAATCTGAGTTTTCTTTGTTTTTATTATCTTTAATTTATGTTTAGGATAAAAGTCCTTATTGTTTTGTCACTTCCTGTTTTATTTTGTTTTGTTTTACTTCCCTCATCTCTCTTGCTTCTGACCAGCTGTTTTCTGCCTGCTTCCTATCCTCTCCTTATCTTGTTTGTATATATTGTCTGCATTTCCCTCAGTTCTGCGTCACATTCTCCCTTTTCTCTCACTGCTACGTTTTTCCTAATGTTTCAGTCTGTTTTGCTCCTGCCTTGCTTGATACTGTCTTGTTTAATCCATGAGCTGGCAGCAAATGAAACTAACTTTGTTACTAAGTTTCTTCTGCCTCCCGAGTCCTGCTTGTGGGTAGTGACAGCCACATGAAGCCGCGTGAAGCCTTGAAGCTTTCCATCCAAATACAATTGGTTCAAAAAAGGTTCATTTGTCATAGATTTATGTGCACACAAACCCCCCTACCGTTCAAAACCTTTATTGTCATTTCAACTGCTTAGTGATAATCTTTTGGCTGTCTTGCAACAGTGTCAGCATGGAATAAGTCACTGCCAGAAAAGAAATAAATAGTTCATCCGTGAATTTAAGTTACCCGTAGCAAATCTGTAGAGTTTTGTATATATATATATATATATATATATATATGCCTAGATCAGGTGCTGTTGTACCAGTTGCTTGGCACACAACAAACACAGACATGAGTACTATGGCAGAAAGACATTTCATTATTTACAGGCTTATTATGTGTAAAACTTCATTTGGAGAGAACAGCTAAAAATGTTTCCATACAGAAGGAAATCCTTCTCCTTTTAGCAGACCCTGTGAAAACAAGCTCTGGACACCTCTGTGTCCAGGCAGTTAATGCGAGACAAATCCAGCTGCTTATTAAAGCTTTCTGGTTTGATCAGAAAAGAAAACATTGGTCCAAACACCTGAAAGTCCTGAAAACACATTGTGAATTCTTTCTTGAGTCTACGGATGTATCCGTGTATTTCCACAATGCTGATGCTGTGCTGAGCGGACAGCTGAAGCATTTGAAGTGTTGGAATGTGGAAATTTCAACATCGCTTGAAAAAACTGCCAGCTAGCAACGTCCCTCTCACCGGTAGGTTAAATGATTTTTAGCCAATTACAAGTTGAATCTGATAGTTGGGGTTGTTAGCTAACATACCGCCATTAAGAAGCAGCACAACTAATGTGTCTATGCGAGCTAATTTGCGATGTGCACTGGTGGCCTAGCCATTTATTTTGAAAGGCACCCTCTCAGATTAAATCACTTCGTGTTGTGCCATCAGTTAACCCTTCGCGTGCCAGCTGTGGCACGAGTGCCCAGGGCTGCCGACCCCTGCGCTAGCAGCATGGCCTTTTCACCTGTCTGTCCTCCACGTTCCTGCTCATTGCATCAGATGTTTAGTTACTCCTCTGCCTCCTTTTTCAGTAGTGAAAAAGTAGTGCACAATAGGGTTTCTTATGAGAGAGAAGACAAATACTATTTTCCCCACTCGGTGACACACCCGCCAAGGCTCAAAATCTGGTAATTGGTGATTCTGTTCTCAGACATAGACTAGAGACACCGGCAACCATAGTCAATTGTCTTCCAGGGGCCAGAGCAGGCGACATTGAAGGAAATTTAAAACTGCTGGCTAAGGGTAAACGTAAATTTAGTAAAATCATAATTCACGTCGGCAGTAATGACACCCGGTTACGCCAATCGGAGGTCACTAAAATCAATATTGAATCGGTGTGCAACAAAACAATGTGGGACTCTGTAGTTTTCTCTGGTCCCCTCCTCAATCAGACCAGGAGTGACATGTTTAGCCGCATGTTCTCCTTAAATTGCTGGCTGTCTGAGTGGTGTCCCAGAAACGATGTGGGCTTCAGGCTCCCAAACAGACAAAAACAAACTAAAAACCAGCAAAAAATGATTTAAACATAAAAAATCACAAAGAAAGAACAATACAGTATCCACGCTAACAAACAGTAAAACATTAGTGATTAGAACATGCTGTAGGTATTACAGGTACTGCACTGCAGTGGTTTGTATCATATCTATCTAATAGACTCCAGTTTGTGCATGTAAATGGAGAGTCCTCTTCACACACTGAGGTTAATTATGGAGTTCCACAGGGTTCAGTGCTAGGACCAATTCTGTTTACATTATACATGCTTCCCTTAGGCAGCATCATTAGAAGACATAGCATACATTTACACTGCTATGCAGATGACACCCAGCTCTATCTGTCCATGAAGCCAGATAACACACACCAATGAGTTAAACTGCAGGAATGTCTTAAAGACATAAAGACCTGGATGGCCGCTAACTTTCTGCTTCTTAATTCAGATCAAACTGAGGTTATTGTACTCGGCCCTGAAAATCTTAGAAATATGGTATCTAACCAGATTCTTACTCTGGATGGCATTACCTTGGCCTCCAGTAACACTGTGAGGAACCTTGCAGTCATTTTTGACCAGGACATGTCCTTCAACGCACATATTAAACAAATATGTCAGACTGCGTTCTTCCATTTGTGCAACATCTCTAAAGTTAGAAACATCCTGTCTCAGAGTGACGCTGAAAAACTAGTTCATGCATTTATTACTTCCAGGCTGGACGACTGTAATTCATTATTATCAGGAAGTCCTAAAAACTCCCTGAAAAGCCTTCAGCTAATCCAAAATGCTGCAGCAAGAGTCCTGACAGGGACTAGAAAGAGAGAGCAGATTTCTCCTGTTTTGGCTTCCTGTTAAATCCAGGATTCAAAATCCTGCTCCTCACATACAAGGTCTTAAATAATCAGGCCCCATCTTATCTCAATGACCTTGTAGTACCATATCACCCTATTAGAGCACTTCGCTCTCGCTCTGCAGGCCTACTTGTTGTTCCTAGAGTATTTAAAAGTAGAATGGGAGGCAGAGCCTTCAGTTTTCAGGCCCCTCTTCTGTGGAACCAGCTTCCAGTTTGGATTCAGGAGACAGACACTATCTCTACTTTCAAGATTAGGCTTCAAACTTTCCTTTTTGCTAAAGCATATAGTTAGGGCTGGACCAGGTGACCCTGAATCCTCCCTTAGTTATGCTGCAATAGACGTAGGCTGCCGGGGATTCCCATGATGCATTGGGTTTTTCCTTTCCAGCCACCTTTCTCACTCACTATGTATTAATAGACCTCTCTGCATTGAATCATATCTGTTATTAACCTCTGTCTCTCTTCCACAGCATGTCTTTATCCTGTCTTCCGTCTCTCACCCCAACCAATCACAGCAGATGGCCCCGCCCCTCCCTGAGCCTGGTTCTGCCGGAGGTTTCTTCCTGTTAAAAGGGAGTTTTTCCTTCCCACTGTCGCCAAAGTGCTGCTCATTGGGGATCATATGATTGTTGGGTTTTTCTCTGTATGTATTATTGTAGGGTCTACTTTACAATATAAATATAAATATAAAGTGTATACTCAATATAAAGCACCTTGAGGTGACTGTTGATGTGATTTATAAAAAAAATTGAATTGAACTGAATTGAATATATGTTTATAAATCACAACAGCACTCAAATAATTTCCTGAACCAGCAGCCAGGAAAATGAGAAAAAGCCTCACAGTACAGGCAGAAGTGCTGGACAGTTTGTATAGTGTGCAACAGTGTTGTATTAATATTTATGTTTTCAGGTCTTTGGGAAGACTGGAAATGTATTACATGAATACAGTCCATTTCAAATTACGAGGTAAGGCTGGCAACAGTATTTATTATATATTTTAATACATTTATCAATGTAACAGCTCTATTATTTAAACACGGAAGATCTGAGTATAATTGCAATTGCATATTTGTCTATTGGTTAATTTGGTTAAAGTATTCCTTAAGTGTATTCTGATGACATTTAAGATAATGACAGCTTTATCCTCGTAGCTGCAATCTCTCAAAGTATAGAACAAAGATAAAAACAGAGCACAAGCGAGTTGTTGTGGCTGACTTGGTTAAGCAGGTGACCCATATCCTTAAATACTACAGGGGCCTTGGTTCGACTCTGTCCTGGACCATTTCATGTGTGTCATTATTCCTTCTTCTCTTTCTACCATCCTGGCTGATATAAAAATTCAAACCAGTAAGTAGGCTGCCTTTAATTATTTTTTTTTAAATAAGGTCAAGTACAAATCTGATGTTGTTTCAGTTAGACTGCTTTATAAAGGCATATAGAACAATACAGAAATATACAAAACAATAATTTGTTCTTTATTTATTATTATTTCTTTGTAGATAACAAGAATAAAATTAGCTAATTAAGTTACTTTCACAATATTCTTATTGATGCTAGTCAAACGAGAGGCCTACAGGAGGAAACATCTATGTTCAATGTCTGGGTAACAAATCTGAGCTTTGATTGTTATGTAAGCAGGGTTACACCACCGCATGTTAACAAGAATGGCAAGCCCCACGCCATTCTGTTTACCACTCCCAGCTCTGTCCGTGTCACGCGAACAGTGTGGAAGACTTCCATGCCTTGCATCCATGATTTGGTGGAGCATATCAAGCTACACTACCGATGTTCCCTTTGACTCCATGCTAGCGCTGTTAGCTCATCGATTTTGTTTGCTAGCGACCGAACACTCCTCACTATAATAGACAGCAGATACAGCTTATACCACCTTCTCTCGTTAAGCTGTCTCAGCGTCTTCCTTCTGTAGTGAAGTAGATTCTGGCGTAGGATCTTACGTGATGTCCACGAATGCACCACTGACATCCACACCTTCCCAGCCGACAATTAGCAGGCTTATAAGAAACAGCTGCGCTTCACTACCAGAAGGAGGCATTTGGCAGTCTTGTCCATCCAAGGTGGCTGAGAGCATCAGGCAGCTAAGCGCTGCAGACCTCTCCAGGAAAGCTACTCAGTTTAGTATTGCCTAGTGATGGCCAAATGAAGCTTTCTGAAGCTTGTGTTGAAAAACGGTTCATTACTCGAAGACATCTGGTGGCCAAAAATATGAAGAGCAGCTTGAATCCACAAAATAAAACCAACTGCTTCATAATGACTGCTCACTCTACAGAGTGGAGTTCTGTCTGATATTGGACCGCCGTTGTGTTGCTTTGAACATATATTTTTTGGTGGTTAAAAAAATGTGCTGTATTTGGTTAATAAATAATTTTGACCAGTAAACTCTCCTTGTTTAAACATGCACCATGGTGTGGTCTTCCTTTGCTTGTGACTTCTTGATGTTGGTAAATACAATAATTGAAAAATACCACATTACATATATATACATATAATAATGTACAACACATTATGGAGTATGCTTCTGCTGTGAGGTCCTGCCTCCATGCACTTATGCAGTTAATCACTAGACGGGTGTATTTATAAATAATATTATATTAGGGAAATTTTCCCAGACATATTTTTGACCTGGGGGTAGATTTGATTGTGAAATGGAAAAGGAAAATGCTTATGAACTTGCAAATGAAAAACATGATGCATTTAAGGTAACCCTTTTTCATTTTTATTTAAGAAGAGAATTTGTTCCACTGTGCGATGGCCGAACCTGTTCCTTTTCGTGGAGATCATTTCTCCTGCATTAAGGAAAATCCCTTCACATGGCCCAGAGGATGCTGCAGTGCAGCGAGACTGGTAGAGATGCAGTTATACAGTCTACCTGGGCCCCACAAACTATCAGCTAAAGAGAATAAATACATTCAATTGCTGCACATTTGGCAGACTAACATTTTAGGATTAATTAAACAATAAAATATATATTTTTACAACATTACATGTAAAGAGTCAAGTGGAAGTTTTTCTAAAGTTATTTAATGATATTTATATTATGGAAGCAGATTTTTGACATTTTACTTTTTTCCCGTTTTCAGATATAATAAACACGCACAAAACAAAAGCAAACGGCCAGAACACAGAGCTGGAAAACCCACCCGATTGACAAAAATCAACTCAAAATTCTCCCACACAACAGAACCTCCTCTATTCCTCGCTGGCTCCAAATCTCTCAGTGGAATGATCAGTGGTTCGCTATCTGTCACCATCAAAACACTCCACAAATCCCGCGAATGATTCACTTCCTTATAAACCATTGAATCAGACACCGAAGCAGTTAGGCTCTAAATGAAGCTTCGGACGTCACTGATCACGTGACTCTGGCCAAACGAATCAAGCTTCGACACAGTCTGAAGCAGTGTGTTGATTTTTTTGACACACGCACCGGAGCTTCAGCTTCAAGCGGGCCATCACTAGTATTGCCCTTTAGAGCAGGGCCGGCCCGTGGCATAGGCCGTATAGGCAAATGCTAAGGGCGCCGTCCATCAGGGGGCGCCACGCCAGTGCCACAAATGTTTAAAAAAAAAAAAAAGTTGGTACTATTATTTCTAAATACAAAAAATAATCCCACGTTAATTAAAATGCAAAGTAAAGCTTATTTAATAGAAATATTATTTGTTACAACATTACGCCCCCCCTCCCCGCACGGTGCGCCCCCTCCCTTCCCGTATCATGGTTGCTTTTGGACGTCACCACATCAAAAAATCAACACAAGATGTCAAAACGGCCAAAACTGTCAGGTGCCCAGGGAAGAAAAAAGAGAAAAGAAGAGGAGGAGAAACGAGAAAAAGACAGAGGTAGGTAACGTTAGCCTACATGAAATTATTTGTCTGAATGTGATAGTAACCTAAATTTTTTGCATTAAGCTAATGTTACATGATTCGCTAATTGCTAATCCATAAATAGCTAGTTAACTGTTTTAACGTCAGTTAATATTGTGGAGGGGGCTAAATTGTTATGGAAAATAATAATGTAACGTTAGGTAATTACAGTACTCCCACCTTTCCCACCATTCCTCATTTGTATTCATCTTTTAAGCAGGTGTTTTTTGTTTACATTGTTATTGCCTTCTGGTTAGCTAACGTTTACCCTGCAGGTAATAGTCACTTTTCCACCCCTGTATATATTATAGTTGTAAGCCTAGTTGTTAAAGTGCACATCATTAATGTTAATTAAGCAATATCACATGAGAGGGAACGCTGTTTTTTAATATGAGCACTGCTGTGATTCGGTCAAAGATAATCATAACATAACATTCTCATATGATATTATACTGTTACTTTGCATTCTGCTATTCAGCATTTCACTGTAATGATGACAATAAATTGAATCTAATCTAATTTGCATATCAGTTAACATCATACATATATCTCTTTGGTTTTTCATTTATATTGCGATGCTTTCATAACGAACAGTACTTTGGGGTGTATTTGTTTTATGTAGGTCTTTTACTAATTTAACGTTTTATGCTTTCTTTTATTGTTTTAGTGGAGGTGCGGCCGCTTGCTGAGGGGCTAGGCACATGAGGTGGAATCCCCTCCCCGATGCATGCGAGTGTACACACCGGGCATAGATCGCACCATTTAGAGTTTAGTGTGAGTGAGGTCTGCAGTGAACTCACACGGGTGAGTAATTGGTGGCACCCTTGGGCACTCCTCCCTGTAGGTTGCCTCCTTAAGTGGCCGGTCTCCACTATTTTGTTTAGTTATTCTTTTAACGTGTCATCCTTTAAAAAACTTACGTTGATCACCCTGGGGACCAAAAAAGGTCCCGCCCCAAAAAGTGCAATAAAAATGTTATATACTAATATTTTTTACCACTTTAAATGAGTCAGTCTTTTAAGACTACTTCTGCCTGAAATATTCACATAAAGTTTTAATTATATTTTCGTTGTTTTAACCCTTTAAATCCCAGTTTTATTACATGAACGCCCTGTTTTTTTAGCCCCAAAAAACAAAAAAACTAAATATTTTCAAAAAAAAACATTTGAAGTAATATTTGATTGTTATTATAATTAGGCCTTTAGATGGACTAAAGATTGGCACCAAGAGTCATTTCGATCGCCTTTTATTTTTTTTCCAGGAGCGCATTTCATAAAATGCACACTATCGACCACGCCCAAAAAGTGCAATAAAAATATTAAATATTAATTTTTTTTTTCACTTTAAATTGGTCAGTCTTTTAAAACTACTTCTCCCTGAAATATTCATATAAAGTTTTAATTATATTTTCGTTGTTTTAACCCTTTAAATTACAAAAAAACTAAAAAAAAAACTAAAAAACTAAATATTTTCCCAAAAAAACATTTGAAGTAATATTTGATTGTTATTATAATTAGGCCTTTAGATGGACTAAAGATTGGCACCAAGAGTCATTTCGATCGCCTTTTATTTTTTTTTCCAGAACCAGAAAATGGTCTCCAGGCGGCAAATGCTGCTCGTCGAGGCCGAAATGAGTGCATTCTCCCGGGTTAACTCGCGACGATGATCGGGGCATGTTGCGTCGGACTCCTTTTTCCAGCGCACACTTCCGGTACCACGTGACAACAAATACGTCATTTCCTGTTGACTAAAAAAAAAATGCACCCTCTCATGGTCCTAGGGACCGAAAAATGGTCCGCCCGATCAGCGGGCGAAGCCGCTGCTGCATGCCGGAAAAGAGGCGTCATTTCCGGCAGGTCTGTCCAAGCAGCCCGCTGTTTTCCAGCAGAGGTCAAATGTGAAGCAAGGGCGCCACCCGGTGGACAAATAAAAAAATTACAACTCTAAGGCCTGTAGTCCAAAACGAAACCTAAGCTGGAGACCTGACGATCCCTTTGACCGTAATTTTTCTGGCGTGAAAAATAGCGTTTATAATGGAAGTCAATGGGCCCAAAACGGTCCCTAGGGTGATCAGTGTGAGTATTTTTGCTGCTCAGCCGTGTTAGGCTGATTTAAGAAAATCAGACTGGAATTTTAAATATTTTACAAAAACGAAGCCGTTTGGCAAGTTTGGCTATATTACACCCAACACAGTGAAAATGGCTTTCATGCGAACAAACAAAGGGACCCAAAAAGGGCCCAGTATGACACAAGGGTTAACATGTTGTGATTGTTTTAGGGTAGCATCGTGGTAGGGAGTCTGGTCGTTTTGTTAATAAAGTGTTTTATCTAATTTGCCGTCACAACCCAGCTACCTTAGGTGCCTTTTTGATTTTATAATTCTGTGTTTAGTAGTTCTTAAACTTTGATTTGTAAACTTCCTTTGTCTCACCTCTGCCGTTAATAACGAGTCTGTGGGCTTTGGTAGCCAGTGCAACACTTACATTAGAAGTCTTTCCTGGGGTGTAACGCCCTCCCCCAGGTGGCGTTGTCAACATCTTAGTTACCGTCCCCGGTTATTCCTCATCGCGACACCACACTTCTTCTCCTCTTTTGTCCTCCACTTATGCATCTGGTGTGTTTCTTCAGCTTTCAGCCAGTACGTCCGTGAGTCCGCTTTTATTACGAGAGACGGTAACACAAATGTTCACATTGGATTTAACAAGAAAACTTTAAAACTAGAAAGTGAGACCAGTGTAGTCGATGGAAAAATGTTTCCATCGACTACACTGGTCTCTCTTCTAGGAATCAGTTCCAAGTCTACACTTAAGATTGGGCTTAAAACTTCACTTTTTGATAAAGCTTATAGATCATGCTGGATCAGATGACCCTAAACAAACGTTCAGAGATTAACAACCGATATGGAGTGACTGCCTCTTCTCTCTTCCTCTCCTGTTGCTACTTGAAATCATGAAACTGATCAGCTGATCGACTTTTCTAGTGCGAGTCCCATATCTCTTGTTTGTTTATCGCCCACTTTATGCCAGAAAGAGGAAACCAGCGGATAAACAACAGCAGGATTTAGGATGTTAGCGGGCAGTCCATACGTGGAATATCACATACAGAAGATACAGAAAATATGGATCAGAATCAGCATACTTTATTAATCTCTAAGGAAATTATGTGGGTTACAGTTGCTCCAGTACAGAAACAGACTAGACTATTTAACAATACAATATGTTACAGATTTAAGAAATAGCACAATATACACAAATCACTCAATAATAAATATCAAGGATTGACAGAGGTGATTACAAGTAAATAGAGGATAGCAATCCTGGAGTATCCAGGATCCTGAGCATTGTCCGACAGATGTTGAAGGACCTCAGCCGCTTCAGAAAATGGAGACGACTCTGGCCCTTCCTGTAGAGTGCAGTGGTGTTTTGGGTGAGATGGGTTGCAAATAATATGTAAGTTATAGACCGTTGTAGCAATCGATCATAAACGTCTTACAGTGTAACAGATGTCAAGCTAAAGAGAGAATTCACAAGTTTAAGGGTTTGTAAAGATGAATTGCCACCAAGCGCTGCTAAATTCGTGGGCCCGTAGTCCGTGTCAATCGTCGTAATGAGCCAGAGAATTGTTTCATGTCTTTGTGGTTTAGAAGGATTTAAGCTAACTACTGAGAGATGCACATGAGATCAGCGAAAGCATGAGGTTGTGGTGTAAACCTTTGCTGAACAGAGTCAGTGTGTCATGTCATGAGATGCTTGTGTAAATGAAAATGCTAAACTAAATGTAGAGTCAGGCTAAGCTACCTGCGCTAATCCACTTATTAGTCTGTACAGGTATTTTTGGGCTAAAGCCGCACTGTATATTTCCTGGATAATTAGAGGAAGTGTAAATTGCTTGTTCATTCTAATAAGAGCGAATACAGTAGTAATATATTAAAAGGCATTTATTTGAAATGAATCTAGTTTGATAAGAACAGTTAATAAAACTGACAAATAGAAAAAACAGTAGTTGAAAACAGAGTTCATTGTGGTATTCGTCCATACAGTAAAAATGCATTTTTGTGATTTATTCAGTTCATGAAAGTGATGTATGTGGATATAACATTGTATAAATACAGAGAAAGTAATGTCATTGGTTATAATCAGTGTTAGGAAGGTTACTTTTAAAATGTATTCCATTACAGATTACATGCCCCAAAATGTATTCTGTAACGTATTACGTTACTCGATGAGAGTAACGTATTCTGAATACTTTGGATTACTTAATATATTATCATGCTTTTTACGAGTAGTAATATAGTGAATGTACTATTGCTGTGATTTATTAATGTTACTGAAGGTCTGCGGCTCCGAACCGTAGTAAAGGGACCTCTGGCTGATACGTCGGGTTCGTGTTGGGCTCGCAGCTGAAAAATACCTGTACTTTGTTGTCTGGGTCGACTTTGCTAGCGAGAGACAGAGAGAGGCGTTGAAAGGCTGCTGCAACGGAACTTATTGTTTTCGGAGGAAAACACGAACACAGTGTACAGTCGAGTCTTAACAGCTTACTCACAGCTGGGCTCGTCAGGCTCTCTTCTTGGCTGCAGTGGTTATTATTATATTTACATGCTTCCAGCTCCTGTTTTTCCTCGGTGACAGCTCGTACTTTTCCTTTTTCTCCCTCCTCGCTCACAGACACATAACAGGTATGGCAGTCCATTCTCCCTGCAACACGGACTACACTGCCTATGATGCTGCATTCTTTAGAACTATACCTGTAGCATTCTGCCTGTTAGCTTAGCACAACAACAACAAAAAGGTGCTCTCTCACCTGAGAGCGCGTCACCCTGTAACCATGGCAACCGTAACGCTGCTGCCTGGAACAACAGAATATGTCAAACAAACCCAAACAGTCCTGACCGGCCACAATATGAAACAGGAAAGTACCGTAGTGTAATCCATTTATTTCAACAATGTAACTGTATTCTGAATACCACCTTTTTAAACGGTAACTGTAATGGAATACAGTTACTCATATTTTGTATTTTAAATACGTAACGGTGGTACATGTACTCCATTACTCCCCAACACTGGTTATAATAGGAACCGTTTCAGCACTACTGGGGGCGATCGTGGCTCAAGAGTTGGGTGTTCGTCTTCACCTACCGCCTACTGATGATGGTCAGAGGGGCCGATGGAGCAATATGGCAGCCTCGCTCCTGTCAGTCTGCCCCAGAGCAGCTGTGGGTACAACTGAAGCTGCCTCCACCAGTGTGTGAATGAATAGTGGAATTGTAAAGCGCTTTGAGGGGTCCCGAAAAGCGCTATATAAATGCAATCCATTATTATTATTATTATTATTATTATTATTATTATTACTACTACTACTACTGTGGTTTACAGTGCCGTCAGTACGTGATGAGGTAGTGTACAGACCGTGCACGCAGTAGCTCCTGGTAACCTGCCATTTCTCTGTTTTTGCAGTTTCTGCAAAAATACATGTGCTGCACAGGAGATGAGTCAGCCCATCATTTTCTACAGTGTAACATATAGTTTCCAAATATTTTGAAACTACTCAACTCAATTATAGAATATTTTCCAAACATTTTTAAGAACTGTAACTAGTCTTAGTTATTATTAGGGTTATATTTTAGATTCATGGAAGTACAGTTCCTGCAAATCTCAAGAGTCAACATCTCACACAATAAAATGAGATAAAAGCTTTAATAAGATGTTCATGGTAAATCTTCGTCCTCCTGTCAATTATTCTGACTGAACTCAGTCACTTTCACCGGTGCTGCTTCCCTGAAATTTAATTTCATGCAGCTCTCACCATGCACTATCCTTTGGTTACGCTACTGCTATTAGATTTACATTGTTACAGCTTAAATTTGAAATGATTCAAATCTAATAACTCAACTCACATCCTTATAATATTAATGTGACGGGCCTTTCGGGCTTGATCGCATACCACTGCACTGCACAAATTAGACATTGTCTTAACAGACAGCATGCATGTATCATCTTTAGACAGAATGTGAGGTAAATTTTGGAGGTGGGGTGATTCACACAGGCACACTCCCACACAGAGCAGATTTAGAACTAGCTCATGCCTGTAGAGCTCGGACAGACACTGAACAGTCATCAGACTGAATTTTTCACAGTGTGTTTTATGTTGGACTGAATCAGTAATAACTGAGTAGGAGGCTGACAATGCTGTAACTACATGCAAATATGAACACATACCACCTCCTAATCCTGGACGAATTCAACTGGCTCCCATTTGCACATTGCAAATTGTATTAAGATCGTACCTGGACATAAAAACACACAGTGGAACACTATCAGTCATGGACTGGCCTCCCTAGAATCCAGACCCCAACATTAATGGAGCCTTTTATTTCTTTATCTTGGCAGATAAAAAATAAATAAAAAGCAGTCAACATCCAAAAAAGAGCTTTGAAATGTCCTTCAAGAAGCTTATAGAAAAATTCATGAAGACCACTGGAAGAAATAACAAGTGTGCTACAGACTAGTGATGGGAATTCTGGTTCTTTTTAGAGAGCTGGCTCTTTCGGCTCTTCAGGTTGTTTTGTTGCTTTAATTAATTTATTATTAACAACAATATAAAAATTACGCACGAAAGGAATTACTAATGTAGAAAAAAGTGGTTTTATTTATGTTTATATATAAATATATACGGTGGCCCCTAGAGACAAAGCACGCACACACAGGTGCTCTCTATTTAGTCATTAGCACTCATCAGGCAACGTCTATGTGCAACTGACTGCACTCATACCAAAGGGGGCTGAATAATTACGCACACCCCACTTTGCAGTTATTTATTTGTAAAAAATGTTTGGAATCGTGTTTGATTTTGGTTCCACTTCTCACGTGTGCACCACTTTGTGTTGGTCCTTCACCTGGAATTCCAATAACATTGATTCATGTTTGTGGCTGTAATGTGACAAAATGTGGGAAAGTTCAAGGGGGCCGAATACTTTTGCAAGCCACTGTAGATCACTTAAATTACACAATGGGAAGCATATGTGTATTATGTATTCAAATAATTAAAAAAATGTTCATGTACCTGTTACTACCACACACCAAATCCAGTGTTTTCCTGGCTTGTGTAGCCACGAGGGAACAAAAGCTCAACACTGCGCCCTAGCATCCTGGAGCACTCCTGTTGTGTTTTGTACGTGTTTTGGAGTTTTTACGTGTTTTGAAGTTTGTATGTGCTTTGTCTGTAGGGGCCACCGTAAATATACTTTTATTTATTCACTCCACATAAAATGTAATAAATAAATCATATAATACAAAAATCAACTATTCACATCTCTACTTTTAACTATTTAAATTTTCAGCTTTTTCCTTTTACAAATTTAAAGTGAAACAACACAAAACACTGCAAACCACAACACAATTAAATATAAATTAAAATATGAAAACAAAAAGAAGATGCATATTCTCTGTCATATGGACCTGCATGAATAAACTTTCTCAATCCTTTATCATCTGCAACTGAAAATAGTTGTGGATGATTACTATACCTTTCTAATGTGACGTTGTTGTCCCTGGCTCTCTCTCTCCCTCCCGCTCTGTTCCTGTGCTACTGAGTGTAACTATCGCCCCTCCCCCCTCTGCCCAGCACAAGGCTGGCATGCGGAGTGAAGCGGGAAAAAAGTGCGAGAGAGAGGGTGAGAGAAAGGGGGGAAAAAAAACCCAAAAACCCTCGGCTTCCAATAAGGAGCCGGCTCGCGTTGTTCACGTCAAAGAGCCGTTTTGTTCACGACCGACACATCACTACTACAGACACAAACACTTCTTTAACCTTTGCTTTGACATCTAAGGTCATGAAAGGTCACAAAGATCAACTTTAAAAAATCATGTAGGTGTTACATCAGTGTCCATTCTTCCTACAGGCGCACTGTGTTTAACCATTAGTCCTTCCTATTTAACAACGCGCGAGCATATATAGTGTATGCAGTCTGTGCGTCTGATAAAAAGAAGCCAAAAACTTTAAGCACCATGTCTGAAATAGCAGATGCAACATGATGTGTTCCCTCTCGCTGATCAATGACAAACCTGTAAAGACCTAACAAAAAGAGTGGAACAGTATCTCTGCTGTATCAAGCTTCCACCGCCTGAGTCACCCGAGGACTCGTATGGAAGCAGTCGAAGATGGTGCCATCAAGAATGCTACAGGGGAACTTACTTAACTCTGTCATCCAATTCCAGCAAACATATGTGACGACTCTCAGAGGACGGGTTTCATTAGCTGTCGCAGTCACAGTCAGGATAGAAGCAGCCATTAAACTCAAAACTAGTCTGCTGTTTGTTTCTCCAATGACAACAGAAACATCCAGAAAATATGGACCCATTTGCTGCCCTGCAGGATTGAAAGGATGTCAAATAAAAATGTTTCAGTTCTGAGGTATCCATTGTAGCCACTGCATGGGTGTGTTTGAATATGGTTTTTGTTGACATCTATAGTTGTTGGTCCAAAATACTGCTATGCTTTTGGGCTGGATGAAACATGCTCATGTAGCAGCAAAAGAAAAATGCTGCTTTTGCAGCGCTTTTCTTTTTGCAGCATTTTTCTTTTTGCAAGTGTTTTCTGAAGTTGCAATCCGTTTGGCCTCTCAGGGCCACTGTAGAAAGAGGCTATAAAACTTTGTGAAATAAAGCCAGTCGATGTGTTGAGTCAGGGAAGCTCACTTCTGTCCAGTGACAGTAAACCTAAGGTGCGTTGTTTAGGGTATACTGAACCAGTGTTATTGACCTCAGAGTCTGGGGGCCACAGTTACGAACGCTCTATCGCTTTTTCGTTTTCAGGCTCGTATGTTGGACGACCAGCAAGCCCTGATCACATGACCTCAGGGACCTGCTGGGGATGTACGGATGTAAAAGATCTCTGATATAGGTTGGTGCTTGTCCATGTAGAGCCCTGAATGTCAAAGTCAAAATCTTGAAGTGGATTCTGAATTTTATGGGGAGCCAGTGCAACTGGATCAGCAGAGTTATAACGTGAGAGTATTTACAAGACTTCGTCAGAAGCTTTGCGGCAGCATTCTGAACAATGCTGACCTCTACATCGGAGAGACCAAACAGCCACTTCACAAGCGCATCGCACAACATAGAAGAGCCACCTCCACAGGACAAGACTCAGCAGTCCATCAGCATCTAAGGTCAAAGGTCACTCTTTCGAGGATGCCATTGTTCACATTTTGGACAGAGAGGACAGATGGTTTGAAAGAGGAGTGAAAGAAGCATCTATGTCCACTGTGAGCGACCATCTTTGAACAGAGGGCGGGGCTTATGACACCAACTGTCTGCCATCTATAATCCAGTTTTGAGATCCCTTCCCAGACGCCTTAACGCCCACTCACATCCTGGGCCATCTGACCTCAGGAATTCGCATGATAAGGTGGGGCCGGGTTTCATAATGAACACACCCGAAACTCTGGCTGATTGGGACCCACGCCCAGTTTCACACCTTGGCTCAGGCGATTAGAGGATCATCAGGGGGTCCTTTTGTCCCTCTGTGGGGGGTCACTCCCACTAGGTTTATATCTGGGACTCTCCACCATTTGACCTTAGAACTGAAGAAGCTTCTCGGATGAGAGGTGAAACGTCTTCAAGCAACTTAAAGAAGTCCAGACGCTTTTCTTTCCAAGCTCCTTTGACTACGATGACCTGGATGACTGAGAACCTTCACAGAAATTCTGAACAATGTCATTGAAACTTTCTTTGAATTAACTCTACCATGGATGGCTCATGCACGGAGTGAAACAACACATACAATGTGAGAATGTAATCAAAATGTTCCTTGTAATTAAAGGGAAAGTGTGATTTTTAGGACACACTCAAGCATAACATTAGCTGGAATAATGTTCAATTATTACCAGCTGTTGTTCTTTAGCTGGCTCGCTGTCACCGGTCTGAAGACAGGAGTCGCATGTCTGGTCCGCTGTCGGTGAGTAAGCATGTTTATGCACATTTTGTGTGTTAGAGCCCTCAGTTTATTTCAGGAGATGCACCACGAGGTGAGGAGGAAGAAGATGAGAAGGAATGAATACATAATGAGAAAAAGATGATGAAAATATATACGTGCAATCACAATGGTCACATTTGAAATAACTATTTTTGATCTTTAAATTAAAAATGATTTATAAAGCATGCTACATGACCAGCAGTGTTGGCTTTAGAGATGGCATGACACCACTTGTTTATGTCCAATACCAATATCAATATCATAAATTTGGATATCTGCTGATACCGATATGAATATGCAGGCAGAAATCAGCAAACTGCCGCATTTGATTCCCAAAGAGCTATGAGCTGAAAATGTGACATGTCTTAGCATGGTGTGCCGTGTATCCTTTAAAAAAAAAGACAACATGGGTCCAAAGACCAAAGACTCCGTCTCAAGATTAACCGGACATGAAAGTCTTGTTATTAAGAAAGACAAAGTAATATAGCAAAAACCGGACATAGGAAATGTGAAACGCACTCAGCACATCAATTGATCCCTTTATTTGTCACTTTAGGCTCATAAAACTGCAATAAACGGTAAAACTTACCAAATATGCATCTGCACAGCGCTGTGTCTTTAAATGCCCTTTTTTGCTTTGTCTGGTCCTTGCCCCCCCACGTGTCTCATGTCTTAAATGTGTATGCAAGTGCTTGTGTGTTTACTTCATGCAATTGATGATAGAAACATGTCATTTAGTTTTCCCTAAAGCCTGATTTTCAAGTCATACAAAGAATACACCAAAGTATTTGCAGTACAAAGTATTTCTATTCCCTTTTGTTGGATATTCATTTGTTAGTTCTTGTAACTGCTAAAAGTGTTTACTAGTTTTTGCCTGTCAGATATATTTGTTATACCATGTAAACTGTGTAATTCCAAGATTTTCAAACTTGCCTTGTAATAGTGGCCTCACAGAGTCTCTGGAATCTACAGAAAAATCGCAACAAGATGACATTCAGGAGTATAAACTGGTGTTTTGAAGATAAGAGTACAAGAGAGGCATTGTGATTCAGCGTTAAAACTATTTTAAAAGCATACCATCTATAGGGGGCAGGGATAGCTCAGTAGGTAGAGTGGTGGCCCCATGATCGGAAGGTCGGGGGTTCGACTCCACTGAACGGCTACCCTGAGGTACCCCTGAGCAAGGTACCGTCCCTACACACTGCTCCCCGGGCGCTGCACTGGTGGCTGCCCACTGCTTCACTGGGTGAATGGGTTAAATGCAGAGGAACTATTTCCCTATGGGGACTAACAAGCTCACTTTACTTTACACTTTACAGGGAAGACATCGACATCAGACTCTGCATGCTGGGGAGATCGCAAAGCTGTGTCGGTTTGTGTGTTGTGCCGGAGTGGCGAAAGCTGGGCGGGGCATTATGGTGCCTGCTGTCAGTGGGCTGGGGGGCAGACTGTGGAGTGGTGAGGGCTGTTTAGAAAAAGATAATTTATTGAAAGAATACAGACTAGTGATGGTAAATTTGATTCTTTTTACCGAATCGAGTGTTAATGAGTCACTCACCAAAGTGAATCGGATTTTTTGAGTCATTTGATTCACTGAGTCAGTCGACCAGAGAGTGCAAAAATTTTACATTTTCACTCAAACTTAATTTGTTTCCCTTTTCATGTAAATCCCACTGCTAAGATGAATGATTAAAAACAACAACAAACTATTTTATAGAGAAAAAAGAGCAAAAACATTTCTAAAATTAAGCAACTTCCTATCAAAATTGCTTAATAAACATTTATTTTGTTTATTTGTATTTTATTAGTATTTTCCTTAAGTGTGTCAAATATATATTTTCTCATCTAATTATATGTCCACTGCGCTGTGAGCCAGGGGGCGGTAATGCGCCTTAACATTGGTGGCCAACCAAGAAGAAGAAGAAGCTGTGAGCCAGGAGGGAGTGAGTGAGTGATTCAGAGGAGGGAGGGGGTGAGTAGCTGAAATGTGTTGTTAGCATGTTAGCAGCGCGATGCTACTCTGAACCGAGGAGCTATTTTCTTGATGTGAGCTTCTACTCAGGGTTTTTTCTTCCAGTTCAGAGCAGAAATGCTTTTGTTACGAAACTGGTTGTTGTTTTCCCCCCACAATATTAATTATAAGCTAGATATATTTCTACTAATGGAATTAGTTTGCTAACAGCAACAGGGATGAGTCAGTGAGTCAGTTGGGCTTGTGAATCATTATTCACGAGTCAGTAAAGTGATTCTCGAGTATTGAACGATTCGTTCACGAATCGAACATCACTAATACAGACAACTTGTCAAAAAAGTTTCCTTGTGTCAGACACAGATATGTACAAAGACACTGGACAGTATTTTATTACCTGGTATTTTCACTCGAGGGGCCTTTTTTGTAGGCTGCTCATCCTCGGAGTCCGTATATGTGTACAGGGGATTTGGCCTAAAGAAAAGAAATTAAAAACGGTCTTAAGTAATTGTAAATGTGCTTTTGGCATATTTTTTCCTAAAGTCTGCAAAGCAACTGGGCTCTCAATATCCTGTTTAAATGTCTCTCCTTAACAATGGTTCGTTGCAGTGCCAGGTTTTTCAAAATGCATTTGTAGCTCATTCCCAGCCTAAAATTGTCAGGGATCTGGGTCTGAGTGACCTAGAGTCCCTGAACAGTTGTGGACTTATTATATTATATGTGTGTGTTCTGCACTGCTGCTGTTCCTGCGTTCCATGTTTGTGTATTGGCAGGTGTGTGTGTGTGTGTGTGTGTGTGGACGCGGTCGTGAGGCACCTTCAGGCCTGGTGGGTGTGGCCCTGCCAGCTGACCGGTCACACCCAAGGATCCTCACACACACCTGGCGCCGTTCAAGCCTCGTCGGAGGAGCTACAAAGCAGTGTGGCTGAGAGCTCCTCGACGCTGGATCGTTGAGCGAGTACCCGTCAGTGTTCCCAGCAAAATCAGTGAGTGCGAGTCTGTCGCTTTGTAGTTGTGTGTTAACGGCTTCCTCTGTGGATTTTCCAGCAGGAGTGCGGGAACGGAAGAGCAGCGAGCACAACTTTCACGGGAGCGGAGACACAGCACGGGAGTTGGAAACTCACGGGGATTTATTGTGTATTGTTTACTTCACTGTAAATAAACGCACTGCATTAATCGCACAGAGTTCTGCATTTTGGGTCCTCCTTCCCCACACGCCCACGGTCTGCCGACCATGACAAAAATAAAACTCAATCATACTGGCTCTGTCCACGGTGTATTGGTTTAGCCTACTCTTATGCTTATGTCTCTACGCAGCTGTCCAGGAATTGTATCAACATGATGTGCGCACGTTATCTATTTCGTTGCCACAAATGCCTAATTTGTTACCACATTATACCCAATTCGTGCCCACAAATTAGCATTGCGTGCGCACGTTATACCTATTTCGTGCCCTCGAAATAGTATTTCGTGGCCACAATTTATTTATTTTTTGGACCATGTCATCAGAGGGGCTCCGTAAATGTCAGCTAGACCGATATTAAAATTTATGATATTGTAAAAGTAACTAAAATGGCGCCTGAAGCCTGTTGTGGCGTGAGCTCTGTGTCTGCTCTAGAAACTCAGAAATTCAGTAGATCTGAGCCGCACATTAAATACTCACATCAGCCTGTACTTTGAATTCTGTAAGAGCTGTATAAAACACAGCCATGCATAAGTGTTTTGAATGAATAGAAATGTGACACATGAGAAAGTGTGTCTGTGACTGTTCCTGTGTAACTTATTTTCGGACTAGTTAACAACTAGTTAACGGTCATTTGATGTTACCAAGATAATGTCCTTTTGTAATATAGTTACATTTTCTTTGTATATTTCATTTATCCACCATCATACATTAAGCCAAGAAGAGGTCGTTATACTAACAGGAGGTATAAAAGCCGGGCCAAAGTTCAGCACGTGGTTAAAGTTTGTAATCCAGCCGGGGTGTAAATATCACTCAGCAGCCAGTCGTAGAGCTGAAGCATCAACACATAAATCTACCCGGCTTAAATCACAAGAGCACCTCTGACCGAAAAGCTGTAGATGTTTCTTGTTTGCACAAATTAATTCAGATTCACATTAATTGTGTTCACAGCTCCAACAAAATGAGGAAGAGGAGGGGGAGAAACACAATTAGATTGAATCACAATTGGATGGAAGGCGAGGACAAGGAGAAGGAAGCTTAGGATGAGGAGGAAGAGAAGCAGCAGGAGCATCTTTAGGGATCTCTGTGATGTCATTGAGGTTTGTTTCATTAATATGGTCCTCTCACAAAGAAACATGACTTGTTTTAGTTCACTTACTTTCTGTATTAAATAGTGATGTGCAAAATGTTGTGGAAAACCACAGAGCAGACACGTATACGGCATCTGCAGGTAAATGAACATCAAATCTCTCAGACTGAAATCTGTATTATACTTTTAGTCTTAAGAACATATGTTGTATATCTATCACCCTTATGATAAAACCAATGTCAGCCATTGGTTTATGGACTTTGTATTTTGAAGCCTCAACATTTGCTTTATTGCTATGTTGGTTTTTGTGAGCCTTTTGGGACCATATTAGGACGAGGGATCAGAATCTGGAGTCGTGCACACTACTGTTTCATTTAGTGTGTATCCATAAGATTCGTACAGCAGATCCAAGTTGTGCCTTGAAAACAGGAACGTTGTCTGCATAGAGGAGAACTGTAATAGCAGTAGAGCTGGGCGATAGAACGATAACGATATGTATCGCGATATAACTTTTACTCGATAGAGAAATTAAGCTATCGCGATAGACCTCGCCGCTCTTGTCCTCTTAAAAAAAATAAAAAATAAAAAATAAAAATAAAGGTCAGCCAATCCAAATTAAGTAGCGCAGAGCCGAACCAATCACAGCCGCAGCGTCACGTCGCATGACTTGTTACGTACAGCACAAGTGCCAAGCCGCACGTGTGTTTGTTTGGGAAGCAGCCAGCGGGTAATGGAGCCAGCACGTAATGGAGGAAATGAGTGTGCCGACTAGAAAAATCAACCGAGCGTGACCGAAGAGAAAACAGATGATGGTTCCAACGCCGGAGAGATTGTCGAACGGAAGAGCCATAGAAGTTCCGTAGTGTGAAGGTATTTCGGCTATTTCAAGTCTGACAAAAACAGAGTAGCGTGCACTGTAAATTGTGCCGAAAGCAAGTCTGGAAATACAATAAACTGGTGCATGCGTCACACTGTGCGCCACGTTATTGTTTCGGTGAAATGAATTTCTACAATACTGTTAATTCTACTCTCTGCAGTGTTTAAATGCTTACATATACACACAGTTACTGTCCCTCCACACATACGACTCGGTTCTGCTTCTATGCCCCAGCTTTGTTTACTTTTTCCACCGAGGCTTCTAGACTTCTGATTGGCCAACATTTCTGCACGGTTAGGAATCTAGCGCCACCTGCTGCTTTGGCATGTTCATAGCAGCGTTTTCCTTCATTTCTGCCTTTATGTGTGGACGGGATTATTTTTTAAAACGGAAAATCTCCGTTTTCAAAAATACCCGTGTACGTGTGGACGTAGCCTCAGTCTCTGACTGGAAGCGCTAATTCGTCATTCGGCTTTTGTCAGACTAAAGTAACTGTTAAAACTGTTTGAAAAGCTCAGCTATACAACAAGGAGAGATTGAGAATTTCCTTTTAGTTCTCAGTTTATTTGATATTGACAAAAGTTAGTCAGTTTTGTCTGTTCTTCTGTAAAACAAACTAAGATTTATTTTTAGAATTAATATTTTGTTTCTAAGTGGAATTGACAGTTTAGTCAATTGACTCCCTTTCATACTCCCGCACCAGTTGAAGGGTGTTCCTCCCAAAATGTACGGCAATATGTCTGTGAAGGTTCTCAGTCATCCAGGTCATCGTAGTCTAAGGAGCTTGGAAAGAAAAGCGTCTGGACTTCTTTAAGTTGCTTGAAGACGTTTCACCTCTCATCCAAGAAGCTTCTTCAGTTCTAAGGTCAAATGGTGGAGAGTCCCAGATATAAACCTAGTGGGAGTGACCCCCCACAGAGGGACAAAAGGACCCCCTGATGATCCTCTAATCGCCTGAGCCAAGGTGGGAAACTGGGGGTGGGTCCCAATCAGCCAGAGTTTCGGGTGTGTTCATTGTGAAACCTGGCCCCACCTTATCATGCGAATTCCTGAGGTCAGATGGCCCAGGATGTGAGTGGGCGTTAAGGCGTCTGGGAAGGGATCTCAAAACTGGATTATAGATGGCAGAGAGTTGGTGTCGTAAACCCCGCCTCTGTTCAAAGATGGTCGCTCACAGTGGACATAGATGGCTTCTTTCACTCCTCTTTCAAACCATCTGTCCTCTCTGTCCAAAATGTGAACATTGGCATCCTCGAAAGAGTGTCCTTTATCCTTAAGATGCAGATGGACTGCTGAGTCTTGTCCTGTGGAGGTGGCTCTTCTGTGTTGTGCCATGCGCTTCTGAAGTGGCTGTTTGGTCTCTCCAATGTAGAGGTCTGAGCATTCCTCGCTGCACTGTACAGCATACACCACATTGTTAAGTTTGTGTTTTGGTGTTTTGTCTTTCGGGTGAACCAGTTTCTGTCTGAGTGTGTTGCTGGGTCTGAAATACACTGGGATGTCATGCTTGGAGAAAACTCTCCTGAGTTTCTCTGATACGCCGGCTACATAGGGGATGACAATGTTGTTGCGTCTGTCCTCCCTCGCTGGTGTCTGATCTTCTTTTCTGTGCCTCTTTGCTGACTTTAAGAACGCCCATTTAGGATAGCCGCACGTTTTGAGTGCTTCCTTTACATGTGTGTGTTCCTTCTTTTTCCCTTCAGGCTTAGAGGGAACATGTTCTGCCCGGTGGTGTAGGGTCCTAATTACTCCAAGTTTGTGTTCCAAAGGGTGATGGGAGTCAAAGAGGAGGTACTGGTCCGTGTGTGTGGGCTTCCGGTAAACTTCGATGTTGAGTTTGCCGTTCTCTTCAATGTGCACAGCGCAGTCCAGGAAAGGCAGACAGTTGTCCTTTGTGTCTTCCCTGGTGAACTTGATGTTTTTATCCACAGCGTTAATGTGCGCAGTGAAGGATTCCACTTCTTGTGTCTTGATTTTGACCCAGGTGTCGTCCACATATCTGTACCAGTGGCTGGGTACTCTTCCTTTGAAAGAGCCAAGAGCCTTCCTTTCCACTTCCTCCATGTAAAGGTTGGCTACAATAGGTGACACGGGGGAGCCCATGGCACAGCCATGTTTTTGTCTGTAAAAGCCTTCGTTGTACTTGAAATATGTAGTGGTGAGGCAGAGGTCTAACAGTGTTGATCGGGTGTGAAGTTGGTCCTGTCCTCCAAGGAGCTGTCTTCTTGTAGTCGTTTTCTGACCGTCTCCACAGCCTCCGTGGTGGGTATGCAAGTGAAGAGAGAGACTACATCAAAGGACACCATGGTTTCATCTGGATCCAGGGTAAGTTTCTGGACCTTGTCGGTGAAGTTGGTGGAGTTCTTGATGTGGTGTGGGGTGTTCCCCACGAGAGGAGCAAGGATGGTAGCAAGGTGTTTAGCAATGTTATAAGTGGCTGAGTTTATGCTACTGACTATGGGTCTGAGTGGGACAGCTTCCTTGTGGATCTTAGGAAGTCCACAGATGCAGGGTATGGCATCCCCTGGGTAAAGGCGGTGATATGTAAGGCAGTCAATGATTTTGTCCTTTTCAAAGTCTTGAAGGCAAGCTATAACTTTCTTTTTGTAGCTGCTTGTGGGGTCTCGCTTTAGGGCTTCGTAGGTATTGTTGTCACTGAGGAGCGTAGTGATCTTTGTATGGTAATCTGTAGTGTTTAGGACCACGGTGCATCTTCCCTTATCAGCTGGTAAAACAGTGATGTTGCGGTCTTTGCTCAAGGAAGCGACGGCCTTCTTTTCTTGTATTGTGAGGTTGGATGGAGGGAAAAGCGTCTGGACTTAAAGAAGTCCAGACCCTTTTCTTTGCAAGCTCCTTTGACTCTCATGTTCCTTAAGTACATCTACCCTGTTGAACTTATTATGGGAAATAAATATTTAGATAAAAACAAGCTGCTGATTATTTCACATTTTACTTGTGAGCAACGGCACATTTAAATCTTACAAATATAGTTATTTGGCTTATATCGTGATAGATATCGTTATCGCCTGAAATGAAAAAAACATATCGTGATATGAAAAAATCTCATATCGCCCAGCTCTAAATAGCAGGCTTGTATATAGTGAGGCTTTGTGCTCACATTTGCTGCAAACACTCGTTTTAATTCTGTCACCCTGTTTTGATGCAGAATTCACTTGAAATCAAGAACTGGACTTGTTTTTTATGTGTTCTTGTGAATTGATTGTGTGTCGCATAATTTGATTTGACTTTCTGCGAGGCAACAGTCGTCCGCCGGCCAAAGAATCTGCACCTCCTGGTTCACATGCAATTTGTGTTTGTGTGTTCAGAGGCGGCGGCGAGTGGGGAGACCTCGGCTCATCCAGCTGGAGAGCCTGACCAGGAGGAGTCGAACTTTAACTCGGCTCTTCCAGGGCACCCTGCAGACTCGGCTGCTGGCATCGACGAGGGAGTGCGGCCGCCGCTGGGATGACGTGAATGCTAAACTGGAGTCCATCACAGGTCGACTGCAGGTATGCGAGTCAGACCTTCTGAGGAGGGTTTCTCTTTTCTCTCTCTCTCAGCTCCTTGTCTCAGAGTGGGAGGGATTTGAAGCACAAAGGGAGGAGCTTGTCGTTTGGTTGGCTGATATGGATGTTCGCCTGAGTGAGGTAGAGTTGGATGTCTCGAGACCAAAAACTACACACAATATTCGGAGCGCATAGCGCACAGTCATAAATTCCCCCTAATTTTGGTATGATCCGAGCTCAGGCACTGGGCGACTGAGCACAGCACTTACGCATGTGAGCGAGGGGGGAGAAGCTGCTGCCTGCGAGTTTGCTGTAGGAGAAGCGCAGCCAGGCAGAGGAGAGCTTAAGTTCGACCAGGTACCAAAGCAAATCATTCGTACTGTACAAATAATGTAAATATGACGGTGAATCACAAAAGATTGATATCAAACTGATCATTTGACCCATATTACGTTACTTGCTCTTCCAGATGGCGAAATGAAAAGCCGAACAACAACACTGCTGTTTCTTTAAAGAGTCTTTGCTCACATGTGTGTTTATTTCATATTTTCAGTTGTTTCCTTCCACGGCTAAATAAACTCTCTAAACTGGTTTCAGTTATGTCACGACTGGGGCAGCAGCCGTGTGATGAATAAATGAGGACCCAAGATGCAGACGGTGATGGAGATGCGAGTGGAGGTTTATTTACAGTGAAAATAACAGAAGTGAGGACAGGACTGAACATAAACCTAAACTGCGTGAAACTAACAAACAAACCTGGAACATAAGGTCAGCGGGAGAAACTCAGAGATGGCAGATGAGGACGGCAGAACAGGGAGACATAGGGAATGAACACAGACGACGCGACGAGGTGCACAGGCAGACACGCAGTGTAAATACACACACCAGGTAATTAGGAAATGGCAGACAGGCGGGGACACAGCTGGAACTAATGGACATAACGAGACAAACCTACAAAGTAAAACAGGAAACACACAGACTGTTTTACACAACCAACTGGGGACACGAACAGAACACAGAGGGGAGGCACAGGCAGGGATGATAGAAACACACAACTCAAACCCTAAGAACAAATACAAAATCAGAATAAACTAGAAAAATTATAATAATAAACTTAAAGCGCTGGGTCACCGACCCAGGACCATGACAAGTTATGTACAGATGAACACAGCAATGGACATAAGGAGCTTGTTTCAAAGAAAAAACTCTGGTAGATGTTATTTTATATATTATGCTTTGTATGTTGTTCAGTATGCAAAACAAGATGAATTTCTATACACAGCAGTATATTCACAGCTGAAACCAGATATTTACACTTTAGGGAGAAAACATAAAAACATTTTTTTTTACTGTACAACATCAATTTAGAGTAAACTTGTTTTGTTTTGGATAAATAAATATTGAAATATCTTTTGACTTAGTTAAATGTCAGAATAAAGAGAGACAGAGCTTCTATTTTTATCACTTTCATCAAATGTTTTAAGTTTATTGTTAATTAATAAGAAAACTCCAGATGATTCCATTCTGAGCTGAAGAAGCTTCTGATTGGTTAGTAGAGTCCATGTGAGTAAATTGGTGGCACACCAGTGGATGCATATAAGGCAAAACACAGAGCCTGTTTCTTTAACATGGTCCCATGTTAAAGAATGGGACCATCAAGAGATGTCAACCAAAACACCAGGAGAAGAACTGTGGAGCTCCATAAGTGTGGCTCAGTTTTGAACACAATTTGGTGCCATTTACAATTAAGAAATACAGACAGTTTCTCTCTTTACTCTTAAAGTTAACAAATATGTTTTTATATTTATCAACCTAAAAAATAAACATTTAGTCTGATTTGATGTTACAGAGAGGGAGAGAGACCTTTGACCTTTGACACACCTTTATTATATCAATGCCTCAACTTACAACCATAACCAAAAATGAATGCCAAATCAACATATGAACGACCCTCCCCTCCCACACCAACCCCACCCAAATACAATAAACACACGAAAAAAGAAAACAAAACCAGAAGACAAAAATTAAAAATTAAAAAATTAATCAAGCCAACCTTCCTACGCTGCGCTGCAGAGTACCTCGGACCCAGGATAAAGAGACCCTCCTCCAAAACAAGGCCAGCAAGCCACTGCCGCAGCAATGAAAAAAGGCCAGCTAGCCTGGAACAGCCTAGCCACAGGTGCTGCAGTGTGTCCTCAGTCAGACAGAAAGGACAGTGGTTCCCTGTTCATGGATCCATATGTGCCACGTGTGTGTTCGTAGCCATGGCCCCATGCACTATTCTCCACTGGAGATCCGCACTGCGTTTCTCTATGGGAGGTTTGTACAGGGACCTCCAGCTGCCCCTTGGAGATGACCCTGGAGCCAACACACCTGACCACTCCGACTCCAGAACACCAGCCAACAATCCCCTGTTCAGCACCTTTACAGCCACCTCATATATAGCCTTCTTAGAGATCTTTGACAGGTCACCCAGAACAGGTGTTCGGAAGGAAAGAAGAGAGCCTCCCTCCACATCCTGCTCCCCAACTGCAGCACAAACAGACAACGAAGGAAAGTCAGCTGAACTTGGTTGACCACCTGCAGAGCGAGTTCCCAGCGCAGCCCTTACGAGTCCAGGAAGACCACCCATGACTTCTTCCACCAGCTTCTCCAGAAAGCGCAGAGACCTGACCCCAGTCTCCTGAGCCAGCTTGGCAGCCGTTTTCCATTGCCCCGCCGTCCTCAGGCCCGCCAGCTTGGTAAGACCAGCATTGACGAGGAACCTCTGCACACTAACAGTGCTGAGCATCCTGCCTGACACCAAGGGATTGTAAAAAAGAGGCTCCTCACCAACATCACCATAAAATTGAGAACAGTCTCTCAAGGTCCTTTATTCTGTGAAGTAGCGTAGTTGCTGTCTTGAACCAGGGTGGTTGTTGTCTTTGATAAAGATAACGCTGTGCTGTCTGAAGACAGAACGCTGTGATACGGCTGCGAAGGTCAATCAAACTCTGACCCCCCTCTGACACAGGTAGAGACAGCACAGCAGACCTAATCCAATGAAACCCTCCTCCAAAGAAATTAACCAGTCTTTGTTGTATCTCCTTGATAAGAGAGGCTGGAGCTTCAACAACAGTGGCACGGTGCCAGAGTACAGAAGCGGCCAGGTTGTTAACAACTAGAGATGGACCGATCCGATATTACGTATCGGTATCGGTCCGATACTGACCTAAATTACTGGATCGGATATCGGAGAAAAATAAAAAATGTAATCCGATCCATTAAATATCACGAAAGCACCTCACAAAACTTGCAACACGCCGTAACTCACCTCAGAACGTTAGCACGTCGGAGCAGTATGCATCACGTGATAGAGCGGCTGTGGCATGCGGGACCTGTCGGTGGTCTGGATAGCATGTGGAGCTTCGCTAGCAACCCGGCATTTCATCTCCGACAAAGTTATCCCGAGAGAAGTAAAGCAATTGTGTAAGTCCATCTCTGAATGTTTGTAAAGCATTCCTGCGTTAAGCTTAACAAGCGACTGCCTCTTCTTGCTGCTACTTCAATCATGAAACTGCTTAACGATCAGCTGATCGGCTTTTCTGTCGCGAGTCCGTGACTCTAGTTTGCTTTTGGCCCACTTTGCACCAGAAAGAGGAAACCAGCGGCTGAACAACAGCAGCACGTTTAAGCTTGATCAGCTGTTGTTAGAATGTATTTAATATTACTTTCTACACCAGGATCTTTTTCTACAGCTGACGCTGGTAACTGTGCAGGGGCGGATCTAGCAAAGTTTAGCCAGGGGGGCCGATGGGGCATTAACAGGGAAAAGGGGGCACAAAGACATACTTTTCTTTCTTATTCTCATTTAAAATGTCGAGCTTTTAATAAATAATTATCTGACAGCCAAAGTTTTAATTTGATGCAAAATGAATAGAAGTCCATTACTGTATATAGTGACTATTAAGTCTAATATATATACCCTAGTAAGCTATAGTACTTTTTCCTTTGGGAAGGTACCATCTGTGCAGTCTGCAATTTTGTTGAAGAAAGATGTTGAATCTATTTAATATTTCTTGAAAAATAATTGATTTCTGTGCATTTTTTTTTCACACTGCATCAAATTAAGGTTGATTACGTCGATTAAGCATCATGAGGTGGAGCGTGAGGGGTGGTTCCCTATTTTTTATTTATTTATTTTTGTTGTTGCTGGGAGTTGGAACCCTATTAGTTAGGTTGCTTAATATTTATGCTAAGTACTCTTTAAAATACCAGAATAGGGAGGATGGTGTAGGTTTAAGTTTATTAGATTGATCAGTATTGCTGAACTATGAAATATTTTTTTTGCATACAGGTATAACAGAATAGCTTTAGTGTAGTTGTTGTTTTAAACGTGAGTATGAACTTATACAAAATGCAGCAGGATATTTAAAAAACAGTTTTGTTGATTAAAAAACACTATATCGGATTCATATCGGTATCGGCAGATATCCAAATTTATGATATCGGTATCGGTATCGGACATAAAAAAGTGGTATCGTGCCATCTCTATTAACAACCAGAGTCCTTCCCCTGTAAGACAACTGTAGCAGGACCCAAGTCCATCGAGACAACCGGGCAGCAATGTTTTCAATAACACCCTCCCAGTTCTTCCCCTGAAAGGATCAGTTCCCAAAAACACTCCCAAACACTTCAGTCCCTCCCTGTTCCACTGTAATTCTGCCGGTAACACTGGCTCCTCTTCATCAACCCACCCTCCCAAAATGAAACCTTCACACTTTGACCAGTTAACCTTCGCGGAGGATGCTCGCTCATACAAATCCAGTGTCTGTCTGAGTGTGGTAATATCACATATTGACTGGTTATAAAAACCGTAACATCATCAGCATAAGCTGACAATTTTACTGGACTTCCTGCTTCATCAAAGGTAAAACCTGAGAGTCCCTGTCTAAGATGGTGTGCTGATGGCCTGCTGTGTTAAAGGAAGAAGGGCAAAACCCTGCTGCTGTGGAGCAACAAACGGTGGAAAATTTAAGCACTAATGGCACACCTTCTTTTGCTACTCCATCTTCTCCTCGTTCAAGACAAGGTACGTTTGGCTAAATTACAATTGGAGGCTCAGGATAAAGCCGAAGCTCGTCAGGCAGAGTTGGAACTTCGCAGGTTGGAAGCAGAGACAGAGAAGGTGTTAAAGCTGAAAAGGTTGGAGCTGGAGTTGCAGATTGAAAGGGAGGCCAGACTGCGTCAGTTGGAGTTACAGGCACAGACTTCAAGAAGCACTACTACTCAACCTAGTTCTGCAAATTCATCTATTGGTGAAACAACCTCCTCCCATGTAAACCCAGGTGGTTTTAATGTGAGTAAAAACATTGTGTTGGTACCTCCATTTCGTGAATCAGAAGTTGATACATATTTCAATGTGTTTGAACGTGTTGCTGCATCATTGCACTGGCCGAGAGAAGTTTGGCCATTGCTTCTTCAGTGCAAATTGGTAGGCAAAGCACAAGAAGTCTGTTCTGCTTTGTCTTTGGAAGAAAGTTTGAAATATGATTTAGTGAAGTCTGCTATCCTTGCTGCTTATGAACTTGTTCCCGAAGCGTATAGGCAACGCTTTCGCAATCACAAAAGAACAGCAAATCAGACTTTTGTAGAGTTTGCTCGTGAAAAAGCTACTCTTTTTGATAGATGGATAACAGCAAGTAAAGTTCCCGACTACAACTCCTTACGTGAACTAACCCCCTAACCCTAACCCCAACCTTCATTTAAAACTCTTTGGGGACATGCCTTCCCGTACTACTGTAATAGAGCACGGCATTGATGTTGGGAATGCAGTGCCTATTAAGCAGCATTCCCACTGCCCCGTATTGAGGACTGTATTGACAGCGTCGGATCTGCTGCTTATGTGAGTAAGCTTGACCTTCTTAAAGGTTATTGGCAAGTACCTCTGACAGAAAGAGCATCAGAAATCTCAGCTTTCGTAACACCTGATCACTTTTTACAATATACAGTCATGGCATTTGGAATGAGAAATGCTCCTGCTACCTTCCAGAGGTTAATGTTAACTGTATTATCTGGTGTGGCAAACTGTAGTGTTTATCTTGATGATGTGGTCATCTATTCTTCCAACTGGTCAGAGCATGTCGACACTTTAACCACTGTGTTCAAGCGTTTAGCTGATGCTTCCTTGACCCTCGACTTGGCTAAATGCGAGTTTGGTAAGGCTACAGTGACCTACCTTGGAAAGGAAGTAGGGCAGGGCAAGGTTCGCCCTATCAGTGCAAAGGTTACTGCCATCCTCAACTTTCCTGTGCCAACAACACGCCGTGAGCTGCGCAGATTTCTGGGGATGGTTGGTTACTACAGGTGTTTCTGTAGGAATTTTTCTGAAGTCGTAACACCACTGACAAACCTGTGCAGCCCGAAGGTACCATTCATTTGGAGTCCTGAGTGTCAACATGCTTTTGAATGTGCAAAAGGTCTTCTGTCGAGTTCACCTGTTCTTGTTGCTCCAGACCTTTCTAAACCTTTCAAGCTTGAAGTGGATGCCAGTGAGGTGGGAGCTGGAGCTGTTCTTCTTCAGGATGATGGACAAGGAGTGAGTCATCCTGTCTGCTTCTTTGGAAAGAAGTTCGATACTCATCAAAGACGGTACTCGACAATTGAAAAGGAGACTCTGGCCATGCTTCTGGCTCTTCAACATTTTGATGTGTATGTGGGATCTACTTTCCAACCTGTAGAGGTCTTCACTGATCACAATCCTCTCGTATGTATAACAACAATCAACGATTGATGAGGTGGGCTTTAATTTCACAAAACTACAACATTGAAATAAAGCATAGGAGAGGATGTGAAAATATTGTGGCCGATGCCCTCTCAAGAATGTGATGGTGTAAGGTTAACAAACTTATACGTTTGTTTTTCTGGGTGGGGGTGTTACATCCCCCAGGAGGATGTCTCTTCTCCCTACTAACTCTTTGTTTTGTCCAGGCTCCACCTCCTCTGTCCTGATTGGATGCTGCGCAGAGTCGGGCTAATTGGTAACCAGCAGAGCACTACTTAAGGCCTGTGGAGCTGTGCTTCTGTGCCCTCTGGCTATTTTGGTTGCCATACCTGTACAGGCTTTGTAACTTGTATGAGCCTGAACCCACATCCCATCACCGGGAGATGTAACAAGGACACACATACATGAGCATAACACAACACAACACAACACAACACACAACACAAATCTAAGATGAAAAACAACCAAAAGAGACTTTAAAGTGGTCGCCATGATGATTCTACTTTAGAAACACGAGCAGGTAGAAATGGAGGCATCAGTGTGACTGCTCATCACTGCCTTTGTTACCTGTTGAAGACCGGGTCTGGCTGCTGGGCTGGCATCAACATGCACTCACATTTAAAATAAGCATACTGTCTGTGCTGTCCGTGTGTGTTAGCAATATCATTTGGTTGTTTCTGTCCTGAATGCATTTGACTCTTCACCGTTGCACTCTTGTCCTTTTTCTACAATAAACGTAAAAGAAATGTTTCTCCCAGTGATGCATTCTGCCATTATTAGTTGATTTGGGTTCAAGGGGTCACCGTTCTCCTAAGGTGGATTTAATGACTGAATTACTAACTGCACCGTCGTGATGATAGCTTTGATTGACAGCTGTGGTAACAGAAACTCCTTATCTCTGTTTGGAAATTGCAGATAGTGTAGGAATGCTGAGAGTAGATCCAGCATTTACTACTTCCCATACTGTACCCACGACTGCCTGCTTCTAACTGACAACATGAGGTGTTCTTCAGTAAACTGGACTAAACAACATTAGGACCTGAGGTATTGTGCACTTTTTCAGAAATCACACTTTTAACTTAAAAAGCTAAACGTGTAGTTTTTAAGCTCATGAGTAAATCAACGCCATTAGCTAAGATGAGCACTCAGCTATTAAGGGGAAAAGCTGGTATTGGATCCGTTTACATAAAAGAATTTACCCAGACTAAAAAAATCACTCTGCTGTGCTTGAATGTTAATTAAAAGTCAATGCTGTACTTCAAACATTGGCTCTGCTGCTCAGAGTGTGTTGAAGTGAAGGATGTTAAGACCTGCAGTAGCTGTATGTATGGACAGCAACAGCAAGTTTTAAAAAGCGTGCCTTTCGACAATCCCTTAATAACATGGGATTTTACACAATATTAACCTAAGATGAATTACTGAGACGCCTGAAAATGCTCTCACAGTATTTATCTTTTGTGGCCGATAGAAACACACTGCCTGTAATATTTTAGTTTCTACTGTTAGCTGATTGGACCATGCTCTTCTGGGCAGAGACCTCGGATGTTGTATCTGGAATCTGCTGGAGCTACCCAGTTTGATGGGTCACTGCCCTGAGTGTTCTGATTAACAGTTGCTGTCATCTTCAACATCTTCTCTAGCTTTATATATATGTATTTATATAATAATATTAGAGCCCTAACCCTGTTTCAGGTGTAGCAGTGCAGTGTGGGGAACAGGATCACTCGTATATGTCTCTTTTCTTTTCTGCGCACGCTGTGATCAGCTGATCTGTGCTGCTGCTTCAATATTTTCTGCTCATTGTGATTTTAACCAAATTGTCTCAACTATATTTTATTTTATATATTTTATTTATTGTTTACTCTATTTAATTTGTAAAATATGTGTACACACACACACACACACACACACACACACACACACACGTAGAAAAATATTTAGTATACACATCCAGAAATGCATATACTATTATATATTGTACATATATTTATTAGTTTCAGATGTAGCCATTCTTGTATTTTGCTTGTTTACATTATTGTATTTTGCACACCTCTGTTGCTTGTGAAGCTCGCACACAAGAATTTCACTCACATGTGCTGTACCAATGTACCTGCACATGTGATGTGACAATAAAAGTGATTTGATTTGATTTGATTTGAATTGAAAAAGATTTGAGCATTTGTTACATGAATGACATGGCTGATTTTCCAACCCTTAGATGCTATAAAGCTAATATAAAAGGTAAGTGAATCTAACCGACATCATTATAAACAAATGCCTTGATGGATGCATAGATGACTCCAGTCCAGCACAATGCATCGATTTATCAAAAAAAAAAAAGCAAACTAAATAGCTTATCCTTCGCCAAACTGCCTGGTACATGTAACATGTGAATAACACAACATTTCTATACTTTAGTTTGTTTTAGATTTCACAAAAATAAGCAAGAAAAACAAGATTCACAGATCCAAAAAACTGATTTTAAATTTCTGAAATGAATTAGACATTACATCTGATCTTTAAGTTTACTTCAGACCCAGCAACACACTCAGACACAAACTGGTTCATCCCAAACACAAAACTCTTAAACACAAACTTAACAACGTAGTGCATGCTGTACCGTGTAGCCAGGAATGCCCAGGCCGCTACATTGGAGAGACCAAACAGCCACTTCACAAACGCATGGCACAACATCAGCTGTGTCCCAATCCAGCGACCTCACGCTTCGGAGTACGCGCACTTTGCGGACTATGTACGGCGGGTACTACGAAGTACGAGAAGTGTGGAAGTGAGAGGCTTGTGAAATGGGACGGTCTGGTCTTCGTCGCGCTGCTCAGGTTGCCTAGCAACCATGATACTAACCGTGAGAAACATTTCATACAGCATGAAGGAGAAAAAATGTTTTTTTGTCCGTTTGTTTTTATTATGACATCACTTTGATTAGTTGAGTATCTGAGGCTGAGACCACGGGACTGTAAAACATGATTGTTGGGCTTCATTTCTGTGCTGAACAGTCATTTAAGATTAGTTAGTAAATAACAATTAGTTAATGTTGGTCATGATACTAAAATCATCTCACTGTGGTAATGTAAATATAATATGGACAATATTATAGTTATTATTATATTAATTATGATTTATTACAGCAGTGAGCTTGAACTGTGTCAAATACTGAGCTTCAGTAAAGATTCAACTTGCAGTTATTTATATTTCCTATCACCTTAAATCTTCATTTAAAGACAAGTATCTTTGACAGTGTATATACAGATGTATTATATATACGGTGTGACAGCACAAACATCTCCCCACTCACACGCTCTTGCTCGCCCAATATGGAGCTTTTGATCGTTAAGTGTCGCCCTTTCTATCTCCCTCGGGAATTCACTGCGGTCATTGCCTGCACTGTTTACATTCCGCCTCACGCGGACTCGGACACTGCCTTATGTGAGCTACATGAGGCTCTCACACATCAACAAACACTTCACCGAGATGCCGCACTCATTGTTATGGGAGATTTTAACAGAGTGAATCTCAAACGGACATTTCACAACCTTCACCAGCACATCAACTGCCCCACCTGGGGCACGAGGACATTAGACCACTGCTACACCCCGTTCAAGAACTGTTACAAGGCTCAGCCCCTGCCGGCATTTGGAAAATCGGACCATTCCGCCATCTTCCTCATGCCTGCCTACAAACAAAGGCTAAAGCAGCAACCACCAATCAGGAGGGAGGTCGCTCGCTGGACGGACCAATCGGTGGCCGCGCTGCAGGACGCACTGGATGACGCAGACTGGGACATGTTTCGGCACAGCTCTGATGACATCAACATGTTTACGGAAGCGGTTGTGGGATTTATCGGGAAACTAGCGGACGACACAGCAGAAAGAACTATCATCCGAACGTTTCCCAACCAGAAGCCGTGGGTGGATAAAAACATCCGCGACGCTCTGAGATCACGCACCGCTGCCTACAATGAAGGGCTTGTCTCCGGTAATATGGACCTATACAAGGCTGCGTCCTACAACGTGCGCAGCGCGGTCCGAAAGGCAAAGCGGAGCTACGGGGAAAAACTAGAGTCACAGCTACGACAGTGCGACTCTAGGAGCCTGTGGAAAGGACTGCGGACTATAACGGACTATAAACGACCAGCTTCTTCAATGATGAATGCCGATGCTTCACTGGCTGATGAGCTGAACACGTTTTATGCTCGCTTCGACGCCGCAGCAATTAAAACAACAAACGGCTGCGCGCGCTCGGAGTGCACCAGTGAAGAATATGCATTCGTCATCACAGAGCATGCCGTGAGGAACACCTTCAGGAGGGTGAACACCAGGAAGGCAGCAGGACCAGATGCAATCCCTGGCCGGGTCCTTAGAGCCTGCGCTGACCAGCTAGCACCGGTGTTCACGGAGATCTTCAACCTCTCCCTGGCCCAAGCTGTGGTTCCCACGTGCTTCAAACGGTCCATTATTTTCCTTGTTCCAAAGAAACAACAGCCCGCTTGCCACAATGACTACCGTCCAGTAGCACTGACTTCAATTGTGATGAAGTGTTTTGAAAGACTGATGAGAGATCACATCACTTCTTCACTTCCTCCCACCATCGACTCACTTCAGTTTGCTTACCGGACTAATCGTTCCACAGACGATGCCATATCTCACCTGCTCCACACATCCCTGAGTCACCTGGACACTGGCAGAGGGAATTATGTTAGGATGCTGTTCGTGGACTACAGTTCAGCATTCAACACAATAATTCCCTCTAAGCTTTTCACCAAGTTGACGGATCTAGGACTGAGCTCATCACTGTGTCAGTGGATCCTCAACTTCCTCACAGACAGACCCCAACAGTGAGGGTGGGAAAACAAGTCTCCCCCTCCATCTCACTCAGCACTGGAGTGCCTCAGGGCTGTGTTTTAAGCCCCCTGCTGTACTCACTGTACACTTATGACTGTGTAGCCACATCCGACACCACCTCCATTGTCAAGTTTGCTGACGACACTGCTGTTGTGGGCCTGATCTCCGACAACATCGAGACGGCCTACCTGGAGGAGATTAGGAACCTTGAGACCTGGTGCCAGGAGAATAACCTCCTCCTAAACATCAGCAAGACTAAGGAGCTGATCATGGACTTCACTACAAAGCAGGCGAGGAATTACAAACCCCTCATCATCAGTGGCACGCCAGTGGAGAGAGTGGACAGTTTCCGATACCTGGGTGTCCACATCACTCAGGACCTGTCATGGTCCTACATGGTCTGTCACACAGAATAGACATCAGAGCCTTAAACAGGCTGACTTCTGCTAAATGGGTCAAACTGGGCAGAAAGTCTACAAACACATAACATCCTTATAGAATATGATGTAACACTATAGATCAACTTAGCTCAGAATATATAAAGCATATAAACAGTTACAGTAATATGATGCAACAAACACAGCAGTGCTACTGATCCAAAATACTCAAAGCTTCATAGAACTGAAACCAACATTTATTTTAGTTCCATCCTGCTGCTGATACAGACTTTAGGTTTCTGAACATTAAACTTGTTGCTGCCTTTCATAGTGTGTAACTTGAAGGCCCTGAGTACTTTCTCCCACACTGGAAACACTGGGATGATCACATTATTTGAACATTACCTAATAAGACTGATTCAGCACAGACAGTTATGTTAAACTTTCCTAGCAGTCCTTCACAAACAGGGAACAGTCTGTCTATTCTCTGCATCTGTCAGCTGCTGCTGGCTCTTCCTCCTCCTCTTCCTCATACACTGCTGAGTTTGTCCTGGTGGATCATCAGGGCTGCAAAGCCTCACAGATGATGTGCAGCAGTGGGTCCCTCAGTCTGTCCTCACTCTGGACACTTGCAGTCGTCACACATGGAAATCAAATGTGTGATAAGCTGCAGGATTCAGACACAAGTGCAACTTATAAACACATGTTCATACTTTTATTCCACAATCAGAGAGAAAGAAACAGAGAGAGAGTGCAGGACAGACAGACAGGTGACAGTCTCAGGTGTACACACTGCTACACAACAGCACAGAGAAGCAGGATTTAGTGTTTGTGTTATTACGAGTGTAAACAAGAAGAGTCCCAGATGGTGCAGTGGACACATGTGTGACTGCTGTGATTAAAGCATCTTTCTTTCAGCTTAACGAGTGAACCGTCAGCTCGTTCAAACACACGTTAAAGTGCGTTTGGCTCGACACCACCGAACAGAGGCAGCAATATAACACAGCTCACATTAACAGTGCAGTGAATCCTGCTTGTGCCGTGATGTTCAGGACTGCAAACCGAGCAGCATCACTGACTTTCAGCCTGTTGTGTTTGTGGATATATGACTGACTTTAATCATCCACAAAATCATCACATTCTCTGTAAGATTAAGGTCAATTATCGAACAGTGTATAAAGTAAAGGCTTTAAAACCAAGTTAGTACAAACATCACTAATGTCACATAACTTTGCTGACATGTGGCCAACAGTAATGTTTTAATGTTATTAAACATTCACACATAAATAAGTGACATAATATTCAGTACTTACTTTTGAAAGTTTACTCTTTGGCCGCCCCGCTTCAGCCATCCGCCGCTTTTTTCCGAAAGAAATATCCACACCCACCGCTGCGCTAGGAATCCTGGGATTTATGGGGCCACGAAGTCTACACGGTCGCTAAATTGGGACACAGCTATAGAAGAGCCACCTCCATGGGACAAGACTCGGCGGTCCATCTGCATCTAAATGGTAAATCTAAAGGTCAAAGGTCACTCTTTGAGGATGCCAATGTTCACATTTTGGACAGAGAGGACAGATGGTTTGAGAGAGTGAAAGAAGCCATTTGATATACCTTTATAAGTCCTACAGGGGAAATTTCATAAGGCTGCTGACCTATTGCACGCAATGGCGGCGCCATCTTACCCTCCGACCATACATACATTACACAAAACATCACATGGGGAAGACGGGTCAGAGGTATAACAATGGAAAATGCACCACATGAGGAAAGATAAGGAGAAAAAAATAACTCCCCCCAGTCTGAGCTCCAACAGGGAGATCAGTTTGAGAACAGAAAAAAACACCTCTGCACATAAAAAAAACTCTTAATACACCAAAGAAACACATGACAAGCTACAGGGCAGGTAAAGGTGAGAGACCGCCGAATTAGACAGTACATCCGGGCCTGCGTGCGCTGGTCTCCTTGATCCCTGTCAGCATCGGAAGGGAATAAGCGTCGAAGGCATTTGGAAAGGGAGGGGGGATGAGTGTGTGCATATCAGTGTATATGTGTGTGTGTGTGTGTCCATAGTTCAGCTGAGACAGTGTCCTTCGCCCTGCCAGGCTAAGTAAACAGTCTTCCAGCCAACCCAGGTGGCCTTGTAGGGAATGGGGGGAACAGTCTAAACACAGTCGTTATCAGGGTGTTGTTGTTCAGCTCCAGCCTTGAGACCGCAGCTGGCGCCAAGAGGGTCTCCACATGAAGTGATGGTGCTTTTTACTTTAGTGCGAACAGCTCATATGAATTTCAAAGCAGTTCTACAGTCCAACACTGGTCTCTCAATCTCCTGTTGGAGAGCCGCGAGCTTCGCCATACTTGCGTTCTGTGATGCTGTCATTTCTTGTGCTCAAGGAGCCGATTCTGAGAACTCACGGCAGTGTGCCTCCCCGAGATGTCATCCAATTTGCGCCCAGAGATTTTATTCCGAGCGAGCCCTTCTGAGATGTATCCAGTCTGCAGTCAGAGATCTTATTCTGAGTATTCACAGCAGCCGTAGCCTCTCCAAGATCTTATCCGTGCTGACTCAATGAGCCCATTTTGAGAAACTCACGCCTCTCCCATCGTTCCAATCCCAGCGGGCAGCCTTGTGGGGGTTTGAACAGCTGGTTTCACTTTCTTAATTCTTTGATAAGTCAGGGCCAAGCCAGCTCCGATCAGCCAGAACCCTGTTATCATGGTTCCGAATAGGTAGATATCTTCAGCACTCAGGCTCACCCGAGCCCAGACTTCTCGTTGAGAAAGGGGTGTCAATTGCATTTAGGGACCAGTTGATCAAATCCATAATTCCTCTTTTAGGTTTTAGAGAACAGACTGTGAGAGAGTGTTCCAGGGAAAAGTAATACAAAAAACACGAAAGTAGACAAGGACATAAGAGGCTAAGCAGGGAAGCTAAGGGAGAGGAGGAGGAGGAGGAGAAAAGTGCGACCGCCTTCGTCAAGAGCAAGAACAGAAACCCTTATGTCCACTGTGAACACCTATCTTTGAACAGAGGGCGAGGCTTATGAAACCAACTGTCTGCCATCTGTACTCCAGTTTGAGATCCTTCCCAGATGCCTGAACAGCCACTCACATCCTCACATTCATATGTAGCTAAATAAGTAATCATTTGAGGCTCACTGTTATGTGTGGGGAGTCTCTTCTTTGTGCAACCTCAGCAGCGTTCTAACTCCTTGGAGGTGCATGGCAGAAAAGTCAGCCAGCTAATCCAACTTAGCTGCTCTTGCAGCTGTCTATCAACTATGTATGCTACTAATAGGGCTTTGGAGCGTGATGTCACAGGAGGCGGGCCACGCCCCCCGCCGCCATGACAGTAGGCCAGACAAAGGATACAGCTTCAGCTATGTTGTGTAGTCGGTTGCAACGTTAGATCTCACGATCGTGAAGGCAAGAAAGTGGATAATGGGCTATTTTTTCATCGTTTTCCATCCTGGCGGCAACGTGAGGGATCCCATGTATCCGATATCACCAAACAAAGACGCCAGGCATGGATTGCAGCGGTGAGACGAGCGGATATCGAGTTCTGTGCAATCGCCAGCTTTTTGTTGGTTTGCTCGCGGCATTTTCTCTCCGGTGAGTTCTAAATTAATTTATATCACTATTAAAAGGCTTTTAGTGTTTTTTTTTCAATGCGCTGCGGTCATAGATAATGAGATAAAACATGCTAATGTGTGATGCTGCACAACCACGTCATGTCGACTGAGTAGCTTTTGATTTGGCATTATTGCAGGCAAACCAGCATATGAAATGGAACAAATCCAGACTGGGCACCAACACTGCACATGGGGCACGACGACAAACCTGTGTCAGACCTGTGTCGCAAGGCGTACACAACGGAAGCGAAAAAGAGCACCCATTGCAGGTAAACACCCCCCCCCCCCCCCCCTCTAAAAACATACTAAATTGCTCTTATGGTACACTAATCCGCACATAACTTAAAGATGAATCACACACCTGTCATTGGAATATTGGTGTACATTAACCTTATGTCTATGCACTATTTTTATCTTACAGGCTTGATGATCAATGAAGGTCTGACAGAAGAACAACAACAAAATAACCATGACATGGAGGCAGTGGACAGCAGTTGTGTTGGAGAAGTGGAGGTTGACGTACCAGCTGCAAATGTGGACAGTGGTGATGGGAGTGACAGCGTCATGGAAGCTAAAGGGCAGACGAAGGATTGTGTGTGCAATGAACAGGGCAGAGCAGAAATAAACCGGCTGCTGGAGGAGAACAGACTGCTTCGAGCACAGTTGCAAAAGACAGAGCTGAATGAAACTTTCTTAAAGGACGATACCGAAAAAGTAAGATATTACTGGACTACATTGTTATGCTGTCTTAATGTCCCTCTTCAACACTGTCAAAGATTTCCTGCCAATATCGAAGAAACTGACAGGTTTCCAAATGCTCTTACTCACACTGATGTGTCTGAGACTTGATCTTCCAGTCCAGCATCTTTGTCATCTATTCGATGTGTCCCACAAAACACTGTCTTCTGTCTTCACCGATACCATTGATGTTTTGTATGCCCGCTTAGGAGCACTGGTGCACTGGCCTGAGAGGCACTGTCTGCAGGCCACAATGCCTCCACAGTTTACTGAAACTTTGGAAAACGAGTAGCCATCATTGTTGACTGTTTTGAGATTCGAACAGAAAGACCATCTAATTTAAAGGCACGTGCACAAACATACTCTCATTACAAGGGTACACACACCATAAATACCTCATCGGGATTACACCCCATGGAGCTATTTCTTTCATTTCCAGGGGATGGGGGGGCGTGCATCAGATAAACACATCACAGAGAGATGTGGCATTCTTCAAAAGCTGTTACCAGGGGACGTAGTGTTGGCTGACAGAGGCTTTGACATCAGAGATGCTGTAGGAATGATGAGTGCGGAGGTCAAGATTCCAGCTTTCACAAAAGGCTACTGTCAACTTGATGCAAGGGACGTTGAACAAACGAGAGCAACTGCCCACCTGAGAATTCATGTTGAGCGAGTAATAGGTAGTTAGCGCAACAAGTTCAAAATGTTACACACTACAATGCCAATCCGATTACTCTTATCATGTGAGGCTGAAGACAACACTTCTTGTTTTGTTAATATGTACCCCAGTGTGGTTGTCAAACCAGGGCCAAATGACACTTGCTCCTGTTGAGTATTCTTAAAGCTGTTTTTTTGGATGTACAGTACATTGTAAATAGTTGTACTTTGTGTGAAGTTGTTTTAATAAAACAAAAAAGAATAGTGTATTTGTTTGTTTTTCTTTATTATAGATCTATTCACATGTACACAGCAATCACATAAAAATGAAATGCAAACTATTTACATCGCACCACACAGCTGTCATCAATCTTTAACCACAACATGAAACATTACAGGCTATTTAGAGCAGCACGTTGTTTCCAGAAGTATTTCCCAACAAGTTCAGGAAGGCACGCTTTACGAAAGAAGTCTTGTGCTTGCTTTAAGCGCGGTTTCCAGAAATCCACAGCAGGGAAGACGCAAATAACAGCAAGGTCTCTCTGTGTCCACAGAACGAGGTCACAGTGGTTGGCGCCCGTAACAAAGATGCACGCAATTTTTTCAAAGTACCGTCTCTTGGCGTCTGGGCACAATCGGTCGCGATACAGCCCTTTGTCTTTTGCGCTGATTTTGAGCATGGTTCTGGCAGTCCCGAATCCAACACTCCAACACTGTGCGCTTGTTTTGCTTTCTGGCCTACTGACATGGCGCCGCGATCCCACAATGCACTGCAGCGTGACTCAAAAGCCCTATAAGCTAGTTAAGAGGGAACTTAACCGTGATCAGTTTCAAGTAGTAAAAAGAAATAGGAGTTCTCAAAGGTGAGAACTCAAAACATCCATTACAAAATTGTTCAGTTAAGATGGGCAGCTAGTAGCTTCTTGGGATCCAAATGATATGTAAATTACACAATTCATCCTTTGGCAGTCAATCATTAGCTTTCTCAAGATCCACAACGACACATCATCAGCTCTGCACATCACGCTTGTTCATGAAAATCAGCACTAGTGCCTCTCCAAAAGTATGTGAAACGGTCTTGTCAAAAAGTCCACTGTTCATGTATTTCATCTAGATCAGCTGCCTTTACTCTTCATTCCCTTCATAGCTGACCTCACTTCCTCCTCTGCACCTCCTGATTAACTGACTTTTCTTCATCCATCCTTCTCGCCCTCTTTCTTACCACGCGTAGGCTCAATTCCTTCCTGAACTCTGTGGAGAAGTCTTCCTTCTTCAGCTTTCACTTATTGTCTCTAAAGTGATCCTACAGATGACCATCTGATGCTGCCTCGCTACATGTTTCCCTGACACCACCTGCAGTTTCCTGTTTGTTTCAGATTGTACCTTCTGTATATGATGTAGTTCGCCTGTGTGCACCTTCTTCCTCTCTTATACTTGACCCTTTGTTCTTCCTTCTTCTTGAAGTACATGGTCACCATCCTTTTTGTAAATCCACATCCTTCTGCATTTGTCCTTCACAGCATACCTATTCAGCAGCTCCTCACCTGTGTTCCCTTCACTTACATGTTTATTAAAGTCTTCACCAATCACCACACTCTCTGCCACTTCATCCAACGTGCTCCAGAATTGCTGTCTGACATCCAGCCCATGGGGGTTGTTTCCAGCTTCATGGTCTGTTATCCTCGTCAGTTTTTTAAACACTATTCACATTCTTTATGTCTGTATGTGTGGATAAATGCATGCCACTAAATACATAAATTACACATTGCGTTTACACTCCATGAAGGTCTGGTGAAAAATTGTAGTTTAAAAAGTCTCACACTGTGAGACAGTGTTACATTCAATTGTTATATGGCTGTGCTAAAGTATACAGTGTCTTTACATGAAGCCCTTTCATTTGTGTTTCATGTCTCTTTACAGTGAAGGATGCAAGGCCAAATCCCTCAACATAGTTTGTCTTCGTCTAGTATTATCAAAGTGTTACAGATTGATTTGGGAGCAGTGGCTCCCCAAGGTCTATTATGCCTGTAACTTTGATTTTACTACAGCAGATATTACCTACAAATCACACTACACAGGACTCTCTTGACTCAGTTCCTTTTAATTCTTTTACAAAGGTTTGAGGCAAATTGTATAAAGTGTGACTTAAAGCCTGCACTTTCCTGTGGGACTCCACATCCAACACTTCTTTTCAGCAGAAGCATGAAATGTCAGATGCAGTTTGATATTGTTCCTCCAGGTTTATGAAGAAGGAACACAGTAAAACTTTTAACACTGGTTCAGATTTGAGACTAAGCTCCCTTGTTGCCCTACAAACAAGAGTGAAGTCTTTTTCTTACTCAGACAGTAAAGTGCAAAAAAGAGACTGCCTCTGACTCATGGTGCTTCACTTGCTTGTTTGCCTGCTCATGCTTTTTTTTGGTTTGACTGGTCTTGCATTAGATGTCTTTCTTTTGTTAACTTTGACCCATGTATCTCACTGTTTTCTTTTTGTTTATTTGCAAGATTAACACCCAAAGAATGTTCAAACCTCCTGGTTATCTGGGGGATTTCTGTGTGAAGTTTGCGGGTTCTCGGAGTACTTCCTCCACTATCCAAACAGATTATATATCTGACACACATGACATGATGTTCAGGAACATGTGTAAAAGCTTCTGATATGTCCAGAAAGAGGATCGTTGTGGAAAATTTCCAAATGCTGCACCCAGAAGCAGTCAGCTTGATAAGATGCAAGTGGTGTTATAGTTCTCTGTTTCTATGACTTTTTGATATGTGGTCGGACATTCTGCATTGCCATGCTGTGCACACTGCCTAAATAATAATGGGAAGTTTGTTTGAGGGTATAAATGATGCAGACATGACGATAAGACATACTGCCATGAGGCTTGGTCTTCTGGGAACGATCGTCTGAAAGAAAATTCTATTTGCCTTTCCTGTATTTTGCAGTGAGTGTAAATGATTCTGTCTGGGGTTGTGCATGTTGGTTTTGAGTATCCATGGGAGATTACCATTCCAGTTTAGTTGCTGAAGAATTCTTCCCAGATGGACCTCAGCACTGGTTAGAAAAAGATGAGTTCCTCATCGCCATGGTCTGTCTTTTGGACCAAGCCTGCTCCAAGACAACTCGCACTGGTGTCTGTATCTCCCATTGCTGATACCACATGGGCCAAGAATTTAAGAGATGTCCTGAGCAGTTTGCTCTTCTTCATATTCACAGTTTGGCCAGGCTCTCTGAACTCGTCCAGCGCAGCTTGAACATCAATCAAGTTGTTGTTTCCAGCAGCTGGAGAAAATAATGAGGCAAAGCAGATGCCGCCCTCCAGTTCCTACAGAATTCTTTCTGGAAAGTTGCGGGTGTGTTTTTCGTCCAAAAAGCATAAAATTGAACTGGAAAAGAGCCAGAATGCAGACAAATGTAGTAATTTCATATACCTCAGGAACCATGTTCACTGCCAATACCCCCTGTTCACGTTTAGAGTAGAAAGCAGCTCTTGGATTCTTTGATTTCTTGGATTTTGGGAATAGGGTGGGCATCTCTCACAGTATCTATGCATGCAGGCTCTTTTTTGGCAAGTCAGGCAACATGTTATAGAAATTGCCTGATGGAAGGGCAGCAGGGTGTTTAACACCTTTGCAAAAGCAAGTGTGTGGCCATCATCTGCTTTGGAGTCTGCATTTCCTGGACTCTGTCCAGGTAATCTGACTTCCTCCCACAATCCAACGATGTGCAGGTAGTGGGATGAAGTTAATTTCTAAACAAAAACCAATATATGTCAGTCCCACTCATATTTTATATTAACCTTCCTCTCATGTTAGCTTTCTGTTATCATCTCTTATGTTAGCGGGTCGGTTTTGACCCGTGAATTAAATCAGCTATAAAATATACTAAAAACAATAAGTTATCATCTAATTTGTTTCTCATCTCTTGGTTACCTTGTTAGGCTTCCTTATCCATGAAAATGTTGGTTTTAATACTTTTGGTGTGGGCCTCTGGGTCTTTTTTTGTCACTATACCTGTCACGACCTGCGGGGTCGGCAAGGCACTGATCAGCAATCTCTCTCCCCCTCCCCTGTTTTGCCGGGGCGGAACTCATGGCGGGTTCACGCCCTCAGCCCACGCCCTCCCGGGTCATGCACACCTGGGCCTCATCAGACCAGCTGGTATATCAGAAGGAGGAGATCAGCTGTTCAACGCTGGATTGTTGTGAAGACTCCTGTCAGTACACGTCGAGCCCTAGTTTCCCCACACTTCCGCCTCAGAAAGTAACATTTGTCTCTCTGTTCTAGATTCCTCGGACCCGTCCCCGTGTTTCCCCGTGTGGAGCGTGTAAGAGGTGGCTGGTCACTAGCGGAGAGAGGTTGGCGTGAGCGTGTGTGTGATCCCCTTGTTTTCCCTGGAGCCCTGGAACCCGTCCTCGCACATCTTGTATATAGCACTGTCCTCGCACTGCCTGTAAATACACTTGGTGAAGATTTTTGTGAATAAACTGTCTCTGTTACAACGCACTCCGGAGTCCTGCGAGTGGATCCTCAGAGCAACCCGTGACAGTAACAATCCAGCCATACTATGGATCCAGCGGACTCAGCTCTACAACCCACCCCTCCTCCAGAAGCCGTGTTGGAGCGACACGAGCAGATGCTACAACACATTAACCAACAGCTGATCGCACTCCCTCAGGCTCTCGCTCAGCACGTTCCGCTGCCAGGTCCCGCTATGCCCCCCCGTCTGCTCCCGCACAGCCGCCAGCCCCGGAACACTCCACGCCACCAGCCCCCGCTTCCGTGGAACCCCTGGAACGAGCTCTACCGTCACCGGAGCCATTCGCTGGTGAGTTCCACAAGTGTGCTGGTTTCCTAACGCAGATTACGTTGCAGTTTAGGCAGCTGCGGCGAACGTATGAAAGTGATGGAGCTAAGATAGCCTTTTTCGTTCAGTTACTCCGCGGTCAAGCCTTGAACTGGGCCCAAGCAGTGTTACGGACTAGCCCGGAGATTACCTATGCTGATTTTCTCTCAAAGTTCAAAAGTGTGTCCGAAAGGGGCACCGGAGCTGAGGCAGCGGGCCACCGTTTGCTGAACTTAAAACAAGGAAGACGGAGTATGGCGGACTTCTCTGTGGAGTTCTGGACACTGGCTGAGGAGACTGGATGGGGGCAGCCTGCGCTGATAAGTACCTTATTGAACAATGTTTGTGATGTCCTTAAGGGCGAACTGTTAATGAGGGAGCTGCCCAAGACTCTATCGGAGGTGATCGCCTTATGTGTTAAGGTTGATGAACATTTGAGGGCGCGTCACCGCGCCAGCAACTACAGTTCCCAGGGGCCTGTGGGGCGAGCAGAGTCAGCTTCCGGTGGAAGCGGAAGTAGCGATCAGGAAGTGGACCGCGGCGACGAGCAGGAGCAACCCATGCAGATCGGACGCTCCCAACTCTCCCCGGAGGAGAGGGCACACAGATTGGCCATCTCGCCAAGGTCTGTCCTGCTCGGCCAAAAGACCCCGCCCGCCGGTAGAAAGGAGGATACGGGTGGGCGAGGTCTCCTTTTCACATTCTCCTTCACGCTTCATGCTAGCCGCTAAAGTGACTGTCCACTCTGCCTCTCACTCTCTTCAGGCGCTGATTGACTCTGGGGCAGAGCAGAGCTTCATAGATGCTTCCCTGGCTCTCAAACTTAAGATTTCCACACGGGCATTACCCCACTTGTTGCAGGTCACCGCTTTAAACGGTCAACGTCTTCCCGATATAACTCATGTTACAGAACCCGTGTCCCTAACGCTGTCTGGGAATCACACTGAACTGCTGCAGTTTTATGTCTTTGAAGCCCCTCTCACGCCCCTGGTGCTAGGATTTTCATGGTTACGCCAGCATAACCCGTGCTCGACTGGAGGGAGGAGAGGGTTCTGGGGTGGGGGGAGGAGTGTCACATGACCTGTTTGACAGCAGCTACTCCCGTTAAAGCAGCTAAACCACTACCACACGAGCCCCCTGACCTTTCAGCCATCCCGTCAGAGTATCATGATCTCAAGCAAGTGTTTTGTAAGGACCGCGCCCGCTCTCTTCCCCCTCATCGCCCGTACGACTGCAGTATTGATTTGCTCCCAGGTGCACCCCTTCCCACTAGTCGCTTATACAGTCTCTCTCAACCTGAACGTGAATGCATGGAGAAGTATATTAATGAATCCTTGGCTGACGGACTGATTCGCCACTCTTCATCCCCTGTGGCTGCCGGGTTCTTTTTCGTCACTAAGAAGGATAAAAGCCTTCGGCCATGTATTGATTTCCGGGGTCTCAATACCATTACTGTTAAGAATAAATACCCTCTGCCGCTTTTATCCTCCGCCTTCGAACTCCTACAGGAGGCTTTTTCCCGGCTAAAGAAACGTTTCGCGTCGGCGCCCATCCTCCGGCAACCGGATCTCAAGCGGCAGTTCATCGTGGAGGTGGACGCCTCGGATGTAGGGGTCGGAGCAGTTCTCTCCCAGCAACTAGACGGTAAGCTCCACCCTTGTGCTTACTTCTCTCGTCGTCTCTCTCCTGCAGAGCAGAATTATGACATCGGGGACAGGGAGCTGTTGGCAATCAAACTCGCCCTGGAGGAGTGGCGCCACTGGCTAGATTAGATTAGATTAGATTAGATAGAACTTTATTAATCCCTCGGGTGGGTTCCTCTGGGAAATTCGATTTCCAAAAAAGCACAGCACCGACAGAAGTTACAGAGTTACAGAATATTATATATATATATATATATATATATATATATATATATATATATATATATATATATATATATATATATATTCACACACACACACACACACACACACACACACACACACACACACACACACACACACATATATAAATACAGAGACAATATAAATAAAATATACCAAGGGGATAAATAGAATAAATAGGAATAAAAAATAAAAATACAAGTGAATTGCACATTTCAAGTATTGAGGTCTATTGCACTGTTGACTATTTACAAAAGTATTGCACAAAAGGTATTGCACAGTGAGGTGAAGAGGCACTACAGCCTAGTTGTTCCCCCCTCCTTTGTCCTCCTGTTTCCCCTCCCTCTCCCCTCCAGAGAGGAGTTAAACAGTCTGATGGCGTGTGGGACAAAGGAGTTTTTAAGTCTGTTAGTTCTTGTCTTTGGGAGAAGCAACCTGTCACTGAACAGACTCTTCTGGTTGTTAATGGCCGTGTGCAGAGGATGCCTGACATTGTCCATAATGTCCATCAGTTTCTTTAATGTCCTTTTCTCTGCCACTGTCACCAGAGTGTCCAGCTTCATGCCGACCACAGAGCCAGCCCTCCTGATCAGTTTCTCCAGCCTGGATGAGTCCTTCTTTGCTGTGCTGCTCCCCCAGCACACCACAGCATAGAAAAGTACTCCAGCAACCACCGACTGGTAAAACATCCTCAGGAGCTTCCTGCAGATGTTAAAAGACCTCAGCCTCCTGAGGAAGTACAGTCGGCTTTGGGCTTTTTTATACAGGTGCTCTGTGTTGCATGACCAGTCCAGTTTATTGTCCACCCACAGCCCGAGGTACTTGTACTTGTTGACCACCTCCACCTCCTCCCCCTCTATCTGAACCGGCAGTGGACCTGCTCTAGACCTCCCGAAGTCCACAACCAGTTCCTTAGTCTTTGAGGTGTTGAGTTGCAGGTGGTTTGTGTGACTCCATGCGACAAAGTTCCTCACCAGACTTCTGTACTCCTCTTCCTGATCATCCCAGATACACCCCATGATGGCTGTGTCGTCTGCAAACTTCTGAATGTGGCATAATTCAGAGTTGTAGCAGAAGTCAGAGGTGTACAGGGTGAAGAGAAGAGGGGACAGCACAGTTCCCTGTGGTGCTCCTGTGCTGCTGACCACAGTGTCAGACGTGATGTCCTTCAGCCTGACGTACTGTGGTCTGTCGGTGAGGTAGTCGGAGATCCAAGCCACCAGGCAGGAGTCCACCTCCATCCTGTTCAGTTTTTCCTGAAGCATACAGGGCCGGATGGTATTAAAGGCACTGGAAAAGTCAAGAAACAGGATTCTGACCGTGCCTTTTCCCCCATCCAGGTGTGAGTGGGCTCTGTGTAGGAGGTACAGGATGGCATCCTCCACTCCGACACCCGCCTTGTATGCAAACTGTAGTGGGTCCTGGGCATGTTGTACCTGTGGTCGGAGGAGGTTGAGGAAGAGCCGCTCTAGGGTCTTCATAAGATGTGACGTCAGTGCCACCGGTCGGAAGTCATTCAGCTCATTGGGCCGGTTCTTTTTGGGGACCGGGACGATGCAGGATGTCTTCCATAGGGCGGGCACTCTCCCCAGTCGCAGACTGAGGTTGAAGACTCGTTGTAGCGGCTCCCCAAGTTCAGCAGCACACGCCTTTAGCATCCTAGGACACACCTTGTCTGGGCCTGCTGCCTTTCTGGGGCGAAGCTTCCTCAGTTGTCTCCTGACCTGATCCACTGTGACACTGGGAGATGTTTGGGAGGAGGGGAGGGGGGGAGATGTCTTGCTGCTGAGAGAGGGATTGGAGGAGGGGGGTGTCATGGTGTCAGGAAGGGGGGGAAGCGAGGGAGGTAGGAGAGTGGGGATTGGACTCTGTAGTGAAGGTGAGGGTGAGGGTGAGGGTGGGGGGGTTGTGGGCTGGTCAAACCTGTTGAAGAAGTTGTTGAGTTCGTTTGCCTTCTCCACAGTCCCCCCCACTGTGCTTTTCTTGGTGTTGTGGCCTGTGATGGTTTTCACACCATTCCAGACCTCCCTCATATTGTTCCTCTCCAACTTCTGCTCCACCTTCCTCCTGTAGGTGTCCTTTGCTTCCCTCAGGCAGCGTTTCACCTCCCGCTGTGCTGCTTTCATCTCCTCCTTCACTTTGCTCCTGGGCGCAACTGGCTAGAGGGCGCAACAGAACCCTTTGTGGTATGGACTGACCACAGGAACCTCGAATACATCCGGTCGGCTAAACGACTAAATGCTCGACAAGCCAGGTGGGCTCTGTTCTTTACCAGATTCTGCTTCACCATCACCTACAGGCCCGGCTCCCGGAACGTGAAACCCGATGCCCTTTCCCGCCAATTCACCACCTCAGAGGACCCCACCCGTGAGGCTCCCATTCTCCCTCCCACGTGCGTTATCGGAGCCCTGTCATGGGAGATCGAGTCCGCCATACGGGAGGCCCAGCGGGCGGAACCGGATCCAGGTACTGGTCCCCCGGGATTGCTCTTTGTTCCCACGTTGGTTCGCTCACAAATGCTACAATGGGCCCACGGCGGAAAACTCACCTGTCATCCGGGCGTTCATCGCACCGTCACCTTCATCAAGCGGTTCGCCTGGTGGCCTACACTGGCCAAGGACGTCCAAGACTTCATCGCTGCCTGTCCAACCTGTGCCCAGAATAAGCCGGTCAACCAGCCTGCTGCCGGCCTACTTCATCCCTTGCCTACGCCAAGCCGCCCCTGGTCCCACATTGCGGTTGACTTTGTCACTGGTCTTCCGCCGTCATCAGGTAACACAGTCATCCTCACCGTTGTCGACCGTTTCTCTAAAGCTGCCCACTTTGTCGCTCTCCCCAAGCTCCCCACTGCCCTGGAGACCGCCCGGCTTCTGTCAACTCATGTGTTTCGCCTCCACGGGATCCCTGCTGAAGTGGTCTCGGACGAGGCCCACAGTTCACGTCACGTGTTTGGAGGGAGTTCTGCGCCTCCTTGGGGGCCCAGGTTAGTCTCTCGTCAGGTTTTCATCCACAGACCAACGGTCAAGCGGAACGGGCCAACCAAGAACTCAAAACGGCTCTCCGTTGCTTGACGTCCACTAATCAGACCACCTGGAGTGAGCAACTGACGTGGGTGGAGTACGCTCACAATAGCCTTACCTCGTCGGCCACAGGCGTCTCCCCGTTCGAGGCCTCCCTGGGGTACCAACCTCCCCTGTTCCCTGCCATCGAAGGTGAGCACTTTGTGCCCTCTGTTCAGCAGCACCTGCGGCGGTGTCGGCACGCGTGGCGGGCCACTAGAGCTGCCCTTCTTCGCACGGCGGACCGGAACAAACGGCAGGCGGATCGCCGCAGGTCCCTGGCCCCGGCCTACTCACCTGGACAGAAGGTTTGGCTCTCGACCCGGTATGTGCCTCTCAGGACGGAGTCGCAAAAGCTCTCCCCCTCCTTCATTGGCCTGTTCGAAGTGGACTCCATTGTTAACCCCGTTTCTGTGCGTCTCAAGCTCCCCAGGACCATGCGTATCCACAACGTGTTTCATGTCTCGCAGATCAAACCTCACTGTTCCAGTCCTCTGTGCCCTCCTTCCGGACCCCCTCCGCCCGCCCGGGTCGTCGCTGGCCGTCCGGCCTTCTCCGTGTCTCGGATTATGGACGTCAGGCGCCGGGGCCGTGGCCTGCAGTATCTTGTGGACTGGGAGGGCTATGGCATTGAGGAGCGTTCCTGGGTCCCGCGGGCGGCTCTGCTGGACCGGGCCATGGTTCGGCGGTTCCATGAGGCTCACCCTGGGAAGCCTGGGGGTCGCCAGGAGGCTCCCGTTGGCGGGGGGGTACTGTCACGACCTGCGGGGTCGGCAAGGCACTGATCAGCAATCTCTCTCCCCCTCCCCTGTTTTGCCGGGGCGGAACTCATGGCGGGTTCACGCCCTCGGCCCACGCCCTCCCGGATCATGCACACCTGGGCCTCATCAGACCAGCTGGTATATCAGAAGGAGGAGATCAGCTGTTCAACGCTGGATTGTTGTGAAGACTCCTGTCAGTACACGTCGAGCCCTAGTTTCCCACACTTCCGCCTCAGAAAGTAACATTTGTCTCTCTGTTCTAGATTCCCCGGACCCGTCCCCGTGTTTCCCCGTGTGGAGCGTGTAAGAGGTGGCTGATCACTAGCGGAGAGAGGTTGGCGTGAGCGTGTGTGTGATCCCCTTGTTTTCCCTGGAGCCCTGGAACCCGTCCTCGCACATCTTGTATATAGCACTGTCCTCGCACTGCCTGTAAATACACTTGGTGAAGATTTTTGTGAATAAACTGTCTCTGTTACAACACACTCCGGAGTCCTGCGAGTGGATCCTCAGAGCAACCCGTGACAATACCCCTCGATTTCAATTAAAAAAAAATGTAAAATTAACCTCAAGAGAATCATATTAATAAATAAAAGGTTTCTGTGTTACCTGAGTATTACTGAGGGGTAAAGGACACATCTCTTAAATAAATCTGTTTTATTGATTTTTTTTATTTTAAGATTAATAGTTAAATTTACCCTTTTTAATTTTTCATATTTATTTCCTATCTTATTCATAGCCTTTTCCTTTTTTTGTTTTCTTTAGGTCACGAGCAGTTGTCCAAGCATTTCACTACATATCGTACTGTGTATGACTGTGTACGTGACAAATAAAATTTGAATTTGAATTTGATTTGAATTTAATAACTAAAATGACATCTATGGTGTTACGGGTCAATTTCGACCCATATACATTTACATCAAGAAAAGACAAAAAGTTTGTTTTTTTCAGCAGTAGACCTTTAATATAAACTGAAAAAAAGAAAAAGTCCACTCCTCCTTTGTTTTGGTTATAGCCGTGGGTAATTGTGGGCTTTTTATCACTTCCCAATGATACAGCTTCACCTCAGTTTCCTTTGTGAAGTTCTTGTCCGAGGTCATATCTGGTAAAAAATAAAATAAAATAAAATATCACAGCTGATATTGTGATCCTGCAGTCCAGTGGTCATATGGAGGACCACACATTTTCATTGTTTCTTCTCAGGGATGCCACTCACAGCTTTGACTGTGATAATCTGTACATTCCAGGCATAGTTGGTTTTTGCATCACAGGCTTCCCAGATTTTTCTGCCGTTTTTCCCTTGCTTACTGGGTATATATTGCCGGAAGGGGCATTTTCCTCAAAAAGTGGACAAGACGTTCATCCACGGTCACTGGCCCTGGGATGAACATCAGTGGAAGAAGCTGCACCCATCTCTCCCAGACATCCCTGATGGAAGTAAGCTTGTCAGACCTCGGTCTGGTCTCTCTGTTGTCAAATCTGAGGACTCTTGAATCAAAATGATATCAAATGTGTGAAGTGACATCGTTGCCCAGAAAATGTTTATGCCTGTCGATGCATCCCATAGACGATCAGTGGCATCATTGCAGCATCTGTACACTCCAGCAAGAAGAACACCAATGAAAGCATCCAGGTATTCCTCATCATGTCGCCATGGACTTTTTTTTCCTTCAAGGTTTATCATAGTAATGATGATTCTTTCTAGTGACAATGGCATAAATATCTCAAAACATCTCTTAGTGTCACTGACTGTGGTCAGAGCAAACCTTGTGATTCCAGGGGTCATTTTGATGACATTTGCAGCAGCTGCCCTGCCATGTACATCATGAGGTACTGAGCTCCAAAAAATCTTACCATTTTTGGACTTGAATCTTTCAGCCGGAGTAGCTTCAGCACCAGCGACCTCCACCTCTGATCAGATGTGTCTGTGTCTTCTGGATGATAGTCCACATTGTCTTCCTCCTTAGAAACCTGCCCATCTGAATCGCTATGCTGCTCTGTGTCCTCTCCTTCATTTTCACCAAAAGTATGATCCTGAACTTAGCTCACTGTGAATCTTCTTCTCATTTTTTGTATGCTGCAAATTGTAAATGTGCACTCTGGAAGTCAAATGGCCACTCAAATAGTGAATTCACCTCACATGCCCGTGTTTATTTTGTTTTGTTTTTGTGCAGGTATACTGCAAAAAACATGCAAAATAAGAATCCCCTAAAGCTCATATGATTAGGAGAGGCGCTTGCTGTAAGTGTTTTAGCTGACAGTGCACTTATGATTTCAGTTTTGGCTTTAATTATTGCTTTACACTCATAATATTATACCTGGGTCGAAACCGACCCTAACAACACAAAGGTCATAATTTCAACTAGGGCATTTTATAATTTAGTGAAAATATTTTTTTTGTTTTATTTTGTAGAAATAGAGGTTCCTGACAAAGTCAAAACGCCTTGATACAATAAACAAATGTATGTGATTTTTTTATGCATTTGAAATTTAAAATGGGTCGGTGCCGACCCTAACACGAGAGGAGGGTTAAGTGCAACAGTCTTGAGATCGATGCTCTAGCACCAGCCATCACAGAAATCCCTCTTTGCACTGGGTGTGTTTCACCAAGAAAGGCCTTCTTACTACATACAACTCCAGTTCAAGTGCCAGCCTCTTTGGCAACTGTCTGGCTTCTCTATCGTGTTGCTCTGCTGAAGCTTCATGCCTGTGTCACTTCTGCACATGCTCCGTGACTGCTCTCGCGAGTGCCCTCACCTCACATCTTTTATGCAGTGTGAGCAGGTGTGGAGAACTGCTTTGATCAGGGTGTAGGAACTATAAAAAAATTAAAAATAAAAGCATGCTAAATATATAGAATCATGCATACAACCATACTACAAAACCAAACCAATAAAAGATAGAATAAAGCATTAAAATGCTACTGCTCATGTCCTGAAAATCTGATATTGCATCAGTTTTAATGAATGCATAGTCCTACAAAATTAACAGTGGCCTAAGGTGGACTCTAATTTCCAGCCTGAATTATTGCTTAAACTGGCCTCTGAAAGCCAAAGTGCAGAGTTCCTGCACTATCCAAAGGTTATGACACTAACCGCCAGAGGCTGTAAGAACATGATGTTTAGTTTCTTTTTCTTCTTTTCTTGGGGACACTTAGTTTTGCCCTGCTTGTAGGTCTTGTTTGATTTCAATAGACTCCAGAGAAACATACCTGCTCTAGTTGTTAATTTTGTCCCTTAGCAGTTTGGCGCTTAGCTGACATGATACAGTTTTAGAGCTTTATCTTGTTTTTTTGATTTTTCTTGGGGTTTTTTTGCAGTATATGCAAATGTTGATGATTACTAAAAATAAATCGGCTTTCTATAAACAACAGCTTGCTGTCTTTAAAGTCAGATCAGGACCCCTTACCTTTGTTTATGGTTAAGTGTCTTTATTTTACAAAAACCCTGTGCACAAGTAGCTGAATTTCTCCATTATTTGTTTCCTCCACAATAATGATGTTATTATTAGAAAAAAAAAAACATTGAACGTGTCCTTTTGCCTTCAATGACAGCACTATATGAGAGTGTTATTCTGTGAAAATTAAGCTATATTCTAGCTGACATTGTCTTTAATGAAGGATTAAGTGAAACAGTCTACATGATGACTTGCTTTTTATAATTAATTTGGAAGAATTATATATGATTATGGCTCTCTTCTTATCTCTGTGTTTTTACGTAATAGATCTGATTTGATTTGTTTACATGTTCTTGCACTTTTGTAATCCTGCTTGAATCTGAAATCCATAAAGTTTCTTTGCTGAAACAAAGAAACTCTGTCAGCTCAACAGGGCTTTATCACTGCAGACGGAAAAAGAAGTCTTTAGATGTAGATACGGTCTGGAGATTCAAAACAAGCCTGTCAGTGAATTGTGAAGTAATTGTCTTTCTTGGGGTGAGGTGGCTGTAGCTCAGGTGGTAGAGCAAGTCAGCCACTAACCAGAAGGTCGGGCAAGATACTAACCCCATCTTACTCTCTGCTGCATCCATCGGAGTGGGAATATGTATAGAGCACTTAAGAGCTTAGAAGAAGTGCTTGTGTGAATGGGTGTGACTGGATGAATGAATTAGTTGTATGAAGCGCTTTTAGTGCTCAGACAGAGTAGAAAAGCGCTATATAAGAACCAGTCCATTCACCATTCTTTCCATGATAAGTTACAGTTATCAAAAGCAGTGAATACAAATAAAAAGGGGAATCTCATAGCACACCTACTGAGAGTTCAATATCAAATGTGAAGGATTGTAACCAGCAATTCAGCACTGCTGCATGTAGATGACAGCTCAAGTGACACGAGTAACAGCTTTGTTGAGGGTTCAAAGACAATCTCAATTACTGGATTGGCCACAAAAATCTCAAGGCGCTTTATATTGTAAAGTCAAGATTCTGCAGCATTAGAGACTCTAACCATTCAGCCATCGGTTAGCTGTATGTGCGTGGTGACAGTGGGGAGAAAAAACCTTTTAAACAAATTAAATGTAATAAACATTTTCTAAATTGAACAGATTTACAAGTAGGTGACAGTGTATTACCAAAAAGTGTTTAGTGTTGTTGGCTCTCCTGTAAGGCCTCAGTAACACTGAGGAAAAAAGAACAGCATTCTATACAAGAATATGAATGTCAAGACTGATAGACTTCAAATATTTTAGAGAAACAAAGGTTTTTGTTTTTTTACAACAAGTGATATATACAAAAAGTGCAAGGGGACGGGGCTCCAGGAAATCCAGGGAAACGGGGTAGCTCACGATCACTCCTCATGACATCATCCCACCCCATCCCACCACCACCACCAATGAGAGCCTCCCCGCAACCCACCAGGCTTATCTGGGTGAAGACGACGGAACTCCCGCAACATGTCCAACGTGGCCAACACAGTGGCCCAGGGAACCCAGGACCCCTAGCCCTCCAAGTCTACCAGATATCGAATCCCCCATCCCCGGCACCTCACATCCATAATCTGAATGATAGAGAAGGTTGGGTGGCCAGGCGGGCAGAGAGGGCCTGGAAGGTGGGCACAAAGGAGAGACAGGGTTTGCAGATGACAGCACTCTGATGGGGCTCATCACCAATGATGACGACACCGCCTACAGAGATGAGGTCCAGCGTCTGACAGAATGGTGTGACCACAATAACCTCACCCTAAACACTAGGAAAACCAAGGAAGTGGTCATGCACTTCTGTAAGACAAAAACTGACCCCCTCTCCATAAAAGGTGACTACGTGGGGAGGGTGTCCTCCTTTAAGTTCCGTGGCACCCACATATCTGAGGATCTATCTTGGTCAACAAACACGTCAGCCTTAGTGAAGAAAGCCCAGCAGAGCCTCCATTTCCTGAGGATTCTGAGGTGGAACAGGCTGCAGATTGACCTACTAGTGTCCTTCGATCGAGCCACAATCGAGAGTGTGCTGGTGCCCGCCATCTCCGTGTGGTACGCTGGTTGCACAACAGCCGATAAGAAGAGACTCCAGAGAGTCATCAGAACTGCAGAGAAGGTGATCGGCTGTCCAACCTCCTCCCTGGACTCCATTGCCAGCTCTAGATGTCTCTCCAGAGCCAGGGTGATTATTAAAGACCACCTCCATCTCAACCACCACCTCTTCAACATCCTGCCCTCTGAAAAAAGTTCAGATCTATCAGGCCCAAAACCAACAGACTAAAGAACAGCTTCTTCTCGTGGACTGTCAGAACTATTAATGCAAATTAAGAGTGTGAGCAGACCTCTCCCATACAATCATTCTGTTGCTGTGATTCCCTGTGCAATATTTCAGCAAATGTGGAATTTCCATCTCTATTTTTAACGACCATAGCCCTTCCACCCTTATTTATTATTGATTATATTTTATTACGATGCCCTTGTACACACCCCCATAGTGCTTCCTGTAACTAAAACATCGTGTATAGTGTTTTTATATTGTTTTTCTTTACTTTTGTTGTCTTGCTTCCCAATTTCGCTGTGCAAGCAACTGTACAATGACAATAAAAGTTCTAAGTTTCTACGTTTTTTTTTTTTTTTATTCTAAGTTATTGTAATCAGGCCAGACTGGACTCAGGGACGAGAAAGAAAAACAAGAAGAAAAGTTCAGAAGAAAGTTAACAGAAGGAGAGGGAAAGAAAAAGGAGAAAAGAGATAGAGAGAAAAGACAATGAAAATCTGCTTCATCACCTTTTTTTTTTCCTGGATCACCTGTTGAGAAAGAGTTTCTACGTTCTAAGGTAGGATAGGTGAGTTGTAAGCCATGGTCCCAAATTGTTGAGAGAGTGCATCTGGATTTATGTTGCAAGATCTGGGCCTGTAGGTGATTGAAAAAGGGAATCGGGTGAACAACAGGGCCACCTGGCATGTCGGGCGTTATGCCGTTTGGCAGATTGGAAATATTCCAGGTTCTTATGATTTGTCCAGACAATGAATGGCAGAACCTTGCCCTCGAGCCAGTGTCTCCACTCCTCCAGTGCGGGCTTGATGCAGAGGTGTTCGTGGTTTCCCACATCATAGTTCTGTTCTGCAGGGGTGAGACAACGAAAGAAATAGGCACAGGGATGGAGCTTACCATCCTTTTGTTGGGAGAGCATGGTCCCCAACCCCAAATCGCAGGCTTCCACCTCCACGATGAACTGGAGACCTAGTCCATTTGCAAAAAGATAGGTGTTGAAGCAAAGTGTTCCTTGAGGTGAGTGAATGCATTCTGGGCAGACAGAACCTTGGGGGAGGTGAGAGGGGTTAGAGGCAAAGCAATTCTACTAAAATCCCAGATGAAACGGTGGTAGACATTTGCAAAGCCTAGGAAATGCTGAAGCTTCTTATGATCTGGAGGAACATGCCAGTTGACTACAGCTTGAACCTTGACTGGGTCAGCTGAGATTTCCCTATTCAATGATGTAGCCAAAGAATGACAATGTTTTGACATGGAATTCACATTTCTCCCCCTTTAAAAATAACCGGTTTTCTAGGAGGCGCTGGAAAACTTGTCTGGCATGGCATTCGTGTTCAGCCAGCAGTGCACGGGCAGGAATTCACTGCTGGCTGGAAATTCCGACACCACTTCACATTTAAAGAAGAAAGGGATGAAATCTGACTGTGCAATTCAAACTCTGGAAGTCAGTTCTTTTTTTTAAATAACTAACGTTAGCCTGCTGCAACTACCGTGTTCTAGTTGTGGTACCTACTAGTGATGGGATTTCCGGCTCTTTTTAGAGAACCGGCTCTTTCGGCTCCGAACCGGCTCTTCAGGTTGTTTTGTTGCTTTAATTAATTTATTATTAACAATAATATAAAATTATGCACAAAAGGAATTACTAATGTAAAAAAAAGTGGTTTTATTTATATATGTTTATATATTTGATTTGATATACCTTTATAAGTCCTACAGGGGAAATTTCATAAGGCTGCTGACCTATTGCACGCAATGGCGGCGCCATCTTACCCTCCGACCATACATACATTACACAAAACATCACATGGGGAAGACGGGTCAGAGAGGTATAACAATGGAAAATGCACCACATGAGGAAAGATAAGGAGAAAAAATAACTCCCCCCAGACTGAGAAGAAAAAAACACCTCTGCACATGAAAAAACTCTTAATACACCAAAGAAACACATGACAAGCAACAGGGGCGGGTAAAGGGTGAGAGACCGCCGACTTAGACAGTACATCCGGGCCTGCGTGCGCTGGTCTCCTTGATCCCTGTCAGCATCGGAAGGGAATAAGCGTCGAAGGCATTTGGAAAGGGAGGGGGGATGAGTGTGTGCATATCAGTGTATATGTGTGTGTGTGTGTGTGTGTGTCCATAGTTCAGCTGAGACAGTGTCCTTCACCCTGCCAGGCTAAGTAAACAGTCTTCCAGCCAACCCAGGTGGCCTTGTAGGGAATGGGGGGAACAGACTAAACACAGTCGTTATCAGGGTGTTGTTGTTCAGCTCCAGCCTTGAGACCGCAGCTGGCGCCGAGAGGGTCTCCGCATGAAGTGATGGTGCTTTTTACTTTAGTGCGAACAGCTCATATGAATTTCAAAGCAGTTCTACAGTCCAACACTGGTCTCTCAATCTCCCGTTGGAGAGCCGTGAGCTTCGTCGTTCTGTGATGTTGTCATTTCTTGTGCTCAAGGAGCCGATTCTGAGAACTCACGGCAGTGTGCCTCCCCGAGATGTCATCCAATTTGCGCCCAGAGATGTTATTCCGAGCGAGCCCTTCTGAGATGTATCCAGTCTGCTGTCAGAGATCTTATTCTGAGTATTCACAGCAGCCGTAGCCTCTCCAAGATCTTATCCGTGCTGACTCAATGAGCCCATTTTGAGAAACTCACGCCTCTCCCATCGTTCCAATCCCAGCGGGCAGCCTTGTGGGGGTTTGAACAGCTGGTTTCACTTTCTTAATTCTTTGATAAGTCAGGGCCAAGCCAGCTCCGATCAGCAAGAACCCTGTTATCATGGTTCCGAATAGGTAGATATCTTCAGCACTCAGGCTCACCCAAGCCCAAACTTCTCGTTGAGAAAGGATGTCAATTGCATTTAGGGACCAGTTGATCCAATCCATAATTCCTCTTTTAGGTTTTAGAGAACAGACTGTGAGAGAGTGTTCCAGGGAAAAGTAATACAAAAAACACGAAAGTAGACAAGGACATAAGAGGCTAAGCAGGGAAGATAAGGGAGAGGAGGAGGAGGAGGAGAAAAGTGCGACCGCCTTCGTCAAGAGCAAGAGCAGGAATGTAAATCTTGTGTAAGTACACAATTAATATAAATACATACGGTGGCCCCAAGAGACAAAGCACGTACAAACTCCAAAACACACTCCTATAGTTAACTGAACTTCCAAAACAGAGCTACTAGATCACTTAAATTACACAACTGAAACCATGAAAGCATATGTGTATTGTTTGTGTATTTATACACAAGCACTCATATATATTCAAATAATTTAAAAAAGTTCATGTAGCTGTTACTACCACACACCAAATCCGGTCGTTGGTACTTGCTGGCTTGTGTAGCCACAAGATAACAAAAGCTCAACACTGCCCCCTAGCATCCTGGAGCACTTCTGTTGTGTTTTGTTGAGTTTGTATGTGCTTTGTCTGTAAATATACTTTTATTCATTCACTCCACATAAAATGTAATAAATAAATCATATAATACGAAAACCAACTATTCACATTTCAACTTTTAACTATTTAAATTTTCAGCTTTTTCCTTTTAAACAAATTTAAAGTGAAACAACACAAAACACTGCAAACCACAACACAATTAAATATAAATTATAATATGAAAACAAAAAGAAGATGCATATTCTCTGTCATATGGACCTGCATGAATAAACTTTCTGAATCCTTTATCATCTGCAACTGAAAATAGTTGTGGATGATTACTATACCTTCCTTATGTGACGTTGTTGTCCCCGGCTCTCTCTCTCCCTCCCGCTCTGTTCCTGTGCTACTGAGTGCAACTACCGCCCCTCCCCCCTCTGCCCAGCACAAAGCACAAGGCTCGCGTGAAGCAGAAAAAAAGTACAAGAGAGAGAGAGGGTGAGAGAAAGACAAAACAACCCACGGCTCGCGTCGTTCACGTCAAAGATCCGGCTCCAAGAGCCGTTTCGTTCGCAACCGACCCATCACTACTGCCTGCCTGGGTTATGTGACACTTCAGTATCTTCGATGTACTATTGCTGTGTGATTTATTACTATTACTGAAGGCTACTTGCCACCAAGCTAACATCTTATCTTATGTTAACATAAGTCTTTGCTCCTCTACAGTAAACATATTGTCTGTTCAGGGAGAGTTGGGCTTAACAGCCAATTGGTAGAGAAAATCCAACAAGAATTTACAGGATGTGATTCAGAATACGTTACTCTCATTGAGTAACTTAACGGAATACTTTACAAACTACATTGTAGGGCATGTATTCTGTAATCTGAATACTTTTTTAAAAGTAACCTTCCCAATACTGTGTACCAGTCCACATCTAAACTATTCTACAATGCTTAACTGTGTGCAATAAAGCATAAAACACACATCTGATGCTCTCCTTCATATATAACTAAGTGATACAAAGTATTGTTAGAACATGTAATCAATATACATGTAAAAGAAATTTCAGTCAGAGTGGGCACTGAGGAGAGGTCAGGTGGGTCGGTCAGCTGATAGAAGTAGGGGCGTATTTTAAACATTTCATTTCAATTTCAATTTCAATTTTATTTCTATAGCACATTTAAAAGTCACAGGTACAACAAAGTGCTTCACAGACGAGCCATACTTGCAGGTTTACAGCAAAAGAAAACAATCAACAACAAAAATACAGTTATAGGATGGTACTATTGCAACAAGCATGAACCGGGAAGAAATTAAGCTAAGTAGTTTGAAAGGCAAGCTTAAACAAATGGGTTTTTAACCGTGATTTGAAAGATTGAATAGTTTCCGACGCACGGACATCAACCGGCAGGCTGTTCCACAGTTTTGGTGCAGCAAAAGCAAAGGCACGATCCCCCTTCGTCTTTAGTCGAGACATTGGTTGCATTAGGAGCCCCTGATTAGAGGATCTGAGTGCCCTTGTAGGGATATATAAATTAAGAAGGTCAATCAAATAACTGGGTGCCAAGTTATTTAAGATTTTAAAAGTGTATAGAAGAATTTTAAAAACAATACGGTACTTGACAGGAAGCCAATGGAGGTTAGCTAGAATAGGAGTGATATGATCCTGTCTTCTAGTGCCGCTTAAACGGCGTGCTGCGGCATTCTGGACTAATTGTAGGCGTTGGATGAGGGAGAGTTGGAGGCCTAAGTAAAGAGAATCACAATAGTCCAGTCTAGAGGTTATGAAAGCATGAATGAGCCTTTCAAGGTCCTTGTGTCGTAGGTAAGGCATTGCCTTCGAAATTTGGCGTAGTTGGTAGAAGCTGGTTTTTACCACTGCAGCCACTTGCTTATCTAATTTGAGGGAACTGTCCAGCACTACTCCCAGATTTCTGACAGTAGACGATAGATGGCTGGCATAAGAACCTAAGGTCCCCGATAGCTGTTTCAACGGCATATGGCTACCAAAGACGATAATTTCTGTTTTGTTTTCATTGAGGGTTCATGTAGCAATCTTCACCCCACCCCAAAACGCTCTCTTTTTTACCAGTCTAGCAGTGGATTGTTTGTTGTAGCCCAGGGAAACCAAAACAAGAGGTGCATTAAAAAAAATTATGAATTAAGTATGGTTGCCAGACAGGGCTAGCAATACTGGCTTGGTAATGTGAGTGATGTCAGGGAGGCGCTGGCCCCTAAACTATACCCCTGCAACTGCTGCCTCTCTGATAACTCCACCTGGGTAACCCATTCACCTACCTGCCCACTCTCGGTAACCGTCTCACACGCCAGTTTGCCTGCCTCAGTAACCCGTCTTCCATCTCTCATACAACAGTGTGATAAGTCAGTTACTGGTTTTCTTTAGTTTCAGCTGTTTCGTATTACTACGTAATTCTGATTCTTCCAAGAAAAAAACTTGCTCTGGTCAAGTCGAGCTATGTTTATGTTTATGTTTATGTTAATAAATGATAAATGTAAATAAATCCTGAACCACTCTAAGTATGAGTATACGCCTTATGTTCACCTTTTGGCTCATTCTGATAGTGCCTTTTAATTTCCATCAAACGAATGTGGCACTTTTTGTTTTTAATACCTTACACACACACACACACACACACACACACACACACACACACACAATTATATTATAATGAGGTGGGATTATGATATGCATTTTTAATCCTCATTAATAATAATCTCCATTTCTGCTATTAATTATTGACTGCATGCATTTTAATCTTATCCGCTAGCATTTTAATTCATACATTTTTTCTGTTTCTTGCATGACAGAAGAAACATTTTCTCATCTGACACAACACAGTTTGTCTACTTGCTGGTTGGATTCAGTTAAGCATTAAACCACTTGTGTTTTTCTTAGAAAAAGTGAGAATTGCCAGTTTGAGGATGGTTTGCAATGGAAAAAAAACCAATGTTGAAACTTAAACAAACAGAGGTTTGTTGACACAACTATCCACCCAGATCACGCAGATATGAACTGGAAAGCAGGCTCAGGATTGATGTTTGCTCTTTGGAATGAAAATGAAAAGTACCATCGACTGCAATGTAAGTTTTGTCCCAATAGCCCCCGACACACCTGGTCTTTATTAACGGGCTTACTTCATGGAAATAAAAATGGCTTATTCATTTTTATTCAGTTTCACCAATATCAGCAGTACAACAACTAACACCACTTTTTGTTTTTTACTTCTTGATGTCTTAGTGCTTCAACAAATATGTCTTTTATGATGAAATTGATTTTTTACACTCCAGTGGATTGTTCATCCACCTCTCTTAACCCTTGTATGGTGTTCGGGTCCGTGAGACCCGTTTTCAGTTTTTCTCAAGAGAAAAATTAAACAATTAATTATTTTTTCAACCTGAAATTCATTGGCTTTGGCTTATTTTCTGTGAAGAACATAAATCCGAACTAATTTTCAATGACCGAATGCTGCACCTCCCCCCACGCATTTACATTACATACAAGGTGTTCAGGTCCACTGGACCCAGGTCTAATAAAAGTGTTGAAAGTGTAGGTCCTGTGTTCCCACACTCTGTCTTCCTCCTTTCTGGTGCTGCTGATAGTGTTTTCTTCCCCTCCTGCTCCGCACAAAGTTGCAACATTGTTGAAAATTCAACTATCAACACCGTCTGCTCTGACATCTCACACATTTTACCCTCTTTCTTGAGGGATCCAAATTTTATTTTCTCATACCCTGTCCCACCTGCAAATTAGGGGCATAATACTATAAATAAGACTTTGCCAGTGTGGTTCTTTATCACAACTGATCAAGATGGCAAAAGATTATCTGCTGCGAGGGCCATGCAATTGATTTTGGAAGAGAGAGGGGCTTCAGATGATGATGTTGACAAAGAGGTTTCAGAATATTTCACATTTCTGAAAATTCAGAGTCTGACCGTGACTTTGAAGAAGAGGATGAGGTTGAGCACCATTTAGTAACAAAACGAAGACGAGTACCCCATCTGCTGCCAGCTCCAGGACCAGAACAAGCCCACCAGACAGCAAGTGAAGAAATATAGATGTCAATAACTGGTGAAACTGAATGGTCTTCTTGCCCAAGAAATGAGCCACCCTGCAGAGCTGCTACTGTGATAAGCCAGGGCCAACACGGCTGACAGTTACTCATGTGCAGGACATCAAGTCTTCATTTGAGCTTTTCATCCCAGATTCCATCCAGAAAATTATTCTGGATTGCAGTAATCTAGAAGGAAGGTGTGTTTTTGGAGAGAGGTGGAAGGAGATGGACCAAATTCATCTAAGAACCCCAAAGGCCTACTTTGGGGTTCTTATCCTTGCAGGAGTTTTCAGGTCCAAAGGGGAATCCACAGAATCCCTGTGGGATGCAGAAACTGGCAAGAACCTTTCCGTGCATCAATGTCTCTGGAAAACTTCCACAAAATTTCCAGGATTATCCGTTTTGATAACCGAGACGACAGACCAGCTCGACGGCAGAGAGACGAGCTAGCTGCCATCAGGACAGTGTGGAATAAGTGTGTGCACCACCTCTCCCTGTTTTACATCCCTGGGCCTAATGTCACCATTGATGAGCAGCTGATCCCATTTAGTTGTGAAACATATTGCTTCACGTGTAAATGTGTTGTGTCTTTCCACTCACTCCACTTGATTATAACTGATTTATTTTTTTATAACATTTTATAAAAAAAAAAAACTAAAAAAAAACGAGAAGCACATTCATTCATAAATGTGATCTAACAAAGGTAAAGGGAAAAAAATTAACCATGTTTACTGTTCATATGTCTTGTAATTGGGATGAAGTAAACATCTGTTGAGTAATTTAACATAAAATTGTTTGATAGTGTTAATTTGGAAAGCCAAAACTCTAGCGGGTCCACCAGACCCATGAACACTGGCTGAGTAACAAAAATACGAACACCACACAAGGGTTAATGTGTATCATTGAGCTATAGTAACGTCTGACAATCTGAATTACTACAACCAACAACTCTTGCAGTCTCACTTGACTGCCACAGTGACACTTCCAAGCATAGCTGAATAATATAAGTGAACCAAACTAGCTGGATTTACCTTGACACAAGAACTAGGAGGAGGATTTTCTCGTCCACTGTCTCTGTGGGGAATATTAGTCGGTCTCATACACCAATCCCCCTCCATGAAATCTGTGGCAGCTGGCCACTAATCCTGAAAGAATTCCTTGCCTCCAAAGCATGTTTTTCTGTATCTTCTCCCACGTAACACCCAGTTCCTTTGCTCCAAGACTGAAGGACAGAGAGCAGACTTTCACTGTGTGCACACTTTATATAGGTGTTACACCCTGGCCTAGGCAACCGGCGTGCAACTTCCACAAAAATAATCCCAAAACGAGATTTAAAGCAAGATACGACATTTATTTACATCACCAAACACAAGGCGCCAAACTATTTACAACGGGGGGGGGGGGGGGGGGGGGGGGGAAGATCGCGACCATGACATACAGAAACACAGGGCTTAAATACATAAAAGGAGCAATTAGGGAATGGACCACAGGAGGGATACACAGCTGGGGCAAATAAGACCTGACGAGACAAGGAAACGTAAACTGAACACTAAGATAACACAGACTTTCAAAGTAAAACAGGAAACACAACAGTCACGCCAAAACAAAACGCCTAAAACAATACACTGCCAACGCCGAACCGTAACATAGGAAATAAACTAATGTAAGCATATATTACTAAATATAGTACAGAAAACAAAAAAAATGCAATATATCCACTGTAAATTCATTCTTTAAAAATATACAAGTAATTTGGTCAAACTGTAGCCTGAATGGCTGATCAGTCAATCCACACTTCCTCTTGAAGGTTACTTAGCTATATAAAGAGAAAGACTACGGACTGGATTAAAACTGGATTATGTTGCATTTAGCCACACACTGACAACTGTACTTTCAAGTTGAAGATATTACTTTCGAATCGTATCTCTTACAATCTATTAGTAAAAGTATTTGCTTATGGGAATTTTGGACCCATAAACACACACTGCACACACTAAACAGTGAAGAAGCAGATTTGAGAGGTCAGTCACTGATGTTGGAGAAGAAGGGCTGGACTCTGCACTCTGTTGTAGTTTATTACGTGTTGTTTATTACAGATGTGCTCTGTCAGGTTTAGGTCAGGGCTCTACGCAGGCCTGTCAAGTTCTTACACAACAAACTTGCTCATCCATGTTTTTATGGACCTTGCTTTGTACACTGGTTCACAGTCTTGTTCGAATAAAAACTTAATCCCCAAAGTCTTCCTACAAAGTTAGGAGCATGAAATAGTTCCAACGAAAGGAACTCTGCATGCTTTGAACTTGGCAAAATGCAGTCGGACAACCGCCTGGCAACTGCCAAACCCATAGTTGTCCATCAGATTGCTACATGGATTAGTCCCTCCGGAGAACTCATCGCCACTGCTCTATAGTCCAGTGGCGGGCTACGTAACACCATTACATCTGATGCTTTGCATTGTGCTTGGTGATGTAAGCTTTGGATGCAGCTGCTTGGCTATGAAAACTTATTGCACAAAGTTTTCTACAAACTGTTCTTGAGGTAATTTGAAGACCACATGAAGCACTGCAAAAAATTGCAACTCTCTGTGCTTTATGTCCCTCAGCATCTGCTGACGCCTTGCCATGGTTACAGGGCGACGCGCGCTCTCTGCGACTGTGTGTTTCCTGGGTGAGAGAGCGCCTTTTTGTTGTTGTTGTTGTGCTAAGCTATGCCGAGCAGTTTGGTTAGCAGCGGTGTGTTTCTGTCGGAAAATAAACGGCTGTGCTCCCTGGAAACTCGGGGAAGCGAGACCAAACGACACCTCTGTCTCCTCCTTGTCTGAGCTCGCCACAATATGTTGTGCTCAAAGCACCCCCAAAGATTTCTTACTTTTTTTTAAAAACTTTTTTCGACAATATTTACTGTTTGTGTGACACACTACTGAAAATATAAAAAGCATACAGTACTTGTTTGAGACGTAACATTTTAACAACAAAAGTATAGATACTCCTCCCTCCCAAAATGGTTTGTTCCAGCTCTCCCCTGCTCTGGCTCTGGCGCTCTTGCTGCCAGAGCGATGGCGGCTGAGACGCAGCGGAGCGGAGGTGGAAGTGCCTGGCTTTAAACAGGACATATTAGCTGCATTTAACCTTCAGTTACTCTTTATATAGTTGGTAGGAGTCAGACCATGTTTCTTTTTAGCTGAAAAACATTACACCAGGTAACCTGCAGGGTTGAAAACGTGTTTCCCGACGATGTTTGCTGCCCTACAATCCGTCCTGTAGTAAATTCAGCGACATTTCACTGTCCTGTTGCTCCCATTGAAATGTATACAGCCTATTTAAAATCTAAAACTTTAAATTCTCTGTAGCCTAAAGTTGTTACCACTGTCCTGTTTGTAATGAATACTAACTAGCTAACTAACTGGATGCCCATTAACCTTATAACTCCTGTTTTGTGTGTGTGTGTGTGTACAGAGACAGCCAGGTTCATAATGGATATAAGGAAGTTTTTTCCAAAAAAAGGAGCCACATTCAGGTAAAAGTGTAAGATCAAATGATCTGTGAACCAAGAATAATGTTGGATCAGTGTTTCAATGTTTATCTTTTATTAGATGTTCGTGTGGTTTGGTTATTTGCCTTTTGGTTGAAAGTACACTGAGAGGACTTTTTGTTAGTGACCTTAATAGAATTTTTTTCATATTAATGTAATTTTTCATCTAATTGAATCTATTTGTGTATGATTGTCAGTCCAAGGAGGGAGAGAGGAAAGAGGGAACGTGAGGAGAAAGTACGAGGTCAGGAAGAACCAGGTAAGCAAACAGACAGGGAGCAGTGACAGGCAGAAACTGTTAAACTGACAAAGAGAAAAACCTGATTTTACTCACAGTCTGGAAGTTGTGTCCTCCCTGTATTAAAGCTGCTATACAGAGTCTGCTAAACAAACTGGGCTGAAACATTTTGACCCTCTTTAACAACATTCCAACATAACATTATCATTGATCGGGGAGATTAAAATTAATGATATATTTTTATGTGGTTCAGCCACAACTCTACTGAAACCTCAGCCAGTAATAGGTCGGCCAACGTTTGGACCGTCCAGTTGTCTGTATGACTGCTGCAGTACGTGCATCACATGTGCTCACTATCAGAAAGAGCCAAACAGCCCTGGTGGAGTGAGCAGCTGTAAAGAGAAGCAGATGCTCTGTTTCTACAAATGTTTTAAGCTTGTTTCAAAGATTCTGTACTGCAGCTTTAAATGTTTTCCAAAAGCACACAGACACTTATCAGTGTTTCTCACACTTGTTACAGTGTGGACCACCTGAGAAAATGTCAAGCTCTCCTAAGGACCACTATGAAAGCATGAAACCCATAAATCTTACAACACAAAATTATTACTTTTAAATTAGTAAAATTAGTGTCTGCATACATTGTATACATTCTACCACAGGCAAAGTTGCCTCCATTTTTATATTTTTTATTAATATTATGTAATAATTTATTTGTAACAATTTATTCTGTTTTGGGAGTGTTTTTTATGCATCTGTATTATATTAAACACACACATTAAAAGTGAATCTCTGTCCAAAAAATGCACTCAGTTTACTTTTTACTCACTGTGAGCATCATTCAATATTCTCCCAGTAATTAAGGTTAGGATATGTATTTATTCTATTCCAATCCATTCTTCTTTTGCAGCATTTAAATAACCTTTATCAGATTTGATGGTTTTGTTACAGACTTTTCAAAAAAGTGTTTTGCTTTTCTTTCACAAATGTGGGATTAAATTGTTAAAATGTACAAAGCAGTGATGTCATGTTTTGTGACTCGGACCCAGGCACAGAGAGACTTGATGAATTTAAGAATCTTATGATTTAATAAAGAAATTTGCAGACTTGCACAGAGATGGTAAAATTATGATGACTGATAATGGAGATGAAGACAGCAGATGATGAGGACAGGGAGGAACAGGGGTTTAAATGCACCAAGGAGACATTCAGAGACAACTCGGGACAACTGGAGACATTTAAGGATGCAGGGACTGACAGAGACGGGGAAGACGTCTCATCGTGACGTGTAAAGTTTATCTTGCCTGGCTGGGCAGCTCTCTGGGTGCTCAGCACCCCCAAAGCTCTGATCCTAGAATCGCCCCTGATTTAATATGAAGGCAATAGGCAGAATGCTACAGGGCTTTGGAGCGTGATGCCATGCCCCCTCCCGCCATGACAGTAGGCCAAACGAAGCACACGGAAGCGTCAGCTATGGTTCGTACGTACTGTGTTGTTGGTTGCAACGTTAGATCACACGATAGGGACGGCAAGAAGCTGGAAAATGGGCTCTCTTTTCATCGTTTCCCCTCCTGGAGGGAACGGGACGGATCTCATGTTCCGATATTACTAAACGAAGACGTCAGGCTTGGATTGCAGCGGTCAGACTCGGACCGGCACACAAGGCGAGTGCAAAGAAAGCGAAAAAGAGAACCCATCGGAGGTAACCCCCGCCCCAAAACATACAAAATTGCACTCATTGTACGCTAATCTGCACATAACTCTCAGATGAATCACGCACCTGGATTACTGGTGTACATTTACCTTATGTGTATGCACTAATTTTATTTGACATGCTTTCATTATGCAGCTGCAGAGTATGAAGGTGTGCGCCGTGCAGAAGTAATAGATGAAGATCTGACAGAAGACCAACAACAAAATCAAAACAAAGTGAACATGTGCCCCAGTGTGGTTGTCAAACCAGGGCCAACGAAACTTGCTCTGGTTGAATATTCATAAAACTGCTGTGTTGCATGTTCAGTGTAAATAATTGTCCATCCATCCATCCATCCATTCACTTCCACTTATCCTTTTCAGGGTCGCGGGGGCGCTGGAGCCTATCCCAGCTGTCATAGAGCGAGAGGCGGGGTACAGCCTGGACAGGTCGCCAGTCTGTCGCAGGGCCAACACACAGAGACAGACAACCACTCACATTCACACCTAGTGGCAATTTGTATTATCCAGTTAACCTATCCCCACAAGCTGCATGTCTTTGGACAGCGGGAGGAAGCCGGAGTACCCGGAGGGAACCCACGCAAACACGGGGAGAACATGCAAACTCCACACAGAAAGACCCCGGCCTGATGATGGAATTGAACTCAGGACCTTCTTGCTGTGCGGCATCAGTGCTAACCACTGTGCCACCGAATAATAAATAATTGTACTTTCTGTAAAGTGGTTTCAATACAACAGAAATGAAAAGTATGTTTTTTTTTTTTTTATTCAAGATCTGTTCACATGTACTTAGCAAATACATACACATGAAATGCAAACTATTTACATGGCAACGCACAGCTGGCATCAATCGTGAATCGTTCATCTAGAGCAATTTTGGGGGCAGCTGCTGAGGAGAAGTCAATGTTATGTGTAACCTCTGGCTGTTTCTTGGTCGTATGGTCAACCTACTGCACCGTGTATGCGCTGACTCCACAGACGAGGCACGCGAAAATATCGGGATAGGCCAACGGCAGTAGGCTGTCTGGGTTTCCAGTCCACTGCCTTTTTTCATACGGGTCCACATTACCGATGTACGCTATTTTTTCCAAGTACCGTCTCTTGGCGTCCGGCCGCAATCGGTCGCGATACGGCCCTTTGTCTTTTGCACTGATTTTAAGCATGGTTCTGACACAGTGTGTTTGTTTTGATTTGTGGCCTTCTGTCATGGCGCTGCGATCCCACAATGCACTGCGGCGTGACGTCAACTCCAAAGCCCTACAGGCATAGCGCTAAAGAAAGCAGCCTCATGGGCAGTGTTGCTGCAGGGAGGATGGACTGTCATACCCGTTATGTGTCTGTGAGCGAGGGAGGGAGAAAAAGGAAAAGTACGAGCTGTCACGGAGCAGAAACGGGAGCTGGAAGCATGTAAATATAATAATAACCACTGCAGCTGTAACAGGGTCATAAATCACATCTTGTTATAATTACACAAAATCTAAACCCCCAAACCGTTCCTTTTGTACCTGACTTTCAGGACCTCCTAGCCTGTAGTTATGTTCATTATCAGTTAGAGCCCCTCCTCATTCTTTCCTTCTTCTTCTTTGGTGCAACCCTATAAATACAGTGTACCCCTTTTGCCTTTCCCCTTTTCTACAATTCCCCTGTGGGAGAGGAGCTGGAGTGGGCAAATTATTTACTTGGAGGCCTTTCTTTCTTTTACCTTTTTTATCAGACACAACGCAGAATCACACCGGTTACACAGCCAAACAGAGAGCCTGACGAGCCCAGCTGTAAGTAAGCTATTAAGACTCGACTGTACGCTGTGTTCGTGTTTCCTCTGAAACAATAAGCTCAGTTGCAGCAGCCTTTCAACGCCTCTCTCTGTCTCTCGCTAGCAAAGTGACCCAGACAACAAAGTAAAGCTAGTTTTCAGCTACGAGCCGACACGAACCCGACGTATCAGCCAGAGGTCCCTTTACTACGGTTCGGAGCCGCAGACCTGTTATATATACGCAGCCTTGCCTAATGTCCACCTACTGTTACTCATTTATATTAAGATTTAAAAATCTAATTGGTATTAGTATGGCGAGTAGCTTTCAGTAATAGTAATAAATCACACAGCAATAGGACATTCATATAGTTGTAAACAGCATGATAATATATTAAGTAATCCAAAGTATTCAGAATACGTTACTCTCACTGAGTAATGTAACGGAATACGTTACAAAATACATTTTGGGGCATGTAATCTGTAATCTGTAGTGGAATACATTTTAAAAGTAACCTTCCCAACATTGACAGTCAATCACATACACATTATATATACATATATATAAATTCCCCTCTCACCCCTGTGGTCCTCATCCTGTCCTCGGGTCCTCTACCAGAGTCCTGGGAGCTTGAGAACCCACCAAAACCCACCACTCATTCTGACATAACTTTTTGAATATAGCTAAGTAAATATCCCACCAACTTGTGTGTTGTATGTTTGGGATAACCACTGTCATTGAACACAATAGCAGACCTTTGAAACAGTTTGGTGCGAGTTTACGTCTTCCATGGCAGAAGTCAGACTGAAGAAGAAATGTGGTGTGAGTCTCAGCTACAGTGGGGCAAAAAAGTATTTAGTCAGCCACCGATTGTGCAAGTTCCCCCTCCTAAAATGATGACAGAGGTCAGTAATTTGCACCAGAGGTACACTTCAACTGTGAGAGACAGAATGTGAAAAAAAATCCATGAATCCACATGGTAGGATTTGTAAAGAATTTATTCGTAAATCAGGGTGGAAAATAAGTATTTGGTCAATAACAAAAATACAACTCAATACTTTGTAACATAACCTTTGTTGGCAATAACAGAGGTCAAACGTGTACTATAGGTCTTTACCAGGTTTGCACACACAGTAGCTGGTATTTTGGCCCATTCCTCCATGCAGATCTTCTCGAGAGCAGTGATGTTTTGGGGCTGTCGCCGAGCAACACGGACTTTCAACTCCCGCCACAGATTTTCTATGGGGTTGAGGTCTGGAGACTGGCTAGGCCACTCCAGGACTTTCAAATGCTTCTTACGGAGCCACTCCTTTGTTGCCCGGGCGGTGTGTTTTGGATCATTGTCATGTTGGAAGACCCAGCCTCGTTTCATCTTCAAAGTTCTCACTGATGGAAGGAGGTTTTGGCTCAAAATCTCACGATACATGGCCCCATTCATTCTGTCCTTAACACGGATCAGTCGTCCTGTCCCCTTGGCAGAAAAACAGCCCCATAGCATGATGTTTCCACCCCCATGCTTCACAGTAGGTATGGTGTTCTTGGGATGCAACTCAGTATTCTTCGTCCTCCAAACACGACGAGTTGAGTTTATAGCAAAAAGTTCTACTTTGGTTTCATCTGACCACATGACATTCTCCCAATCCTCTGCTGTATCATCCATGTGCTCTCTGGCAAACTTCAGACGGGCCTGGACATGCACTGGCTTCAGCAGCGGAACACGTCTGGCACTGCGGGATTTGATTCCCTGCCGTTGTAGTGTGTTACTGATGGTGACCTTTGTTACTTTGGTCCCAGCTCTCTGCAGGTCATTCACCAGGTCCCCCCGTGTGGTTCTGGGATCTTTGCTCACCGTTCTCATGATCATTTTGACCCCACGGGATGAGATCTTGCGTGGAGCCCCAGATCGAGGGAGATTATCAGTGGTCTTGTATGTCTTCCATTTTCTGATGATTGCTCCCACAGTTGATTTTTTCACACCAAGCTGCTTGCCTATTGTAGATTCACTCTTCCCAGTCTGGTGCAGGTCTACAATACTTTTCCTGGTGTCCTTCGAAAGCTCTTTGGTCTTGGCCATGGCGGAGTTTGGAGTCTGACTGTTTGAGGCTGTGGACAGGTGTCTTTTATACAGATGAGTTCAAACAGGTGCCATTCATACAGGTAACGAGTGGGGGACAGAAAAGCTTCTTACAGAAGACGTTACAGGTCTGTGAGAGCCAGAGATTTTCCTTGTTTGAGGTGACCAAATACTTATTTTCCACCCTGATTTACGAATAAATTCTTTACAAATCCTACCATGTGAATTCATGGATTTTTTTTCACATTCTGTCTCTCACAGTTGAAGTGTACCTCTGGTGCAAATTACTGACCTCTGTCATCATTTTAGGTGGGGGAACTTGCACAATCGGTGGCTGACTAAATACTTTTTTGCCCCACTGTATATTTTGTCTCATCAGTGTTTAATATCTATGTGATTAATGAAACGTGACTTAAATGTCATGGCACTTTCGAAAGTCGTGTCCCAGAAGGTTGTAATTGTGAGTTTCGCTGACTGCATACTGTGATGTCTGCTGTGTTTTGTTTTGTGTTGGATTCAGCCTGCCTTCCACCAGCTGTCGTCCCACATTCACACTAATTTCAGGAATGCACACATACACCTTTGAATACTGACATCTAACATATGGTGGAGTGTAGTGTCTTTAATAAGTTAAGCTGTATATCAGCTAATGCGTATGGTGTTACTGTGTCACAAAAGCAAAGCGCAGGGAACAGCTTTTAGATGGAGCTTTGAGGTTTGAATGTGGTGTCTCTGTTCCTTCCAGCACTGGCAAAACCAAAGTGTTTGAGAAGCCCTAATGTGTTTACCTTTGTGTCTTATCCCTTTAGCTAATGGAGCCTCTGATCCCAAAGGAGGGGTGTCAGGGGCGGGGTAGTGAACATGCTTTCATTGATGAGGTAAATGACATAATGAATTAGCATTTTCAAATAATCTGCTACAGACTATTCCTGCATAACTCCTCGGATCTAAAATCCAAGGAGTCTTCTATCTGCCTTCAGCTGATCCAAAATGCTGCAGCAAGAGTCCTGACAGGGACTAGAAAGAGAGAGCAGATTTCTCCTGTTTTGGCTTCCTGTTAAATCCAGAATTCAAAATCCTGCTCCTCACATACAAGGTCTTAAATAATCAGGCCCCATCTTATCTTAATGACCTTGTAGTACCATATCACCCTATTAGAGCACTTCGCTCTCGCTCTGCAGGCCTACTTGTTGTTCCTAGAGTATTTAAAAGTAGAATGGGAGGCAGAGCCTTCAGTTTTCAGGCCCCTCTTCTGTGGAACCAGCTTCCAGTTTGGATTCGGGAGACAGACACTATCTCTACTTTCAAGATTAGGCTTCAAACTTTCCTTTTTGCTAAAGCATATAGTTAGGGCTGGACCAGGTGACCCTGAATCCTCCCTTAGTGATGCTGAAGCAGGCCTAGTCTTCTGGGAGCTTCCCATGTGTGTTTCTTTTTCACCAAACTTTTTAATGTTTTTATACACCACTCTGCATTTAATCATTAGTTATTATTAATCTCTGCCTCTCTTCAGCAGTGTGGCTTTTTTCCTGTCCCGCTCTCCTCACTGTCAACCAGTGATGGCTGTCCCTCCCTGGGCCTGGTTGTGCAGGAGGTATCTTCCTGTTGAAATCGAGTTTTTCCTTCTCACTGTCACTACTGTAACTGTTGAGTAATTTCTGCAAAGCCCATTGAGGTGACTGAGTTGTGATTTGGTACTGATTAAAATGAACAGAATAATTTATTCTGCCACAAAGCAAATAAATTAATGAGTTTTAATGTGTTGAATTGGCCTCTAAATTCTCTGGATCTCAATCCCGTTTAGCATCTGTAGGATGTGCTGGACAAAGAAGTGCAAAATGGTTGTACTGCATCCAGTGTGCAAACTTAGGACTGTTCCTTTATTTGTCAAAGCAACAGTACAAACTCTTCAGATGAAGTGGAATTTATGACTTAACAGAAGTAAAAAGGTAAATGGCCTGTATTTGTATAGCGCTTTACTAGCCCCTAAGGACCCCAAAGCGCTTTACATATCCAGTCATCCACCCATTCACACACTGGTGATGGCAGCTACATTGTAGCCACAGCCACCCTGGGGCGCACTGACAGAGGCGAGGCTGCCGGACACTGGCGCCACTGGGCCCTCTGACCACCACCAGTAGGCAACGGGTGAAGTGTCTTGCCCAAGGACACAACGACCGAGACTGTCCGAGCCGGGGCTCGAACCGGCAACCTTCCGATTACAAGACGAACTCCCAACTCTTGAGCCACGATTGTCCCGCTTGCTGTTCACTCCTCATTTTCCGTCTGCCTGCTGTGAGCTCTGTTGTCAGATAAAGGGAGTGTACAAAGTATGTGATACAAACAGTACGTGTGCCAGTCTTGCCTTGTGTTGTCGGTTTGTTAGCCAGCCATTGTTTAGGTTTGTAGTTGGTTAGCTGCCTGAGCAGGGTCATTAGCTGAAATAACTCTGCAGAGTCTGTAGTTTCTTTCAGTTCAGATGTTTCTCTCACCGCTTTGCTAAACCTGTATTTCCATGTATTGAAACTGTCTGTGTCTCCACTCCTTTCCAACCTCAGGTGTGAACCAGGGTTTGCGATTATTATACCTAATGGTAAGCACCTGTCGTCACAGAAGCTGATGTAGGACATCACAGCATCTGTATAATTCGTCAAAATGTTGGTACCAGTCCTGAAAACACCCCAGTAAGTTTAGTCCAGACAAACCTGCAGATTCTCTACAGCATTAGTCAATTAGTTCAGTGCAGGTTTAGTTTGTTTCTGCATGTCTGCAGGAATCAAGCCATAAAACCAGGTTAATATAACGCCAGATGGACACAACCCATGACATTTTAAACCACGCCGTTATTTATTTATTCAGCAACAGCCAAGCCAAAATGCAGAAGTGTGTGAAAAACTAAGTGCACCTAATGTCTCAATCCGGTCTTTAAGTCTGACGTCATTAGCTGTCAGAAGTGAGAGAGTAACGTACACTAACATCATCCATCTGTTCTTTTTAGGTTAAAATAGAATCTGTTGGCACTCATAAAGGAACTGTCTGATGCAACTTTAAACATATCTTACTTCATTCAGTCTGGCCTTGTCTAGTCTTACAGTAATCATCTGTTACCAAAGTTCACAAAGCCTTTACAGTTTGTCTTTTAGATAACCGGAGAGGTTGCAGAGCATAACTTTGAAGTGCTAATTCATGCTATACATGTTATATGAATCGTAAACTCTATTTATTGCAGCCTCACTATGCTGCAGATTGAACACAGCCCATGTTTTCATATTAACTTTACTTAATCTGTAACTTTACAGTAGTGTAAGAAAGCCTGCAAAGGCTCACCTGTCACTACACCAGGCGAAGAAAGCTCAGGGGTTGAAAGGCAATTTCAAGGGTGAGTCTTTCTCATTTAAGTGATGACTTCTTTATGGAGTTTGTTCTTAATAACAGATAAACTGTTCTTTTTAAGAAACCTGTGAAAAGAGTCATTTAACCCTCAAAATATCAATTCTTTTGAACTGGTCAGCTACTAGATTACTATGTTCAGCTGATTAGAGTAGATCGTGTCATACTAGGTTAAGCTACCAAATCACAGTCTTTACTATTTGGTAGAAAAAATGATAGGGCATTTTTTTTTTTCAAAGAAAGTGATGGAGGAGGAAAAGCCATGGGCACTAATTTCAAAGGTTGGGGGTCCACATGGCTACTGTACCTTGAAGAGCTAGCTGACATAGTGAAACAACACTTCCAGATCGTCTGCTACAAAGACTTTCTGCAGAACCCTGTGCTCCATAATCCAAAATACAGGCTCTGCTAAATTGGAAGTACTGCCCTGCAGCCAAGCCTTGGTTGCTCAGGTTGCTTCCCTGCCTTAAAGTTGTAGCCAGTGGAGGAGTGGGAATCGATCATCTGGATGTGCTATTCATCAACAGTCTTGGTGCCAAAGTGGCCAACACACCTGGTGTGGTCAGTGCACTGCAGATTTAGCCATGGGGCTACTTCTGGCTTCAGCTCGCAACATTCATGAGGGTGAGATTACAGGTTAACCAAAGTGGCCCAATGTTCAAACAATTCTATAACCAAGACCTAATGCCTAATCACTCTTAACTCTTCAACAGATAAGCAGAATAATACTTCCTTCTTTTAGACGTAGGAGTAAATTGCATCATTTACCATGTTAACATGATCTAAAATGTATCATCTGTGAATCCAGCCAAAAGATTTTTTTCATCATAGACCCAAAGACTGTCCATATACCTCAAAATCTGATGGGAGTTGAAGTCACACGGGCGACCCTTGGAATCACTGGAATGGGAGAGGTTGGTTACAAGATTGCTCAAAGAAGCAAAGGATTTGAAATGAAGGTTATGTATCACAAGAGGACCAGAAGGTAAATAAAAGAACACAAGTATACAGCGGAACCCCGACTTACGAAATTAATTCGTTCCTAAGGGTCTTTCGTAAGTCGAAGCACCCATCGCGCCTTTTGAGTGAACGATAGGCTATAGGCTAACTGCTAACTGCAACAACAATACGTTGTTCAAGTGGAACAGCGAAGCGCAAGTACGAAAGCCAAGGGGGTTGTCACATGATTCGGAAGGCATTGTGGGCATTGTAGGCATTCTGGGCTCAGCCAATCAGAGCCAGCGAATTTCATTATGCGGGCATTTTGCCATAACACGGGAAAAAATATTGCCGTTAAGTGCCTTCGTAACTTGAATTTTTCGTTAAATGCGGTATTCGTAAGTCGGGGTTCCACTGTATATATATATATGTTTTGTAGTGATGATTTCATTAGTGTGCTAAAAGCCCTCAAGGATGATTAGTCAGTACTGCTGTAGTGGTTGGGCTTTTCTACCCTTCCACATTTTGCTCTTGTTTCTGTATATATAGAACACCAGAGGCAGGTCGAAGCAGCATCAAGACTTCAGAACAAAACAGACACAATACCAATGACAATAAATATGATTTAGTCAGACACTATATGACAGGGGTAGTTGGCATGGAGGTGGGCTTGCTTAAAACAGCTTAAATTAGTCACCCTCAGTTTCTATACCGTCTCCCTCAAATACTCTTCATGCTGTTCAGGAGCACCGAAGACGAGCAAGCAGTTGGAGCAAGTTATTGTGAGAACTTGGATGACCTGCTCAGGTGCTCAGACTTTGTCATGATAGCTGTAAATCTGACCTCAGAGACATCAGGCTCATTGGCCACAGGGAGTTGTCCCTCATGAAGCCTACAGTGACACTGATCAACATCAGCAGAGGTGGGAATAATGTGTTTCCTGTACTATAGTGTTTAGTGATCACTGGTTCAGTGTAATAACAATTCTTTATAAACCTCAGGTCTGGTTGTGAACCAGGACGCCTTACTTGCAGCTCTCAATTCGTGCAGCGGCCTTAGATGTGACTCATCCTGAACCTTTACCAAGGTGCTATGTCTGTGCGTACAAAGTAACACAACAGAATCACGCGTTCAAGCAGACTCATGCAGTGCTATTGTCATGGTCTGGGTGGGCACCTGCAGGTCTCTGACAGCGGCCCCTCCTCCTTTGGGCGGAGTTCGGTTGCTCCTCCCTGGCTGACCACCTGTGAGCAATCATGCCAGCAGTATATCAGACCTGCGCTCTCAACCATTCATCGCCTGAGTATCTGCTATCCCCATGTCAGTCGAGTGAAGCATCATAACTCTGTCAGACGCTGTGTGATGTCTTACTTGTTTTTCTTGTCCTCAGAGGTAGCACCTGGAGTGGAGATCTTGTCTCCCTCACTCCCGCCTTCCTGGACCTGGGCCGCCTGCTGCTAACACGACGTGGCCTGCCGGCCCACCACTCACTTGCCTGCCTCCCCACGCCTCGACCGCTTCCGGGCTTCCGCCCCACCTGTCTCCTCCACCTGAAACCAAGTAAGGCAACTCAATTCAACTGTGGAGGATCGTTGATTGTCTGCTGGATCCCACTGACCGTGATCTCCTCTTATTCCAGTGCCCCGGCCCCTGCCTAATCCTGTTTCTACCTCCCCGCTGCCTCTGCTGTTCAGCCGTCTCCTAGAGGTGTCTAGGTCACCCTCATTATCGTAGATAATCCTACGCGCCACGAGTGTGGTGGCGCCGCTTTGCTTTTGCTTTTGTTTGCCTGTGGGCGGAAATAAATCATTTGTTCCCTACCGTCTCGCTTCCGGGTTGGTTTCTGCACCTGTGTCCATCTTTGTTCCCTCGTGCCGCTGGGCCGTGACAGCTATCTCTGATTTTTCTTGTGTAGGGATCATCCATTGCTTGAGCTTCCTAATATACTCATCACTCCCCACATTGGCATCTCAACCATTACCACAGCACGTGTGATGGTGAAGAAGATGGTCGAAAACGCCCCGGCTGGAGTGAAAGGGTTACCTGTTCCAAATGAAGTTCATCTACACCGTCAAACTGTTAAATCTGACTTTATTTTTAGAATTAAGATCTCTAAAAAAGTAAGATTTGAACACAGTAAGTTGCAGGATAGTTTCAATGTAGGATCGTATCACATGATGTTTGATAGATACAGGTTGAAAAATGTCTTTGAAGCAAAGTTAATTATTTTATTAACTTTATATACAGTGAGGTCCCACCGGTGCTACCAGTGTTTTCATGCCTGTGGTGTAAAGGTCAGCCATTAATCAGTGCTTGAACAAAATGTGGTATGTATTAATGAAAAAGTCTTTGAAGTAGAAAAGGAAATGCAACACTTTTGGACACACAAATGAAAACTTTAAGAGCCTTTTGGTTTGATAATTAATCTAGAAGAACAAACAAGCTAAATAATCTTCTAATAAGCTTCCAGTGAACACTTAAATAGAAACACAATGTCACGGTCCAGTGTTTTTGTTTCTGTGTTACTATTGAACTTTGATTTTGTTATTGTTTATCTTTTCTAGTCTTTTGGTTTCTGTGCTCCATGGTTGCTGTCTCACCTAGTCACGTCCGCATCTGTTATGTTTCCTGTCTTACTTTGAAAGTCTGTGTCCTATGTCATTGTATTGACTTTTTCTTCCCCTTGGTCTTGTCATGTCGGATTACTCCCAGCTGTGTTCCCCTTCTGTGTCTCATTCCCTCGCTATCCCATGTGTATCTAAGCCCTGCGTTTCCGTCTGTTAGTTGCTGGTTCGTCTGCGTGTCTACCCGTATTTCTGCTGTGTGTTTCTCCATGTTCCAGGTTTCCCGTTCCAGGTTTCTCATTGCAGGTTTTTGTTCCTTTCATTATTATTTTGTAGCTGTTCCCAGTTTAGGTTTTTGTTAGCGTAGTTCCCTGCAATGCTCTGCTTTGGTTTATATTTTGCCTTTCATTGTTAATAAACTTTCTCACAGCTACGCTGTCGTCCGTGCTTGCATTTGAGTCCAAATCCTCGTCCTCCAGACGGTCTGCCGCACACACAAAGAAGATTCTCTCTTATCTGAATGAAGCCCTGCTGCATCCAGGTACCCCCGTCCTCAGTAAACGACATTTCTATCCTACAGAATATGTTTTAGTGTTGCCTGGATTGTATTCCTCAACATGAGTCCCAAATTCCCAAATTAATTTGTCAACTGGAAAACAACTTGGTGTGCTGTTTACTGTCATGGAAATACTGTTGTAATAATCAGTGCTAATATTAAACAGAGTTAATATTTCAAATAAGGAGGCCTTCAGCCAAAATCAGAAGTCCTGTTTCATTTTTTTTCTGCTTTTGGCTCTTCCCTAAAATCATCCCTCAGGCATAGTTCCTAGCTTTGAGCACTGAGCAAAAAAACTCTAAGTTTAATAATAACATCATTTCCAGGTTCTCCTTCCTCAGGACATGGAGAAAGTTTAGCCGCTGCTGGGCCTTCTTTACCAGGGTGATGGTGTTGTGGGTCCAAGTAAGATCAGTGGAGATGTGGATGCTTAGAAACCTGAAGGTAGAGACAGATTCCACCCGTTCTCCATTTATAATCAGAGGGGAGTGGAACTGTCTGTGTCTCCTGAAGTCCATTACGAGTTCTTTTGTTTTTGGACGACCAGCTTCAAGTTCTCTACCTCCGCCCTGTACGCTGTCTCATCTCCATCAATGAGCTCAGCCATGGTGGTATCATTGGCATATTTCAAGTCAGGTTAAGTGGCTTTATTGTCATTTCAGCCATGTGCAGTGGTACAGTACACAGGGAAATAAGACAACGTTCCTCCAAGACCATGGTGCTTCATATAACATATAACAGACAATCAACGCAGTACTACATAAAGTGCAAGTATGCAAACATTGCAAAAAAACCCAAATCAAAAGCAGTGCAACACCAGCCAGCACAGAACGATACAGACACAACAGTGTATAATATAAAAGTGCAACAATGAGAGCGTGTCGTGCAAAAAGACTGAGCATTGTGCAAATTTTAAGGTGAAGTATGAAGGTGTGTGTGTGTTCGTCCAGTCACTGAGTGTTCAGGAGTCTGACGGCCTAGGGGAAGAAGCTGTTCCACAGTCTGGCAGTAAGGGCCTCGGTACCTCTTGCCAAAAGGCAGCAGAGTGATATGAGGGGTGTGTGGGGTCCTCCACAATGCTAGTGGGTTTGCTGTTGCAGGTGTCCGTGATGGAGGGAAGAGAGGCTCCAGTGATCTTCTCAGCTGCTCTCGCTATCCATTGTAGGGTATTATGATCCAATACAATGCAGTTACCATACCACACAGTGATGCAGCTGCTCAGGACGCTCTCGATAGTCCCCCTGTAGAAGGTGGTGAGAATGGATGGTGGGAGATGGGCTTTTCTCAGCTTTCGCAGGAAGTAGAGACACTGTTGGGCCTTCTTAGTTATGGAGCTGGTGTTGAGGGACCAGGAGAGGTTCTCCACCAGGTGAAATGAAGGAATTTGGTGCAGATCGAAGGAGGAGGAAAGACAGTCTTGTGCTTAGACACAAGACACTGCTCGAAGCACTTCATGACTACAGATGTGGGGGCTACAGGTATGTAGTCAGTGAGGCTGTCTATACCAGCCTCACTGGGGATAGAAATGATAGTGGAGGCCTTCGGACAGGTGGGAACCGCTGTGGGATGAGTCAGGGAGAGGTTGAACAGCCTGGCAGGGATTCCTTCCAGTTGGTCTGAGCTCTTCTGCAAGTTTGAGGCTGCTGTTGGGGCTTGGGGGGCTCTGTCCTTTGTAGTTAGTGAGTTTGGATACCACACCTGGTGTGGGATGATGTCAGTGAGGAGGACCTCTATCCCTCTCCTGTACGTCTCCTTGGCTGAGTTACAAGTCCACATTTACTACACAGTACTTGTGTAGAAAAGGACAGACTTGAAGGTCTCTGGGTCCTGCTCTTCAAACATGGACCAGTCTGTCAGATCAAAACAGTCCTCTACTTGGAGGAGAACATCATCTGGCCATGCTTTAATGACCCAGGGGCTTGGAGGGGTCTGTTTCCTGGGGGCGATGTAGGCAGGGAGGAGGAGCAGAGGCCGGTGATAATTCTGTCCCAGGTGGGGGAGTGGTGATGCTCTGTAGACATGCTTGATGTTACTGTACATATGGTCCAGTGTCCTGTCCCCAATGGTAGGACACTTAACACGTTGGTGGAATTTGGGGAGTACAGATTTCAAACATGCCTTATTAGTCCCCACAAACGATATGAACACCCTTGATGTCCTCTCTGCTGTTTGATGATGATAAGTTGGAGGGGATTGAGTGCTGAGCTAAAGTTTGCATTGCGGGGATGTAAACAATGGTAATCATGGTTAATGTCTATAATTCTGCTGTTATGGCACCAGTGTTGAAGCACATCAGCGCAGATCCCAGCACGCCTTCCCCCACCAGAGTCTTTGTGGCGGTCCTAGCGGTGTAATGTCTGGCCCGGTAACTCCACTAAGACACTGCGGATGTTTGGATGGAGCTAAGATTGAGTTACAATCAGTAGACAACACTTACGGAAAAAGCGGTATTAGTAAAATCTCTGATTGTACCTCCTTAGTGTTGTTTGCGAGGGATCTGGCTTTGGTGAGTAAGATGGATGGAAACGGGAGTTTGTGTTGTTGTTTTGATAGCTGGATGTGCCAACTCTGCATCCCCACTTTGATTTCTCTCCCTGCTCCATCTGCGTCACTTGCTGTTTCTGACAATAACCCATGGAGCTCCCGTGTTGTTCTGCAATCTCAGTTGGGATACTGTCGGTTCAATCTGAATTAAAGTCTGGGTTCTGGATAAGGCCAATATCCTTTAGTTCCTGATGACTGAAACTGATCAGTGCATTGCAGAAACACTCATCCAGTGATGGGAATAACAGCGCTACAAGTAACAGCGTTACAAACGGCGTTACTTTTTTCAGTAACGAGTAATCTAACGAATTACTATTTCTATTGTTACAACGCCGTTACAGTTACTAACAAGAAAATGCGGTGCGTTACTATTTTTCAACAGACGGTTGAAGCTGTGTTCAGCTTACGGCATCTTATATCAGCTGCAGGAAGTAGCTGTAAGTAATCTGGACGCTACAGCTTTAAGCAGCTGCGCGCTCCCGCGGACGGCGATCACGAGCACTGTCTGGCACAACACCTGGAGAAAAAAATAAACAAACAAAACAAAAAACAGCCCATTCGTGTTGGTGGAAAAATGCACCAATCAAAAAATGATATGGCAACATGACATTTGGTTGTTTAGGAAGAGGGGGAAGTTTCAGGAGTGACGGCGAGAGAGAGAGAGCAGAAAAAGAGAGAGAGAGAGAGTTTTGAGATGTGACGTTTAGCGTGTTTGGAGTGTGTAGTTAATGTGTTGTCTTGTGTAGTTAGTGTGTAGTGTTGTGGATAGCTTTGTGTTGTGTGTCAGAACAATGAGGCCACTGCTGTCTCCACACTGTAAAATCTAATTTGTTCCCAGAACTCAAAAAAATTGTATCAAGTTTACTTAAGATGACCAAGTTAGGGCAACTTGCTCATTTTGAGTACACTGTACGGCCTTGTTAGTTCCCAGAACTCAAAAAAAATTAAAGAAACTCGTTGCCTCAAAAAAACTAAGTAAAGCTTACTTAAGATGACTGTTAGGACAACTTATACATTGCAAGTCTGCAGTATTAAGAATAACTTGATATTTCTGACTGTACAATACTAATTGTTTACTTACTGACAAACATTTCAAGTTCAACTAAATGAAAAAACAATGTGTGGTAACCTGAATATGATTAAAAATAAGTGCAGTCTCTGATTTAAACAACACATTTGTTTTTCATTCCAACTCAGGAGCTGGAATGTTGTAATGTTTTCAGGATGCTTGTTTCCAGTCCAGGCATTACTGCCTGAATTACTGTCATGGATCGAGGTGATACAAATGTAGGTGCAGAAGAAAGTCTGTAACTTCCCTGAAGTACAGTGGCAGTGGATGTGGGTTGGAGATGCAATGAGCTTGAACCTGCAGGCGACCATCTTCACTGACACACCTTCTGTGACGGAGGACTCATGAACTTAATTGCTTCCTTAAAACATTTTTTTTCTGCATTTGGTATAAAACAGACTCCAATTTACACAATCTCAGGCTCCCTCCCCACCGGAGAGGTGACATTCAATGTCCCACTGTCAGTCTGGATAGCCGTGACCCCCACCCAACACACAATAATGTCATGAAAGCATCATTTTAAAAAGGGCTATGCAAACATGGCCAATAACTTTCAACAAATCTAGCTGTTAGAAAACTTGCAGACTTCACTATATACAGTGTAGACCCTCTAAACTAAGTTTGGGGGATGTGATCTTTCAAGAAATGCAGACAAACTGTTGTTGTTGGTTTACTTACACAGCATGTCTTATAGAATTAACTGGAGTCACCAGCAACAGCACAGTGCAGTCATATCTCAAGTCTAATAACAGAAGACAGGAAAAGATCAGTGAAGAAACAACTTCCCCAAACCAAAGCACAAATAAAACAATAAGTAAAACAGGCTGATCTAAAGTATGATTAAAGTTCAGCCTCATTAATATAAATGTCACTGACAGTTGCTAATATATTGGAAAATCAAAATACTGACTGATGTCTTTCTGTCCAACAGCAGGAGTGCTGGTGATGAGATGAGAGATGATGAGATGGCCTTTATGTGTCAGTTGCAGGTCTTTTGCCCACAACCGAGATGACAGACCTCCGACCGTACATACAATACAAACATCACATTGGGAAGACAGGTCAGGCCAGGTAGCGAGGAAAAAAAAACATTGAAATGTGCAACACAAAAGGATAATACAGGAATGCACAGGTATCAACACACCATAACACAATAAACACAGACAGCAACATGGGAAAGAGTTCTAGTGTGTACATCTGATCTGGGACCGCTGCAATCTTTCGACTGCGCCTCCAGCTGACCCGATGTCCACATCATGGGGGAGGTAAGCGTTGGAGGTGGCGTTGGATCCGGGGTAGGGAGGGTGATGGGTCGGTGAGTGCTTATGAGTATCAGTATATGTATGTGTGTGCGTGTCCATAGTTCAGCTGAGACAGTGTCCTTTGCCCTGCCAGGCTAAGTAAACAGTCTTCCAGCCAACCCAGGTGGCCTTGCAGGGAATGGGAAGGAACAGACTAAACACAGTCGTTATCAGGGTGTTTTGTTCAGCTACAGCCTTGAGACCGCAGCTGGCGCCAAAGGGGTCTCCGCATGAAGTGATGGTGGTTTTTACTTTAGTGCGAACAGCTCATATGAATTTCAAAGCAGTTCTACAGTCCAACACTGGTCTCTCAATCTCCCGTTGGAGAGCCGCGATCTTCGCCATACTTGCGTTCTGTGATGTTGTCATTTCTTGTGCTCAAGGAGCCGATTCTGAGAACTCACGGCAGTGTGCCTCCCCGAGATGTCATCCAGTTTGCACCCAGAGATGTTATTGCGAGCAAGCCCTTCTGAGATGTATCCAGTCTGCAGTCAGAGATCTTATTCTGAGTATTCACAGCAGCCGTAGCCTCTCCAAGATCTTATCCGTGCTGACTCAATGAGCCCATTTTGAGAAACTCACGCCTCTCCCATCGTTCCAATCCCAGCGGGCAGCCTTGTGGGGCCTCAAAGACAGTAAGAAGCAAGCAGAGGGAGAAAAAGCATAACATTTTTCAGAAACTGATTTGATCCTTAATGGCTGTGCAATCATTGTAACATAGAGATTGCTTATGTTGTTAAATAAAGGCTAGATTTGGCATTAATAGATGCCACAGATGTTCAAAAGCTGCCACAAAGCATAAAAGAAAATGGACGTGTCTGAAAACTTCGTCGCATTTTTGCAAATATGTGATGTCTTGATAAATCGAACAGATATTTGAATTTTACACAGCTACATTCTCGCCTGAAAATATCTTAAAAGTTTATTTTGTGACCCAGAAAAAGTAATACGTTTTTTAGCCGCGCTCCTCCGCCATTGCCGTGCTTACAAGTATGCACAGGCTCCGACAAATGCAATCCTCCTTTTCCCCAGATTACCCTTTCTGGGTCACAAAATAACCTTTTAAGATATTTTCAGGCAAGAATGTAGCTGTGTAATGCTCAAATATCTACTTAATTTATAATAATATCACATATTTTCAAAAGTGCTTCAGAGTGGAGAGCTCTGTTATCCACCAGCGCAATAGCAATAGCTGACCAGGAGGTCAAGGCTTGATAGAGTCCGCGAGCACAGCTAACTCCTGGCTTACTGTTTTCAACCCCCCCTGCAGTCTTTTGCTACTCAGGTTAAACATGATATATATCATTAGTTAGTTAGTTAGTTATTTAGTTATTTAGTTAGTTAGTTAGTTATGGCTATGGATTGAAAATACCCCCCACACCCCACCCACCCCTAACGGCTGCACCTCCCGAAGAATTTTGTCTGGGCTCTTATCTCACTTTTTTATTTCAAACAATCAACAGAAAATTTCACAGACATAGTTTTATAAGGTTTTTAAGGCCGTGGTGTTAATTTTTAAGAAACATGATCCCAGCGGCAGCAGCAACGCTAGGCTAACACTAACTAGCTAGCAAGATTATAAACCTGGTGCTAAACTAAGAGAAGCCACAAAATCAGTTTGAATAAGAGTAAACATTTACTCACCAAGTCAGTTTATCAGGTAAAGATCCACGGCAATGACAATAATAATATGTTGAGCTGACGCTTCTCCAGGTTTGCTCAACATATTCCATAACAAATGCGCCCTGAACATGCGGACTGATCCGCAGGGAGGAGGACGGTAGTGACGTGGCATTTTCAAAACACATCTTTCATCCTTCCGCACTGAAAAACAAAACTTCCAGCTTACTTAGTTTTTCTAAGTTAAGACAACTCAAATAAATTGAGTTTATCAGCGTTTTTGCATAAAAAGTACTGGTAACTTATTTAAATCGAGTTCTAATAACAAATTGATAAAAACTGAGTTCAGCCTATTTAATATTTTTAATTGAACACAATATTACATTTTACAGTGCAGGTAGAAACAGGAGTGATACACCTGCTGCTGTCAGACCTGCAGGTATCAGGCTGTGATGTTCTCCTTTATAGTGGACAGAAAAATTTGGAGTGGCAGAAATAATTTGTGTGGCATCTTATTGAATGCAGAACAGCTGATTGTTCTGTAAATAGTTTGAAATGGTTATTAAAATTTTTTGTTTTTTATGTTTGTTGTCTGATTTTAGATCAATTGTGTTAATACTGTAGTCAAAATGAAAACGCGACTTTAGATTCAGACACGTGAGGTTGTGCTGAAAAGGATGAGACCAAACAAGGCAAAGTAAATCGTTTTTAAAGGTGAAATGTGGAGGAAACATCAAAAGTGGTTAAAAAATGGCCAATTATACCCTGGACCCCGGAGGGTTAAACATTTTTTTAAAGTAGCGCAATAGTTACTTTTCAAGTAATTAATTACTTTTAGTAACTGAGTTACAAGATTCTAACTCAGTTACTTTTTTGAAAAAGTAACTAGTTACTGTAATGAATTACTTTTTCAAAGTAACTTGCCCAACACTGGACTCAGCTAAAAGGCATAAAAAGCACAAAAACACAAAAAGGTGAGGCGCCTAGAACTTCTAGAGAGTCTGGACAGGTTCCTCAACACCTCCTTTGTAAAGCAATGACTGTCTCAAGCCTGCTGCAACAGTCAAGCTGCCTCATTAAGGAGTCCTGGGCATCCTGCCAGAGTTGGGACTGAGACAACTCTAGATGGTGCCACACTACCCAGAAGTAAGCCAAGGCACTGCCAGTAGCAAAAGCCTGCTCCTCCTGCATGAGAGCAGAAAGGTGAGTGTAACAGGCCAGAACCTTGCCCACACAACTGGAGCCCCCAGATTTGATTGCACCTGGTGAGACAGGTGATGCATATAAAGGGATATAATGTTTCCAATATTAGCAAGACACACCTGGTTAGCCATTGCCCTGTGTAGCCTAGTTAGCAAGGCAACCATGACCCTACAGTTGCTGCTAGAGCATGCGGCCATGCCGAAAGGGGAGCTAGAGGGTTAGACTAACAGAGCAAGAGCCTGATCTGCCAGGCGGAGAGGGGCACAGGCAATTTTTTCCTTTGACATGAATATTAGAAAACCTCCTACAGGTAACGGACCACTTGCAGAAGAGCCAAACTGCTAGCTTATCAGGTCCTTAAAGTCGGGTAGCAGGGGCACCTACATCTGGGAAGGTTGCAACTGCTCAAACCTAGATGCGGGCATCACAGAATCATCAACGAGGGAAATATCAAGAGAGGAGGATGCCTTGATAATCATATCAGAGAAGTGACTGGCCCAACTCTGCTCCTAGGAAACTAGCTGGCTGCTAACCGCAGGACAGGTTGTACTCCTCAAAGATGACGTTCTCTTCATCAACATCTCCTTCCTGATAGCTTTCCACATCTGGCTCCCAACCAGGAGCTGGGGTCAGAGAGGGGCCACTAAAAGACTGAGCTTCAGCAGGTCTTGCAGAAGGGGGAGGCAGAGATACCTGCCAAGGGCCTGAACACTCCCTCTTGGCCTGTGAGGCATCCACTTACCCAACTTTGGCAAAACAGAATGTGGGAAGCCACATTCTGTGAGTGTTTAAGTCACTTCAGTTTCATCTTCACTTAGATATTCACATCATCCACAAGATCCAACTGTGACACATTTTTCTGTCAGTGTGACTGATTATAAAAAGACAAATGATTGAACAGTGTGCAACAGCTGCAGTAGTAAATGTTTGCAGTGTAGGTAAACTGACAGTCTGATAGCATCACTGTCCACAGAGTCACAGAGACAGAAAGATGGAGACTATAGACTTCATTCTGAGTTGATAATGAATCTGGTGTAATCGTTATCTCTGTCTTTATATATTGACGACTGAATTACTTTTGACGTTAAGTAAAAAAAAAGGCAAAATACAATGAATCTGGGATTTCAGTGTTTGTGAAAATGGCAACCTCTGCAAATTTGTTGTTTCTATTCGCTTTGAAAGGAACTTTATGAATTAGGAAATGAATTGGAGTGTCAATCAAATGATTAAAGTGCAGCTGAAGGACGGCATCAGAGCGAAATTCAGAGTTTGTTAAAGAAAACCCGTCAGCGAGCGGGTTAGGTTCATTGAGTCTGTTACCCCGGTAACTGACTCGGAGTTGAAGTCAACCCTGAAGGCTTCAGGGTTTCCAAATCCACACAATACCACAGAATCTTTCCCAAGAACACAAAACAGTGCACCGCTTTCCAGCAAGGATTTTGCCAACAGGGCCCTATTTCAGGAAGCCGGTTTAGAAAACTCAGAGTGAAAAACGATACTCAGGGTTGAGTAACCCCGAACTGTCCAACTCGGAATATTCGGTTTCAGAAAGGCTGATAACAATTAGTTCAGTCAACACGGAGTTGCTTTAACCCCAAGTGAAGCGCGCGCACGAGGATACATAAAGCCCTGATTAGTGGAGCACAGATTAAGCGAGTCACCATGGAGACAGAGGGAAAGAAGGCGCGGTCAATGTATTTTACAGCGCTTGAGGCCGAAATTCTGATGGCAGCATATGCCGATAACATGCCAATTTTGCGGAAAAAAAGTTACACAGCCTCAGCTGCAAAAGAAAGAGAGCATGCATGGCAAAACATAGCCGACAGAGTCAATGCGTGAGTGTTAATTTAAACATTGATCTAGGGATTTCCACCCATTTAACACGTTATTTCATTATATTTTATTTTATTTTTTATTTCATACATTTTATTTTGTGACGTGATGTGAGCGCAGGTGCAACCCAACAGGCCCCAAACGTTCCTGGCAGCAAGTAAAAATGAAATATAAAAATATAGTCCAAACAGGTAAGGTGTAATTGTATTATGAGCCATAGTGCTTGGTCTGTTTGTCCGATGTAAATCAATTGCAGTTAGAGGCTACATTAATTTCCCCTCTGTAAGCACTTATTGAAATTATCTGAGCACATTACAAGTACATATTTGCTTACTCTGTATGATCAAATGTGACCCGTTATAGCCAACAGAAAAAAAGCGGAGGCCCGAAAAACAGGTGGGGGTCCTCCACCACCACCACTCACAGAGGCTGAGCAGTTGGCTTCCACATTTGTGATAATGTTGGCAGCATCACATATGATCTTCACAGTGCAGAGAACACAAATTAGCATCCATTACTATAATGAAATAATTTGTTAGTTTGAAATGCTACAGGGAACTATGTACCTGTACATTAATGCTGTGGAAAGACTTCCTGTTCACATAGTCTCCTTCATTTACTGAAGGAGCAATGATTGGAATGTGAGTGCCATCTGTACAGCCAATCACGCCTGGGAACCGTGAGAATAAATGTAAAATTTAAGTAGTAGTTCAAGTATCACCACATCATGAATTAAGTTTCGTTCATCCTGATACCTGCAATTTTGTGGCATCCCTCTTTGATAAATCTTGTGGGTCTATGACCGGGGAACACCACAAACGAGTACACGAGACGTTTCAGTGCAACTGTAACATTCCTGACTGCCCGACAGACTGTAGCCTTGGAAACGTGCTCAGCGTCACCAATATTATACAGAAAGCTCCCGTTTGCAAAAAACCGAAGTGCAATACAAATAATATGTACAGAACTGAGAGAATGTCCGCGATGTGTCACATGCGTAATATATGGCCTGAGGATGTTATTCAAATAAATTATAGATTGTGCTGAAAAACGGTAACGTTCGCACAGAAAATCATCAGGAAATGATAAAATGTCCAAACGCGCTCTAATCACTCTCTCCCGGCGGAGAGCTCTGCGGAGAATTTGTGCTTCAACATCTACTGGCTCTTCAAGGAAGGGGCACGCCATGTCTGACACTTCCTACAGTCAGGTTTCTGACAAAGAGGCGGAGAAGGTCAGGGTTAGTTGAAGTAAACCTGCTAGGGGGCAGGTTAGCTTCACGGAGTGTGTCGTCATAGTAACTCACTCAGAATTAATCTAAACTCGCTTTGTGAAACCGAAAACCCAGAGTTTCCGTTAACCCAGGGTATACTTACTCAGAGTTTGCACTAAACCGGCTTCCTGAAACAGGGCCCAGGTTCTCCGTGCAAGGAAAAAGGTAAGCTAAGGTCATCAGCCAGCTTCACTAACTGTTAGCAATGCAGTGGTCCACTAAAGCCTGAGGCTACCTCAGGTAGTGCCCACAAATAAGGACATTAGGTATGTGGAGGCGGATGGCAGGAACCAAAGGAGAGTCCCAACAAAGAAACAACAAAGCACCTTCATTTACTAATAGTACCTGTAAGCACACTGAGCTCAAGTGCTTGCACTTAAACTTTATGGCGACCTTTATTTTGATGATCCGTATGATACAGTTATGATACAGATCACCTGACAATAAAAAAGTATATGCATAGTTGAGAGGAGGTCTGATTGCAGCAGGGTGTTGAAGGTCATGTTTTGACCATGAGGCTATAGCTATAGCTACCCAAATGAGGCCCTTGAGGCAGTGTATGTGAATGAATTGGGATAGACAGCGGTAAGGCAGCCGCTCACTCTCTATCTATGATTGTATTTTAAAAAGGGCACGCTGTCTAGAAATGAAGGGCACCCTTTCAGCAGGCAGCTTACACAGGCCTCCCTGAAGCCCACAGACCGGCTGACTCCGGCTGGCCTTTTCCCTGAAGGCTGCTCCTATAAACTGTGAAGGTGTCCCATATGGTGAGGGATACATTAGCCCATCACCGATGTGACCTCACTGAAAACTAGGAATGTCCTTGAGGTCTTTTCAATGTTCTAGAGTTTTCTTTTACTCAGCAGTCTATTTCTTCACTAAAAACCTTTTTTTAAACATAAAACATAACCCAGAAAGACTTTACAAAACAGCAGGCTTTCTTCACATTTTCCCTTTTGAATTTTCACCTGTTTTGCAAATGGAAATATTATCATAAAGTGGAAACAGATGATTTAAAAAGTAACATCTTGTACTTGTGAAATTATGGAAAACACACAAACAAAAATAATAATAAATGCAACCCTAAATTTAACCCTAAGCAGTTCCTGAGTCATTGGGAGGGGCAGCGGGTCATTTACCATTTGGAAGGTTGATGGATTGTTCCCCTGCTTCTCCTGTCCATGCCTCAGAGTGTGTGTGTGTGTGTGTGTGTGTGTGTGTGTGTGTGTGTGTGTGTACAGAAAAGGTAAAGGTACAACACTGCATGAATGAGAGAGAGGGAGCACACTGATGCTCAAAACAGAGTAAAGGCATTTCTACGGTCTACTTACCATTTAATGCTGTAATATACATAACAGTGTTCCTAATAGTGATACAGTGTTGCTGTTAATGCACGATGGGTGGATAGAAAAAAAGACGTTTCCTAATCCCTTATGCTACAGTCAGCTGATTTCAGTTTGTATGCAGAGAGGAGGAAAAAGTCAAAGTTGTCCATGGCCTTTGAGAACTTGAAATATTGACATTTTATTGAGTTTTACTGCACAAAACACCATGACAGTGAGGTGCATATTGTTCATAGACCAAACAAAATGCATATAAAACATTGACTCTTTATTTATCATTAATCAGTCTGGATGAAACATAGTAAAGCTGCATAGGGATTTGGGAATTCTAATTATAAAGAATTATTATTACGTGTGTGTAATATGCCGACATTACATCTACTTTACGTGTATGCTTGGATGCAGCTACTCAGCCATGGAAATCTGTTCCACAGAAAGTTCTCTGCACACTGTTCTTGAGCTAATTGAAGGTCACAAGTTTGGAGGTTTGTAGCTACTGAAAATTTGGCAACTTCTGCGCTATTGTTTGCAGTTCGTTCTACAGGGTGGGCCATTTATATGGATACACCGTAATAACATGAGAATGGTTGGTGATATTAAAGTCCTGTTTGTGGCACATTAGTATATGTGAGTGGTGACCATGGTGGCCATTTAGAAGTCGGCCATCTTGAATGCAACGTTTGTTTTTTCAATAAGAAGAGGGCCATGTGACACATCAAACTTATTGGTAATGTCACAAGAAAAACAATGGTGTGCTTGGTTTCAACGTAACTTTATTCTTTCATGAGTTTCAAGAGGGAAACACGTCATCATGTAGCAATTTCAAATATGCAGTGGCCTTGAGGTTTCCATTGATGAAGAATGGACCCACTATTGTTTTACCCCATATACCACACCAAACCGTCACTTTTGTTGTTCCAACAGTCTTGGAGGGATCCATCCAATGTGGGTCAGTGTCAGACCAATAGCGGTGGTTTTGTTTGTCAACTTCACCATTCACATAAATGTTTGCCTCATCACTGAACAAAATCTTCTGCATGAACTGAGTTTCCTGTTCCAGTTTTTGTTTTGCCCATTCTGCAAATTCTGTGGCCGATCTGGGTCATCCTCGCTGAGATGCTGCAGTAGCTGGAGTTTGTAAGGGCGCCATTTGTGAGTAGCTAACATCCGCCGAGGGATGTTCGACTAATGCCACTCTCCAGTGACATGCGGCGAGTGCTACGCTGTGGGCTCTTGCTGAATGAAGCTAGGACAGCCACTGATGTTTCTTCATTAGTGACAGTTTTCTTGCGTCCACATTTTGGCAAATCCAACACTGAACCAGTTTCATGAAACTTAGCAAGCAGTTTGCTGACTGTAGCATGGGAGATGGGTGGTCTCGTAGGGTGTCTTGCATTGAAATCTGCTGCAATGACCCGGTTACTGCGTTCACCAGATATCAACACAATTTCGATCCGCTCCTCACGTGTTAACCTCTTCGACATGTCAATGGCTGTAAACAAAGAGAAACTTGTAAATAACTCATGAAAGAATAAAGTTACGTTGAAACCAAGCACACCATTGTTTTCTTGTGACATTACCAACAAGATGGCCGACTTCTTCATGGCCACCATGGTCACCACCCATCTTGAGGAGTTTGCCCCCTCACATATACTAATGTGCCACAAACAGGACTTTAATATCCCCAACCATTCCCATGTTGTTACGCTGTATCCATATAAATGGCCCACCCTGTATTACCTTTAACAGCTGACTGTAGAGCATTTCATCCCTGACTTTTAATGATGTACCTGTAACTTTTACACAGGCAGTGGAACCCCCCGAGGTCCGAATGCCTCTTTGCTGTAAAATTTCAGACCTTTTTCAAAGCTTCCCCAGATCCTGTTTAAACCACGTGCTTCCGATCGTGGGGTGAAAGTTGAAACAGTTCTTAAAATGAACAAGCGAATAACAGTGAGAAAAGGGGGCTTTCTAAATGCAAGCATTTTAACTTTAGTTAATTTAGTTTTACATGCATTTGTGACAACTTGCCTTCATCACTGCAATATACTTTATGTTGGCGTTGATCAGGCCTCACGATCACATTTACAAATGGTTCAGAAAGCTGCTGCTGCTCATTTGCTAACAGAGACACTCACATGTGAGCACATGACCCCTGTCTTCAGTCTTTACACAGGTTTGCTTTTAAGTGGTCTGTCTCCAACTTAGATCAGCTGACCAGCTGTTTGTTGCTCCCATGTCATGATGGAAACACCTGGGGGACTGAGCTTTTGTTCTTGTGGCCTCCAAATAATGGAATAAGCTCCTCCCCCATATTAGGGTGGATTTGATTTTAAACAGAATCAAATTTGAAAACACATTTTCTAAAAGGCATTTTAGCAGTATTAACAGAGTTAGCTTCTAGTCAGTTTTAAGTTTCTTTAAAAACGATATATAATCAGTTTAGTGCTACATGCCCCAAAATAAGCGCTAGGGAATGACAGGAGTACCAATGGTATGACAGGGAAACGAAAAAGCCAAAGGTTTGTTTTTTTAAAGAGCTCAAAGAGGTGGGAACACTGCTAATTAAACCAAACAAACGAAGACTTTAGTCAAATTAAAGCTACACTTAGAAATCAGCAGCTCCTCCCAAGCAGCCCAAAGAAAACACAAATCCCAGTTAATACACACAGAATCCACCACTGCTGCTCACCACCCGGGACTGACCTACTTACTGAGTGAGCAGCGCTTCAGTAACATACTGCTGGGTGGCTGATCACTGAGTAACGTCAGCTGGGAGCTGCCACCTCAGGAGAAATGGGTGGCAGCTCAGCTCCTGGATAAGACACACCCACACATCACGGGGACCTACGAGAGCTGAAACTGTTTTATTTATAGTACACTTTGTTCTCTATTTTTTTTATTTATACCTTTATTTATTTATTATTGTTATTTATTTTCCCCCCTTTGATTAATCTGTGGTTTTGTGACTTTTAATGTGTTGTTTTGGGTTTTTCGTGTGCTCTATAAATAAACATGGACTGGATACTGATTATTTTTGTCTTATACAATGAATACGTAGATAAATATATGTATTCATTTTTCCTTTGTTTGCTGTTTTTGCCATCTCACTATATACAGTGATATTAACATGATAAACTAACATACATGTCTCTGATTTCACACGAGAGAAGCAAACACGCGTGGTATCCTTAGTGTCAAGCAGCCAGAACGTGAGAGCAGAAGCCATGGTGAGTCTGGCTCGTTGCATTTTATTCTTCTGTGATCTGTGAAGTGCACTCTGGATTTTAGATTTGTTAATCGGGTTCATGGCCCCACAGATGTAGCCATCCATGTAGATGGGAACTGTAGGGATTTTCAGCCACCTCGGATGTGTTGTTGGAAGTGGATGATTTAAGTGTTTGCCAAAAGTTCATTTCCAAAGTTTGTCAAGATTCAACCAGAACTCAGAAGTTTCACTTCAGCAATCAGTATAACTTCACTTTCAGCACAGCTGGCTGATGGTCCACAGACTGCTTGAACCTCATATTCTGGAAACAGCTCTGTGGAGGCAGTAGGGCCAACAGTGGCAGACAGTGAATGTGCTACCTCTGCTGGACCATAATAACATTAATAATGATAACGATTAATAATTAAAAGAAAGATTATGTGTGTGCCCTTATTAGGATAGAGATGGAATGACTGCACAGCACGCGTGTTTAAGGACTTCAAAAGTGCCATATTTGAATTTATTTGGAATTTCGTGAACCACACAAACCCGTTTCATTCCAGCAGGTCAGAGAACTCGTCAGCCAAAAATAACCATGTTATTGATACTAACAGTCTGTAAACGTAACATTTTACTTTTAAATTGTGCTTCAATTCAAAACACTTGAAAACAGCATCTTGAAACTCGAAAGCACTTGAGTGCATCACTTAAAGTAAGTGAAAAAGTAAGAAAACCTGTCTGTCAAGGTTGCACAGCTTCATCTTAATTCCGGTGGCGGTGGCTCGAGAGTTAGCGCGGGTCATCTGCTAATCAGAAGGTTGGTGGTTTGATCCCCGGCTGCTCCACTGTGCATGCCAAAGTGTTCTTGGGCAAGATGCTGAACTCTTCCAACGTGTTTGCTAGAGTGATGGTGTGTGTGAACGTGGGATAGAAAGCACTTCACTGTCAGTAGAAATGTGCCACATGAGAACCAGTGTTACAGGTTATTGAGTTATTGAGAATGACTTTCAGCAGCTAATGAACAATGAGCCTTGCAACAGATTAACAGACAGTTTCCCGTCCCTGCCCACAGTAACCATCCCTTTTTACATCAGAGTAATTTCAGCATCGGCTTGTATCCAAAATAATAAACGGAGCAGATTATTTCTCCTCCTTTTTGTGTAAATTGGCTGAAAAATATTCGCTGGTATGTTCACTGTGTGTCTGTGTATGAGTATCGGGTGGGTGGTTGGATGAGTGGGAGGAAAAGCCTAATGAACCGTGCTTCAAGAGTGATTTGAGAATGATTCGATGTGCAGTGACCTTCCCACATAAAATTACCATAATTTTTACTTTTATCCTTGGAAAAAAAGGGTAAAAATAAAAATACCCAACAGATCAGAAGTCTTGAAGTCTGGTGGGAGCTGCAGCTCTCTCAGTGATCCTGGTGAGTCACAGATAGGAAGTGCTCAAAACAGAAACAGACATCAATTCCTCCCTTTCGGCTTCCTCTCAGGCTCCACTGGATGCTTTTATTTGTTTGTGGCTTTGTCAGTGGCCCATCCTCATGTTCCATTTCTATTTTTGCATGTTCATCTACAGTAGATGAAAGCAGACTTTCCCCTCAAAGCCCAAGTTCTTCTAAAAGAGTCGTTTTTATGAGAACAGCCAGCGCCGTATCATTATCCAAATGAGGAGAAGAAATCCTCCGTTCTTAATTAAAGCACAAACTACACTTAGAAGATGATAGACCTGCTTTTTATTTTTGCATTAAAAACAAAAGCAGATAAAAAAAAATCTGTCATATGTTGTCCTCATTTTTCCTAAGCTTACAGTGCATCTATATTATTATTATTATTATTATTATTATTATTATTATTATTATTATTATTATTAATGTTGTTGTTGTTGTTGTTGTTGTTGTTATTAATAAACAATAGCACAGGTCACTTAATGTTGACATCAGGTTATGGGGTAGGGTTTGAGTGACTTTGCTGAAACCTTTGCTGGTGGGCTAGTTTGAGTTTAGAGATTATGCTGCTGTCTGGCATCATCACCACAACACTCAGAGGAGACCAGGGGCCAGTTTAAGAAGCCAAAACAAAAGACTCGTCAGTGAGGAGAGCCTGTGTAGTGAGGAAACTATTTTACTGCAAACGATAGATGGAGCTAAACATGTTCTAAAAACGTATTTCTTAAATTTCTTAAAAACTCTTATTTCTGAAGTCTTCAGTCGATGAAGATGGACCTAGGTTTTTGAGAGCAGGGCTCCACAGCATGCATTAGCCTTTGTACATGTAGTGTTTTATGTTCACTGTAGAAAGAGATAAAACACTTGGATCAGTCAACAGTCTGTCATTAGCTCCACATTCATTCCAACAGAGGGAATCCGACTCCTTCATTCCTGTGAAATCCCCACTCGTCAATGACACATAACATTAATAGAGCTCATTAGCCATCTGCTGATCATCTGTAGTAATGAAATGTTTTTTAACTAGGTTCATGTTTGTTTTGTACCAACCTTACTTCAGAGTGAAGTAAGTTTTATTTCTCTTTCGCTCTCTCCCAGGAACTCAAGATAAATCTTGAGATAATCTCAGGCTCATCAAACATGACAGTTGAACACAGAGAAACACAGACATGCCTGAGAAATCTGCATTTCTGCTGAGGCTTTAAAATCAACAGTATTGTACCACAGTACAACAACCCACACTGCCTTGTGTTGACGATCCGTTATACTGCTGGGATTATAAAAGTTTGGACAATTTTCAATTCAATTCAATTCAATTGTATTTATATCAGATGATGATATGAAAAATCGTTTGTTTCATGGTGTAAAAATATGTTACATGGTTGTGATGCTCACTGTAGTGTCTGTATTAAATTCAATTCAATTTTATTTATATAGCGCCAAATCACAACAAAAGTCGCCTCAAGCCGCTTCATAGATACAGAGAAAAACCCAACAATCATATGACCCCCTATGAACAAGCACTTTGGCGACAGTGGGAAGGAAAAACTCCCTTTTAACAGGAAGAAACCTCCGGCAGAACCAGGCTCAGGAAGGGGCGGGGCCATCTGCTGTGATTGGTTGGGGTGAGAGAAGGAAGACAGGATAAAGACATGCTGTGGAAGAGAGACAGAGGTTAATAACAGATATGATTCAATGCAGAGAGGTCTGTTAATACATAGTGAGTGAGAAAGGTGACTGGAAAGGAAAAACTCAATGCATCATGGGAATCCCCGGCAGCCTACGTCTATTGCAGCATAACTAAGGGAGGATTCAGGGTCACCTGGTCCAGCCCTAACTATATGCTTTAGCAAAAAGGAAAGTTTTAAGCCTAATCTTGAAAGTAGAGATAGTGTCTGTCTCCTGAATCCAAACTGGAAGCTGGTTCCACAGAAGAGGGGCCTGAAAACTGAAGGCTCTGCCTCCCATTCTACTTTTAAATACTCTAGGAACAACAAGTAGGCCTGCAGAGCGAGAGCGAAGTGCTCTAATAGGGTGATATGGTACTACAAGGTCATTAAGATAAGATGGGGCCTGATTATTTAAGACCTTGTATGTGAGGAGCAGGATTTTGAATTCTGGATTTAACAGGAAGCCAAAACAGGAGAAATCTGCTCTCTCTTTCTAGTCCCTGTCAGGACTCTTGCTGCAGCATTTTGGATTAGCTGAAGGCTTTTCAGTGAGTTTTTAGGACTTCCTGATAATAATGAATTACAGTCGTCCAGCCTGGAAGTAATAAATGCATGAACTAGTTTTTCAGCGTCACTCTGAGACAGGATATTTCTAACTTTAGAGATGTTGCACAAATGGAAGAAAGCAGTCTTACATATTTGTTTAATATGTGCGTTGAAGGACATGTCCTGGTCAAAAATGACTCCAAGGTTCCTCACAGTGTTACTGGAGGCCAAGGTAATGCCATCCAGAGTAAGAATCTGCTTAGATACCATATTTCTAAGCTTTTCAGGGCCGAGTACAATAACCTCAGTTTGATCTGAATTAAGAAGCAGAAAGTTAGCGGCCATCCAGGTCTTTATGTCTTTAAGACATTCCTGCAGTTTAACTCATTGGTGTGTGTTATCTGGCTTTATGGACAGATAGAGCTGGGTGTCATCTGCATAGCAGTGTAAATGTATGCTATGTCTTCTAATGATGCTGCCTAAGGGAAGCATGTATAATGTAAACAGAATTGGTCCTAGCACTGAACCCTGTGGAACTCCATAATTAACCTCAATGTGTGAAGAGGACTCTCCATTTACATGCACAAACTGGAGTCTATTAGATAGATATGATACAAACCACTGCAACACAGTACCTGTAATACCTACAGCATGTTCTAATCGCTCTAATAGGATATTATGGTCGACAGTATCGAACGCTGCACTGAGGTCTAGCAGGACAAGCACAGAGATGAGTCCACTGTCAGAGGCCATAAGAAGATCATTTGTAACCTTCACTAAAGCTGTTTCTGTGCTGTGATGAGCTCTGAAACCTGACTGAAACTCTTCAAATAAACCTCTGCAGATGATCTGTTAGCTGTTTGACAACTACTCTTTCAAGGATGTTTGATATAAAGGAAGGTTGGAGATTGGCCTATAATTAGCTAAGACTGCTGGGTCTAGAGATGCTTTTTGAGTAAAGGTTTAACTACAGCCAGCTTGAAGGCCTGTGGTACATAGCTGATTATTAGAGATAGGTTGATCATATTTAAGATCGAAGCATTAATTAATGGCAGGACTTCTTTGAGCAGTTTTGTAGGAATGGGGTCTAAAAGACACGTTGATGGTTTGGAGGAAGTAATTATTGAAGTTAACTCAGAAAGATCAATTAGAGAAAAAGAGTCTAACTTAACATCAATGGTACTAAGAGTAGCTGTAGATAATATTACATCTGTGGGATGATTACTGGTAATTTTTTCTCTAATGATAAAAATTTTATTTGTGAAGAAGTTCATGAAGTCATTACTAGTTAACGTTAAAGGGATGGTTGGCTCAACAGAGCTCTGACTTTTTGTCAGCCTGGCTACAGAGCTGAAGAGAAACCTGGGGTTGTTCTTATTTTCTTCAATCAGTGATGAGTAGTAAGATGTTCTGGCTTTGCGGAGGGCTTTCTTATAAAGCAGCAAACTATTTCTCCAGGCTAAATGATGATCCTCTAAATTTGTGACACGCCATTTCCTCTCCAGATTACGAGTCATCTGCTTTAGGGTACGTGTTTGAGAATTATACCACGGAGTCAGGTACTTCTGATTAGAGACCTTAGTTTTCACAGGAGCTACAGTATCCAGAGTCGTACGTAGTGAGGAGGTGAAATTATTAACAAGATGATCTACCTCTGTTGGGGTAGCGTTCAGATAGCTGCTCTGCTCTGTGTTGGTACAGGGCATTGAAGATGATAACAGTGGGTGGATTATATTCTTAAACGTAGTTACAGCGCTTTCAGAAATTTTCTTGGCGGACTGCTTTAACACCAATCACACGTGATCTAAATAACAAAGTTTGTGTTGTTTTTGACTGCAGAAATCACTTCATGGTTACAGTTCACGGTTTTGTAGTGGCTACTTCAAACATGATAGTGTACCATGTCAAAGCAAAGGTTGTCTCATGCTGTCAAACTGGGTATGATCACCGCAGTGACTTCATCAGTCATCAGGTCTGAGTTCAGGAGAATCTCTTTGGGGAATCTGTTTGGGACTTTCACCGCTCTCTCCCTTTTTGCTCTCCTCTTTGTTTGTTGTGTTTCAGAGGGATCTGGAGGACATATTTTAAGTTCCCACGCTGCTGGAAGCAATGAGCTTACCTGTTCCTGATCATTTCATCTGCTGCGTCTACACAAGGTGGTGGTTTGCCTTTCCCTGCAGATGTTAGTTACCCTGTTATCTTCTGCGCAGACTGTCTGGAGGACTGGTGAGGAACTTGTGTCTGGTGAGAGATCTGAGGAGAGAAGGAACTGTGGATTCATGTGTTTTTCCTGAAACCCTGTGTGTAGCCAGAACCCTCCACACTTGCTAATCTCATTAACTACACAGCTTCAGTCTACGATAGCCTCCCTGTACCTAAGAACACTCTTGAGGGTGTCTTTGTAGTAACTTCCCATATGGCCTTTGTTCATCCAGACAGCAAACATGACCCATCAAGCGAAGGCGATTTTAAACCGTTTCCCTCTAAGGCAGCCTTTTCTAAGATGTCCTCATTTGAAACAAAGTGACTCACAGTTGTTGCGAAATCAGTTTCACCCTGGTTCTTTTTATTCCTCCTCATCCAGAGACGGCACCGACTCAGTCATTTAAGAAGGGCAGACGTGTCCCTCTGCAGATCTTCACTGCTTTGTCTGTGAAACACAGTTTTGTAGAAGCGACCCCATCATAAAACCCCCACGGTGTGCTGGAAGCTCTGTGCCTGTGTTTATGCACAAGCACGTGTGCGCGTGCCTGTGTGTCTATGTGAGTGCACGTGAGTGAGTGAGTGAGTGAGTGAGTGAGTGAGTGAGTGTGCATGTAGGTGTGGGTGTGTCGTAACAGTTAAAGCACTGTGTGTGTCTCTGCATACGTGACTTCCTGGGGGTCATAAAAGTAATCTCCTCACCCAAGCCACACCAAATTCCTCTACACAACATAGAAAACAGAGTTAACATATTACAAACACTGAGACCCCCACTCTGCATCCACTGGGTCGTTGGCCTCTTGTTGTCTTACATTTACAGATAAGCATGTGGAGAGTCTCCTGCAAACCTACTTCTAAGTTTATAACAATTATGAGTTTTTATTAAAGGTACAAGCATCAGCATCAGCAACCCCCAACTGTAGCTTCCTGTCTCCTGGCAGGCAGGCAGACCCCCAGTGTCCATAAATTCCTTTCTCTCTAAACAATTACACTCTCAGGCTACAGCTAAGCCAAACTGAAACACAGACCAATCCCTCCTTATTCCTCTGATCTAAACAAATTTAACACATCATATTATAATAATTATTTCCTTGTACTCACACAGTGTAGACCTCAGATGATGTTGAATGGTTCAATGTATTGTTGTCGTACAGAACAACTTTAATTTTCACTCTCCAAAAGTTGTTTCTGTTCATCTGGACGTAGCGTTTTGCGGGAGAAACGTTTCGTCATCATCAGGTGACGTCTTCAGTCTCAGCTGCAGGTTGCAATCTTATAAACAGAACATCTGCATAACGACTGAAACCAGCCCACTGAAGGAACAACTGGGCTGGGAGGTCAGTTCCTTAATCGTAATTATGCAAATTCTCATGACCAATGATCAACAACCACTGATCAATGGTCATGAGTCCCATTCACAGAGAGTTGGGGAATGGCTGCAATCACAGCATTGTAAGATGGTGACAGATGTACCCTTAGGCCCCCTCCTCGATTCCGAGATGGTCTTTCCCTTTTCACGTAAATGGCTGCATTCAAACCAGCGTTCCTCCCTGTCCAGGATGTGAACATCCTCATCCTTGAAAGAGTGTCCACTGGCCTGTAGGTGTGAATAGACTGCAGAGTCCTGGCCTGACGAGGTGGCTCTTCTGTGTTGTGCCATCCTCTTAGTCAGAGGTTGTTTGGTTTCCCCGATGTATAAATCCTGCCAATCCTCCTGGCACTTAACAGCGTACACTATGTTACTCTGTTTGTGTCGGGGGACCCGATCCTGGTGGTGGATCAGTTTTTGGCGCAGCGTGTTTTGGGGTTTAAAAGCCACAGAGACCTGGTGTTTAGAAAAAATGTGTCTCAGCTGCTCCGATACTCCTGACACATATGGGATCACTGCAGGTTTTTGCTTAGGCAGCGGTTGTCCTTCTCTCCTGGATCGGCTGGAGCTTTCTTTAGGTGCTTTTCCAGCTCTGACAAAAGTCCAGCTGGGATAACCACATTTACTCAGAGCCTTCTTGATGTTCTTCTGCCTCCCTGGCTGCTGTGTCTGTGGGGATGGTGTTCCCTCTGTGTTATAGCGTCCTGATGACGCCCAGTTTGTGCTCCAGTGGATGATGAGAGTCAAACCTTAGATACTGATCCGTATGTGTAGGTTTCCGGTACACGTCAGCTTTTAGATGTCCTCCATTACTGATGGAAATCTCACAGTCTAAGAAGGCTAACCTGCCACTTTTCATATCCTCCCTGGTGAATTTGATGTGTTGGTCCACCGAGTTAATGTGATCTATGAATTGTGGTACGTCCTGAGATTTGATTTTCACCCAGGTGTCATCCACATATCAGAATCAGAATCAGAATACTTTATTGATCCCTGGGGGAAATTATTTTTGTTACAGTGCTCCATTTTAAACCAACATTAAGACAAGACAGACAATACGCTAACTAAGAATAGTACAATATATACATATATATACATACATACATACATACATACATACATACATAAGTCACTTATAAATAAATAGTTGGAAAAGAAACATGTGTAGCTGTAGCAGCAAACAGTGTGTTAAGTGGATGCGTTGTACATCTGAACCCATGCCTTGGTGGTGTTCCAGGATAGGAGAGCAAAGCCCTCTTTTCCACTTCTTCCATGTACAAATTGGCCATGATGGGTGAAACTGGGGAGCCCATGGCACACCCATGTTTCTGCCTGTAGAACTGACCCTTGTATGTGAAGTAGGTGGAATCAAGACACAGTTCAAACACACGTGGTCGGTGCTGAGAGTGGTCCTGTAATCTCTTACACACTACCTCCAACGCTTCTGTGACTGGGATGCAAGTGAAGAGAGATGTAACGCCGTACGAGACCATGGTTTCATCTGCCTCCATAATGACATCTCTCACCTTCTCAACAAAATCCAGGGTGTTCTGGATGTGGTGTTCAGAGCTGCCCACCAGCGGGTTGAAGATCAAAGCCAGAAGCTTGGAGATGTTATAGGTGACCGAGTTGATCATGCAGACAATCTGTCTTAAAGGTGCACCCTGTTTATGTATCTTTGGTAAACCATACAGACTTGGTGTAGACTCCCCTGGGTACAGCCTGTGGTATGAGGTCCGGTCAATAGCCTTGTCTTGGTTTAACTGCTTCAGACAGTCTATCACCCTCTTCCTGTAACCACTTCCTGGGCCTCGTTTCAGGGGCTCATAAGTATTTTCATCACTGAGTAGTGACAAAATCTTCTCATGATAGTCTTTCTGGTTTAGCAATACTGTGCATCTACCCTTGTCTGCCAGCAGGATGATAATGTTGTTGTCATCACTAAGTGATGTGAGTGCCTTCCTCTCCTCCATGGTGATGTTGGATGCTGGGGGCTTTGCATTGCTGAGACAGGCTGAAACTTTTGTCCGTAATTGCTCTGCTTCCACTTCTGCAATATTGTTGTTTGGAATTGCTGTTTCTGTGGCTGTGATCAGCTCCACTAGCGGGATTTGTCTCGGTGTGACAGCAAAATTCAACCCTTTAGCAAGGATGTTTTTCTCTGTTTGGGTAAGCTGTCTGTCAGACAAATTCTTCACCCACTTGTCCACATCCTCCGTGTCGCATCCTTGTCTCTTCTGGCCGCTGAGGACACTCTCTGTATATTGCTGTGGTTTCCGACGTACAACAAGTAAGTCAAACTTCCTTTGTTGCCTGGTCTTAGACTTCTTGTGCTGTGCTAGACGAGTCTAATAAGTAAAGTCAAACACCTTTTTAAGAGTACTCTCATCTAAAAGCATTGTCAGTCTCTGTCTCCTCTTGAGATTTTACCATGTCGATGGTAAAATCTGTTTGCCTCACCCGTTAAGCAACTGATGCTGTGCGTTCTGGAGGATTTTTGTTGCCTGGAAGCCTTTAACTGAAGAGCTCATTTGCAGACTTTTAGGAGTAATCCTGTTTTGTCGGCATCTGAGGCTGAATCTCAGGTGGTTCCTGTAGTCCGCCATCTTACCTTCAATCTTATAAACAGGACATTTGCATAATGACTGAAACCAGCCCACTGAAGGAACAATGGGCCGGGAGGTCAGTTCCTTCATCTTAATTATGCAAATTCTCATGACCATTGATCAACAACCACTGATCAATATCCATGAGTCCCATTCACAGAGAGTTGGGGAATGGCTGCAATCACATTGTAAGATGGCAAATTTTCACTGTTTGTGATTGTTGGGGGGGGGATGTAACACGACAAGGGCAATAGCACAAGCTGTACACAAGCTGACACTACAAAGAATAAATTGTACATCAAATATTTATTTTATAAACTTTACACACTATTTAAAATGACCTTACAGCGTTAACTTAAGTAGGAGGGAAACAGTAAACAAATCCATCTTCTGGGTCTCCAAAGCCAAACCAGTAAACCCCACTATTCCACTCTTCCTGGAAAGAAAAGTAAACACTGTAAAGTGAAACCAAAGGAAAGGTACAATGCCTCAGCTCCCTTGCTCTGCAAAAAACAGGAGAAGAGGTTTACATTAAAAAAGAAATGGCACAGAAGCCCCCACCAAACGTCTGCCAAGCACCGTGAGTAGCAAACAGGACACAAGCTAGGCCACGTTTGGCTTCCAACAGTAACTAAAGCAAAACACCACTAATAGCAGGCACACACTTCTCAGTGCTCGTAGCCAAAAGAGAGAGGAAAGCCTTTGCTGGAGCTATATATGCTGTTCCACAAAGGGTCATGATGCTGCTCAGCTGTGGCAATCAGGTGTGGTCACCTGGAACAGAGAGGGAGGGAAAGAGAGCAACTCTGTTCCAGGAAGAGGCCAGAAGGTCAGAGGACGTAACAGCACTGAGCAGCTCCTTCAGTGGGAGACTGCGGCACCCACGGTGTGGGACGGAGAGATTTCGCAGGTCTTTCCTCCCCACTGCTGTCAGACTCCATAATAAAGACTTTAACTGATCAAGCACACACATCCATACATATGCAATAATACTAAGTGCAATAATCCTTTCTGTCATCGTTGTATTTTTACTCAGTTGTATATAGTATTTGTATTTGTATTCTATTTTTATCTTATTGTATATTTATTTTATTTTATTCTATTCTGTACAGCTGTGTACTGTATTTATTCTTATTGTATTCTAATTTTTGCCTCATAACTTTTGCACTGTCCACTTCCTGCTGTGACAAAACAAATTTCCCACGTGTGGGACTAATAAAGGTTATCTTATCTTATCTTATCTTATCTTAGTAACCATGATTAGAGAGTCCTAAATCCAGTAGAAAACATCTGTAAGATTTTCTTGTTGTTTGTTTAGAGGCAAGCCTACCCTGTGCATCCATGCACTTACTCATGAAGAGACAACGGGCACATACAGACATCTATCCATCTCTGCCAGGCTATCCATTTGTTGTGTGTTTCTACTCTGTGTTGCACCATCTGATGGATTGCTGTAGGCAGGGTTGCTGCTCTCAGCCTGTTTGTTCTACACTGTGTGTGTGTGTAATATCTTTGTCTTTTTATATTATCTGCTCTTGACTGTGAGAGCAAGACATGAAGTGGATGTTATGTGTGTATCATGTCTTTGAGCAGCTGAATAGCTGCCTGTTCCCTCCTTTGAAGAGCCAGGAGTTGCAGTAGTGTGGCGCTGCTTCTGGTGATCATCCTGAGGGCCCTTTTTTGAACACTTTCCAGCAAATTTAGCTTTCACTGCATCACTTCCAAAGAAGACAAGGCCTTGGCAGTATAGATAGCTGCAAGTATCTGGCTTAAGCACGGGCAGAGGCGGAGCTCTTTAAGGGTTCTTAAAGCTGCTTCTTCAATGTGAACGTCTCTGCTGAGGTCAAGCAAGAGCAAACCCACACAAGCACAGGGCGAGCATGCAAACGCTACACAGAAAGGCAAAGGTGAAGGCCTTACCATCAAAACACAGAGAATTATGTGAACAAGAACGAGTGTTCACATGTCGGGGTCATGTTGTGTAATAACAGTGAATTGCTGGCTAACTGTAACATCTACCTTTGTCTGTAAATATGTTTTCCATCAATGTCTTTGCCATGTTATCATTAGACCCCTTTCTTCCACATGATAATAAAATGAATAAATGATACTGAAGTTTTAGCAGTCTGCTTGTTAGGGGCTCCTTCAGCTTTCATATATGCGTCTGTTTGTTAAGATGTGGTGTGTAAAAAGAAGCTCGTTGTTTTTCACCTGCACACCGAGGCATGTTCTGTGGGGAGCCAAAAGTCTCCAGGCAGGTGACATTACTCACCCTCCTCTCCTCTCACCAGCCTGCCTCATGTTTCTGTCAGCTCACATTGTGTAGGAGCCCATCAGTGTTGTGGCTGAGAGGAGAGTCCAAGGAGTCAGACACCTTTTTTTATCTTGGGGACTGAACTTGTGTGTAGTGGCTGTCAGAGCTCGACACAGAGGGCAGTCTGAGTAGGAACAGGCTGTGGGTTTCTTTTGTCTAATTCACACATGAGTGGCAGAGCAACACTACCTGTCAGTTTATTGTCTTATTAATATTGTTATTATCATCATCACTGTCATCAGCCCAGCTCCAAGTGCCAGTCCCTCAGACACTGAAAACTCTCTGATTCCTGTAGAGACCAATTAAGGGCGCCCAGTCTACACAGAAACAGTGTCTGGCATTTTCACCTTGACAGATTTAATGAATACGGGAAAGACATGCTTGAAACTTAAAACTGCTGTACAATCAGCCCATTGGCATGGAAAGTTGAGCCATGTGGCCAAGACAAAATGACTGTGGGCCTCCGAGGGCTGACGTTCATCCTGCACAGCCTTGTGTCATGTTAATCTTCCCCCTGTTAGTCCTAAAATGCAACCGGTGTCATGTGTTGGGAGATCTCTTTTATTAGCAGCTATACTGTGGGGTTGGCAAGGAGGGCATGCAGCCCAATGCTCTGGCAGGTCATCAAGAATGAGATTTTCACACCAGATTGTTCAGGGCCTTGGTTAATAATGACCATTTCCATTGCTGGTGGCCAACAGGGTGTGAGTAAAACTGTGTATCTGTCAGCCAAAGACAATATAAGAAGAAAAGAGGAAGGCACCAGGAGAGAGGGAAAGGCAGGAGTGTGAACGAACTATGACTGGTAACAGGAGAGAGCTGCCGATGTGCTTTAGTAAAGGGAGGGAGATGTAAATGGCCTGTATTTATATAGCGCTTTACTTGGTCCTAAGGACCCCAAAGCACTTTACACATCCACCCATCCACACACTGGTGATGGCAGCTACGTTGTAGCCACAGCCGCCCTGGGGCGCACTGACAGAGGCGAGGCTGCCGGACACTGGCGCCACCGGGCCCTCTGACCACCACCACCAGTAGGCAACGGGTGAAGTCCAAGGACACAACGACCGAGACAGAGGACACACCCAAAGCAATGGACAGCGCACAAGAGAGATGAAGAAAGGACTGCAGCAAGAGTGGAGTGGGTGAGACGGGTGTGAGGGGTGATTTTTACAGGAGAATAACTGCAAGAGCGAAAAGGGAAGGTTTTCAACGTAGTAGGGACACCGGCTAGGTTCTCATTAGGGGTGACCCAAAATGAAGAGAGGGAGCGCTCGGTTTGAGAGGTCTGCGGACGGCGTTAGAGAGACGAGGCTTAGATAGTTTGGACGTGTCCAGAGGAATACTAGACAAAGGATGTTGAATGTGGAGCTTCCAGCCAGGAGGACAATAGGAATACCACAAAGAAGACACATGGATGTAGTGAAGGAGAACATCCTGGTTTTATATTTTAGTAGCTAAAAAACTGATTTGACCTGGAGGCCAATGCAGTATCCTCATTTTTCTGTCATTACTTTTTCTCTGTGGACTTTTGATGATGAGCAGCAGCAAAGAGACATTCAATTTGTATTTTCTTTCTTTAAACTAGAAAAACATGCATCCATACCAACAAAGGGCAACAAAGGAACAGAATCAAAGTCTCTGAGTGTAGCGTGCACATCAGAGGCCTTCCATCGGGACAGAAACCAGTGCTGGCAGTGTCAAGTCTAGAAGTCACCACAGCCCACTGCTTTAGACTGGTTTCAGTCGTGAAGCTATAAATGATCACATAGTAACTAATACATTTTTGAGCTGAAAATGAGGATAACATGGACATGACAACAGTTGCTGTTCACTTCAGCCTGGCTCTAAAAGCTTTACAGCATCAACAGGTGTAGGCAGTGTTTGTCCTTCGTAGCAGCGGAGAGGCGTTTATTTTTGATGTCATCCATTTTCATACTCGTTGGACTTACAGACATTGATTGTCATGCAAAGCTGTACCAAAGCAGCAGACATCTGCTACGTGTCATGGTGTTAATCTGAGTCACTGAACCTGCTGCTGCTCCCTCAAACTCTTTAAACTGACTTCATATGTGATGGAGGGTTTTAGTTTTAAAGAATGATTTGCTTACCTAGCATTAGCAGTTTATGGCTGCAGCTCGCTAACCAAGCTCGCCATTGTTAGTCAATAACGTCGTTTTCCACCCTCTACTCCAAGTTAGTCTTGGCTTCAAGACCTGATGCGGCAGCAGCCAAAATCCAAGTGATCATCTCTGTGGGTCTGTCCGTGGTTTATGGGCAGGCTTTCAGCACCACTGTTTAGATTAAGAACAACACATAAAGAAAATGGGAGCATTTGAATTATTTCATGTTTCTGTAAGTGTGTAGCTCCTGGTATTTTTTTTAATATCGTAGCACATGAATCACATTTACCGATGAGAATGCAGTTAAAGCAAGCGGTAACAGTATGAAATCAACAGCTCTCTGCACATAGCCAGAGAAGTTTTTCATTGTTGATTCTCATGCTGCATTTTTATCTTGTTTCCTCCAAACCGCGAGAGCTTAGAGACCTGTGTGTCCTGGGAGGATAACACTAAGTCAACAGGAGCTGTTGTAGCTTGTGAGGGAGGTTTGGGAACAAAGATAAGGACCCTCTTAGCGAGCTGCATTCTCCAGCAAAGGCTCAGGTGTCAATGAGATTTCAAGCCAATACTCTGGATTTAGTTGCAGTTTCAAAGACTGAGTCACTGAGCTAGTGAGTGCAGTTAAAATAGAAGGAGGAACATAATGCTACTTAAAAAATCTTTGGAACAGAAGATTAATACTTATATATGTTCACATGTTTACTCCACGGTCTGTTCCAAGTACCTGCAGTTTTAGGAGCAGCTCTGCATATTTAGTGACGCCACTGAATCACAAAAACAACCATTATTAGAAAAAGCAGAAAAAACAACCGAACGCAGACGCTAGCAAACACACGTGCACGTGATTTCTGCTCAGCTGTAGTCTTTCTGTCACGGTCTCCGCGCCGGCCCGGCCGGCCCCACGAGGCTGCATGTGCTGCTTGGTTTTCTCTCTCTCTGCCTGGGCGGAGCTCACTGTGGGCTCCGCCCTTGGCCCACACACCTGTCAACAATCAGCGGTCATCACCTGGAGCACTATTTGAGGCTGGAACACAGATCCTCTCGTCGCTGGATGATTGTACTACAGACGTTAGTGTTTCTCCCAGCTCTTGTGAACCTGTGATTCCTCCCCGTACCTGTGACCCCCCAGTCGTGTGAACGTGTGTGAGTTTGGGCAAGAAGACGTGAGCGAGTGTGAGAGAGCTTCCCCGTGATTCCCTGGAGTTTGGATTCCCCTTCACTGTATATATCGTGCACTGGTGCTGTGAATAAACTGTTTTTTGGAGACGCCTACGGCTCTGCGCTTGAGTTCCTACTACCAGGTTGTGACACTTTCTGCAGATACAAGTATGGACTGAACTGCAGTACCATTAAAATCTGCCACAGTTATTTGATACTAATCATATAATTAAAGACAAAATGGACATGAGGACATGAGGACATGATGGCTGACACTGCAACCCAAACAGGGTTCAGTTTAGTGGTTGGGGGCTGCGCAGGAGCACGTCTGCACTGTTTGTAGGGAAACACACAAACTGCACAGTGCCTGTTCTAAGCACTTTGTGGTAAAATTGTAAATGCAGGCCATGGTTGTGGAAATGTATTGTTTTATATTTGGCATTGTCAAAATAACCTTTTTTTCAGTTATTGTCCTGATTTTGTCATAACCTGTGTAGGAACTGATATACTATGGACTCAGTTTAACAGAGTTTATTGCCAAACACCTTGTAGTGCGACGCCCGGGTTCCTGGCTCAGTGTCTGTCAGAGAGGACAAGTTAGGAGTCCACACTTCATCAAAACGTGAAAGTGGCAGCAGGGAGGCTAGATCAGTGTTTTACAGGTGATGGTGGGAGTGGACAGGTACGTGAGTCTTGGAAGGTGAGTGAATCCAAATACTTTTCTTGAAGCTGGCAATTTTCTGTCAGCACTGAACACAAGAGGAAGTCTTCAGGTAAAAATGCAGGCGACTGAGAGGCAGAGAGAAAAGGAAGGTTGCTCGGGGAGGCATCACAAGAATGGAGCCTGATTACCGCACTGTTTGTGACAGCGTAGCGGAGAATGGCAGCTTGAGCTGATCCTTAAGAACCGACCAGGAATGAGCCAATCAGGAACAGGTGTGTTGGCTGAAAGGAAGCTGAGAGGTCCCGGAGCAGGACCTGCTGACGTCGCCTCAGAGAGACAAAGGAAAATAAAACCAGATACATGTTTTCACTGTTGTGCTTTCTTTGTGCACGTTAACGGGCCACTGAGACTCTCTGAATATCTCCTGGTCGGTTTCATGTTCAGTGTAATTGTTCAGATGTTCATCAAATAAAAAAGTAGATCCTTGACCCTTAACAGTTAATGTAAATTATTTTTACCTGCAGAAATAACCAAAGAACGAAAATCAGACCATTTATTTCCTGACTGTGGTTATTAGTGTAAAAGTGCAAAATGCTTTTACTTTGTTAAATTACAGTTTATTAACTATGATGGGAGAAAATGTATATAAAGGTTCACTTTGCATATTCAAATTAAAAACACCCACAACTACAGTAGCCAAATATTTTTTACTTTCATCAGCCCAACTTCTTCAGCCGTTAACTACACAACACTGTCACCCTGCACAGGTGAGGTGTGCAGCTAACCTGCGCTGATCCAGTTAAATACAGCAATAATAGACTGTTTTAATCATCGAACATGTGATCATATTTACACTAGCATTTTCTTTGTTGAAAACAGTCACAGTAGCGTATTATTACATGTTTATATTCATGTACACCCTCTCTGTGCCCGGGCATTGTGCTGTGAGTGGTAAAGGGGGGCTGCTATATGCTTCTTTGCCTCGTGGCTTCGGTATTGTGCAGATTGTTGAGCAGTGGAGCGGCACAGGAGGAGGATGATCAGCTGTGTCCTGCCCAGGAGGAGCTGCTGACCCCAGAGTCAACCTCATCAGTTTCCCCCTGTGGACTAACGGCACAGGGGCTCAGAGCAGGCTGCTCACAAGCCGCTGTTCATGTATAACCAGCAAACTCTGCTCACACAGGCCTACAGTGCTCTATACATCACACTGTAAAGAAGGCTGGGGCAGCAGCTACGGTGTCATGTACACCTGTAAGAGAGGCTAAAGGAAAGAAACCTGAGCTGATAACAAACGAATGAAAAAAACCTCCAAAGTTGTAGTTAAAGTGGAGCGGGATTTTATCCAACTTTTGACACCACACAAATTAAGTTCTTGTATGTGCAGAATAGAGAGTAAGACCACAGGTTTCCATTTCTCAAGCAAACTAACCAGCTGGCATGTGAAAAATGAGACTCCCCAAATAATATTTTCCCAAGAAAAAGGAATTTAAGGCTGATATTTTCCATGATGAATTTGAGAGGCTGCATTACTCGTAACATAGAGCGTTTCAAATGATGAACTCTCGTGAAATACTGTTTTTAATGCTCTCATCCTCAGTAGATTAAACTGACAGGACAGAATGAAAAGGACAATGTGTCTGTTTTGGTAAATGTCCTGTGGCTGTTTGCCAAGGTCTAATGTGATCCTTTAAAGTTCATGCAAGAGCCTGCTCGGCTCCTCGCCATTCCTCTTTGCCCGCAATGACACAGAAAGACGAGCTCAGCAGAGCACAGCAGAATAAAGGAAGAAGAGGAAGGGGTGGGGGTGAGGGTGGAGAACTCATTAACAGAATTGATGCGGGCTGCCTCCACCCAGCACTAATGCCAATACTCTTCTGAGGCTGATTTCTTTGTTAACACCAAACCAAGTAATCAGCGACCTTACTGCACACACTATAGAGTTTTACGACAGCCCACTAATGAGTTTGTTTACAGACACAGAAGAATAATAATTATCACAAGTGGCAATGCATTTATTCACAAAGGGAAGAAAAGTCTTTTGACTCGCTAATTTACTTGGGAGGAAAAAAATGAAGCCAATTAAAGGATAACTCTGGTTTATTTCACTGTGGTATATTTACCGGGCTCTAGAAAAGACACGGAGGAAGTTGCCATGACTCATTAATACTTGTACAATAATTATACTAAAAAAAGAAGAAGGAAAAGGCGCGTGTATATATCAGCTGAGTTCTGTCAAGACAAGCAAGGAAAGCATGTTTTGGCTTGTGAAATCCAAAAATAGACATCAAGTAAAACTAAAGCAGCCCTTCTCCTCTCAGCATGTTGGGAATCAACCCAGTATCATGACAGAGCATGCAACAGACAAGCTGGTCCAACTTATAGTACCAGAAGGAGCAGATAATATATGTAAAGACTACAAACTGATGCTGACTAAGGAAGATGTGAAGTCCATTCTTGGCTCCTTAAGATTAAGCTAGGTAGCTCATGAGTACTTACATGTAAATGTGGAAGTAATGTCTCTTTAAATGTTTGTTTTTATGTTGGCTTGAACTAAAATGTCGCCCACTGCTGGTGCTGCAGCTTACTGCAACTTGTGCATGCGAGTCCATGTCATGCACAAGTTGCAGTCGCTTGTTTAGCGTGCTAGCGTGACATGCTAGCACGCTAAACAAGCTAGCACTGTCTCTTCTTTCACTGACATGAGCTCATCTCATTTATCACTGCAACAGACAATCATGACCAACATGTTTGATGTAGAGGAGCGGAGTGAAGAGGTTTTTTGATTAACTCGTGATAAAGTCGTGATGATGGGGAGTAACGCAGGCTCAGCTGGTACTCACATTAGCATTGCTGAGAAATCACTTGGCTGCATAAATATATAAAGTTTTACCAGCTGGTTTGCTAATACCCCACCTTGATTTTTCGTTAGTATTCTGTAATCTGTCAGTACATGTGGTTAACACTGACACGTGGTGTTCAAGCCTTTTATTTCAGCTGTGAATGTATTTTTTTCAGAATAATTAACACACGTTTGAAATAATAGTAATAGTTTTTTCCCCCAGAGATATAAAGAACAGCAACACTACAAACACATTATTTTAAAGAATATAATCCATTACCAGCAGTTAAACAGACTACAAAATATTTAGCTCAGCCTTAAACATCTGCAGGAGTGATGAGGAACATGTTAATGTAGAATACAACTTTTACTCTTGTATACTTTAAGTACAATTAATACAGTTTGTTTAGTGAAGTGTTTAGTGTTGCTTAAAGAAATGGCTCTAAAACAAACAAACTCAATGTAATTAGTTAGTAATATAGTAAAATATTTATTTAACTATAAAAGTAAATAGTGCAGAAAACTGAAGACAGCTAGTAAGAGCGCAGAAAGCTGCAGGAGGCTGCCAGCATATATAAAAACATAAAAGAGAGGCAGCAGAAAATGGTGTTAATCAGGTGTGATTTGTCGTGATTAACACTTGAAGGATGTGTGTGTGTGTGTGTGTGTGTGTGTGGGGGGGGGGGGGGGGGGGGTCTTCATCATCTCTGCCTGCTTTCTGTAAAAATCACTGCAACCCACTGGTATATACAAGATGCAATATGAAGTATGGCATCCTCTGGATGTGATGTGCATGCACGAGCGATCTCTTGTTGAAAAATTGCTTTGTGGCTGACTGCAGCCTGCAGCGGTCATTGGTTGTGGCTGCCTCTGATGAACATGTCGACTCAGCATGTCCCAGGCATATTCAATGGCAGACGTATACGTGTCTGGATATGCTTCTGAGCCACAAATGCCTGTGTTACTCTGCCTCTGTGGGGTGGGCATTGTCCTGTGTGGGCACACCTGATTTCGGCTCACATAGAATAAGTGAGGGTTTGGCTTGACTGCACAGCCCACAACAGTCAACAAACAAACACCCACTGTGGGTCTATGTGGGCATCTGATGGCATTTTATCACATTTTTATGGTTGAATAAAACACATTTTTATACACATTGTTCGCTAAAAATGTGAAATTGAAGTCATTTTATAAAGAAAAAAAAACAGCGGAGAAACCTTAAACCTGACATATTCTCAACCGAACACCTCAGAAATTATTCTATTACAGGTGTTATTGACCATAAATTCAGTACAGGTTTCTGGTCGTCAGAATCAGAAGGAATCAGAAAGACTTTAATTAACATACAACAGAGCAGCATGACGTTGAAGATTAGGACAGGGCATAAACAGGCAATACGACTGACATAATAAATACACAGAATATACAGTATATACACAGTTTTCCAATTAAAGTGACTGAAAGGTGAATAAATAACTGTGAGTAAGTAAAGTGTCGGCAGTATAAAAGAGTGTGTAGTAGTTTATGTTCATGGGTGTGGGGATGGGCTTATCTGCTGGAGTTAAAAAGCAGGGAGGCTCTCCTCCTCTCAGTCCTGCAGGAAACGTCTGTACTGATGTTGCTGCTGATCATCTATTAGTAACAGTCTTCCATCCTTTTTACCCATCCAGCTCCTTTGCAACAAAAAGCACCAACAATGACTCAGTGTTTACAACAACATGCTGAATTTTATATGGCGCTGTGACTCACATACCAGAAGGGTGGAAAGTAAGGTCGCTGATTTGAATAACACGAGTCTCAGCTGTGAAACAAACTGTGACTGCATGCTTTGTCCCTTCGTGTGCTGCTGGAGAGGAAGTGCAGCCAACACAATCCATCCATAAGTGTGAAGGCTTTATGAAGCGCAAGTTATGACAGTAACTTCTGCCCTGATGCTTGTGAAGGTAACAGTAGAACTGCTGAGAAAAAACAAAAACAAAAACAGATGAGCCCAGTGCAACTTTTTCAAAGGGTGGTCCATGCTTCGTATGTGCCAATTGTGAGAAAACTGCCCACAGAAAAATGTAAGTATGCAGTCATGTACATGTGGACTGGTAGTCTTTGTTCTTTTAATGGAGCTCCTGTGTTTGTCTCCTGTGTCTTTCTTTATATTTCACCAATGTATTTTTGATTACATGAATACAGAATCATATACATCACTTTTTCTGTTTTACAGGTGATGAAGCCTTTGATGTAAACAATGTTTCCATTAATTGTTAAGACTTTATTTTTGGTTTACTGACAGTTTATGCAGATGCCACAGTTGACTTTGGTTTAACCCATAAGAGCCCAGACCCACTGTGACTGTCAGGAAAACTGTGGGAGAGTCAACTTTGAAACTTTAACAGAAACTTTCCTCAGTGTGTAAAAGTGTCACTCTTATGGGCTCTTATGGGTTAAAGTGGTGATGAAGAGGTCCACTACAGATGTGCCCACTGCCTACGCTGCCCACGCCATTCTCACCGGCTGACAGCTGAGTCTGCATCGGCCTCCAGCAAAGCCACTCGAGAGACACCTTCAGTTGGTGATAGGAATCTGGCCTCGGCCCTTAGACCTTCATTCATTTCATTTCATTTTACTTTTAAGTGTTACTATAGTGGAACTTTGAAACAGCACTCCGAATTCATCCTCTTCCTGTTTAAGTACTAAACAAAGCTAGATTTGGCATTAGTCACATCCTGATTGGTCTTATATCACCTGACTCTTCCCCATGCTTGGTGGTGTAGATGGTTAAATGGATGTAGCCACTTATATGTTGATGGAGAAGACCCTCGCTCTTCTCCCTGCAACTTGGAAATAAGTGAATTTGTTTTTCAGCAATTTGATCTATCTGTAGAAAGGCCCTTTCACCTTTGGCTCGGGTCTCTCGTGCTGTCACAAGTTGACAATTAAGATGAGACATACTTTATTTATCACAAACACTGGAATATGATTTTTATCATAGCAGCTCTAAAAACACAATCATACTTATTAAAATAACCAGTGGAGCGAAATAAAAGAGAAAACAGAAAATAACGAATGGCTCGATAGCTACAGTCACAGTCACTGATAGTCTCTTTCTCACCTGATCAGGAAATCCAAACATGGATGTGGGTTACTTCCAGGTGAATTTAAATAGAAGAAAAAGCAAAACAGCAATGATTAAAGACAGTTCCCTTCTGTGAGTAATGTGGATGTATACAGCTAACAGTGCAATATTTAAACCACCGAAAACATCCCTTTGCAGATAATGGCACCTTTCACAGATGATGCCGTCTCCCCATGTAAATGGACTGATTCTTATATAGCGCCTTCTACTCTCCCAGAGCACTTAAAGCACTCTTTACAACATGTATAATGTTGGTTCGCCCGCTAACCTGCCAATAGATGACCTGATCTACCTCCCGAACTACAGCCAGCCTGTGTGGCATTAGGGTGTGGTTTCTGGTTCCGCTGTGGGAGGGAGTGATGGGCAGAGTGGTTTAAGGAACAGGCCCAGCTGAGGAGAGCCACACCTGGCATCCATCTGCTGGTTACACTCTGTACTCACATAGCAGGTGTGGGGCTGTGGAGATGAATACACATGAAGCATAAAGGCTTTGAAACCAATCTCTGAAAAACGTATGGTATAAGTGGACATTAACTACTAGTGGACCAAAACAAACCCCAATAGCATGTGTATACCCAATCAGGTGGCTGGCCTGCCACCTGATTACTAAACCCAGAGCAGCCAGGCGTGTGCTACACCCCACATTTCCTGTACTGCTTAGATTAACCTCTGTCTGCCTGAGAACAAAGAAAGTCCCGAACTAAGTACAGTCACTCGCTCCAGGCCTTAATAAGTTTACCAAGCTTGTCTATCTTACTGTCCAAGGACATTCCCTGTGATGCTGAAACATACATTCATACTTTTTTCATTTAGATCCAGCTCTGAAACCCATCCTCTGCAGCTCCTTCAGTATTACAGACCAGCAGCAGAACTCCAAGCATGATGTAGTAGTAAAGATTTTCTGGACTTTACAAAAAACAATACTAGTTCATCTGACATAAAACACAAGTTGTCTGAGTCCGGATACAGCATAGTGGAAAAGGAGTGTTTGGCAATCCAGTTTGCGGTTGACTCTCTATGTCAGTGGTCCCAGTCCGTGAGTCGTTTGGTACCGGGCCGCGAGAGTTGAGGCTCGGGTGTGAAATGTTTGGTTTTCAGGGTTTTCGGTTTTCAGCGTTATTTTGTTATCGTTTTTATTGTTAACTCGCTTTTCCTGGGTCTTTTCACGTGTGTTATGAATAAATCTTTTTTTCGGCACTAGTTTCATTTTGTTGTATTTTTCCGCGACATCTTAAAGGCCGGTCTGCGAAACTATTGTCGGGCATAAACCGATCCGTGGCGCAAAAAAGGTTGGAGACCGCTGGTTTATGTTATTACCTCCTAGCACACTGATCCACCCTCTGTTCAGACCATGCTCTGCTGCAATGGTTCTGCAATGGTTCCACCACATGAAGGAAGCCAATGTCTGCATCACACGTGTGGTTTCTGGCTCTCCAGCCATTTAAATTCAAGTTGGTCCAATGGTTCACGCGTTAGTGCCAGGGATGATGGCCGAGCAGCTGGGAGCAACGTAATAATCAAGTCTTCCTTATTTTGATAGGCCACGGGGACCAGAGACAAGCTGCAAATGGTGCAAGAGTGCAAATCATTATTGAAAATAAAGGATCACTTGCCTGCAACGCTATCTGTGTGTGTCATGCTGGGGTCCCAGAACTTGTGTGTGTGTGTCACAAAATTGTAATAAATAAACTTTAAGAATAAAAGGAAATCAAAACAGCATTCAGGAACCTAAAATAGTAGAATGATAAAACCAAAACGCCACCATCTTCAACAAGACTCCCAAACTCACACATGAAAAAAGAAAGAAAAAACGTCTGACAGCATTTCTTCTATGCCTCCATATTTTTTGAAATGCTATATTTAAATGAATGCTTGCATGAGATTCATCCTTCATTGGATCCATCAGCAATTTAAAGATAAACACGTGAATCCAGTTGGATTGTCTACACGTAAATAGTTTGAAGCCTGGTGGTAAATATGGATCCCAGTGATGTTCAAATCACAAAAACAGCACAACAATGAAAGAACGATAGCCCATAAAGTTAGTTACTGTTCAAAAGGATGGACGAACATGAGAAATGATCAAAGTGGAGAGAAGAAACACATGCATTGGGGAGGAGAGGCTGCAGGGACTTGTTATTGGTTGCAGAGTAACGGATGAAAATGCCTCTGTGGTTTGAGGCATCTTCTAGCAGCCAAAGCAGTGTCACATTACTTCTGTGCTCTTCCAGCCGCTGCAGGGAGAATGTAGCTGAGTTTGTCAGCAGCAGCCTCAGCAGTCAATCTGTTTCCAAAGCCCTGAAGCTCAGACAAAGAAAAGGCTCTGGAGAGTACAAGGCTGAGTGTATACCAGCTTCATCAGTCTGGTTTGCTGTTGATATGTTCAGATGTCAAGGTTACTACACAACTACGAAGTCAAGGCCAAATGTACTTAAGCTTATATTTGGGTACATATTTAACACCTTCTGTTCGGGACGTTTGATACCAATGACCATGTACTATGGTGCCTAACAAGAAATTAGCACCCATTATACCAGCACTGTAAGACAAAATAAATAACAAACCATTTCAGACTTTTGTTCCTAACATGAAGCTTGTACTTTACGCTGGATTTAGGTGTTTATTACATTTACAATAATTGTAATTTGAACAAAACGATTTTCTGTTTCTATGGTGAGTCTAATTACATTATCACAATCTGCATGAAATTTAACAACAAGAGTGGTTAGACAACGAGAGATTTCAAACCACAGGAACGTTATACAAGGCAGAAACGTGTACACACAGCACGTGTACACTGCTGGTATTTATTGTGGTTTAACCCGTCAAGGACAAAAATGTAAAGGAAATTCTGTATCACACCATAGCTTTCATACTTTTTTGTAAGTGAGAGCTCTACACTTAAAGGTAACGAGCCAGCATGACTCACACTGCAGCCCCATTATTTTAGGCTAATGTTAACTTGTGTTACGTTCCAGCCATACTAGCTAGCCATTGTTTTGAGTAAGTTAATGTGCTCTTCACATATAAAGTTTACAGCAGCTAACCCTAACCCAGCCTTGAGCCCTGCTACAGTTACAGTTTTTTCTGATTGCTTAAGCACATTTTTTGTAACTATTGGCTAATTTTGCAAAACTCTTCACACAAATAAGAAAACCTGTCACCCAATAATCAAAACATTGTAGTTCTCTTGCAAAAGCAAACTTGCAAAACTAGCTAGTTAATCTAGCTGTGTTTGCAAAAGCAAACACAGCTAGATTAACTCTTCACACCTTCGTAAAAATGGTGTTTCCGTATCAAACAGTACACACAAGCCATCATCTACTAAGCACACAATGCTCCAACTGCACACTGATGGTATGAATACAAAACACATCTGGCCTTTGCTTTCTCTGTGCACAAGGTAGGCTATGTCAGTTTGAGCTCATACTTCTGTCATAGATCCATAAGCATAGAGGGATCCAAACTTCAAGTACTGGTGTTTATTCAAACACATCAAAACAAACACAAGTGTTTATTTCCAAGTATAGGATTATTTGCAATCGCCATAATGACTATATGGGTTACTTGGTCTGCAGTGAACATGCTTCCTCTGCCCCAGCATCTGGTCATCTAGCAATTCTGTAAAGTAACAATTTCAGTATTTTTACATCAATGGTATTGGTGTGTTTCTCATTGGCATATGGCAGTGCTACAAATCTTTGTGCAAAGTGACTGTACTCACCGATTCTCATTTCAAGATGTCCTTATGGTACTTGCTACAGTGTAGCGGCTCGAGTTAGGCTGGACCCGTTGGCCAGCTACCCTCAGGGTCATTCCACGGTTGATTACATGGTCCACTATTGTAGCTCTGATGTCATCAGCAATTCTATTTCTTACTCTTCCTACCCTTCCTCTCCCCCCTCCTCATCTTCCTCTCCCTCCTCCTCGTCTTCCTCTTGCTCCTCCTTGTCCTTGTCGTCCTCTTCATCCTACTTCTTCACCTCCACGTCCTCTTCCTTGGCCTCCTCTACTTCTCACTCTTTCTGCTCCCTCCATTGTACTCCGCACACACAGCTTACCTGTATTATAGTGCTTAGGCTGATTGCAAAGTGAACTAATTATCTAAAGAAGTTTTCACATGTGAAAGTGTGCCAGACAGTTGGCAAGTTAGTGTTAATGATAGCCATACATGTGTATACTTTTGCTAGGAGTGTGTTGGAAATTTGGTAATTGAGTGTTGTGCAGTGAATTGTGCCTACAGTTTTGCAAAGTGTGTGTTACAAAATTGCAAACTGAGTGCAAAGCAGTTTTTGTGCTTTTAGTTTTGCAAACTCAGTGAGTGGTTTTGCTATAAGTCTGAATAGTTTTAGAGATTGTGCTACAGGAATCACAGTTAGGGTTTAAGCATTCAGAAAAAACTGTAAACGATGGCTACAGCCTTGAAAATAATGACTGATAAATACATTCTCATCAGTCCACATGTAAGAACATAACTTCATGGTAGTAAAGAATTCAAAGAAGTGAAACAGGGTGGTTACAGTGAGAGCTTCTGTTATTCCTCAGCCAGGATGAAGAGGTGAAGCCATTGGTTTAAGCCCATTGTTTTCATTACACAGTACACACTGCTCTGTGTTTTACTAATGCAGTTTGTAAATGAATACATGACAGGCCTCTTAAGCTATATGTGGAGTCTTAGCATTGAATAGCATGTGCAGTGTGCTTACACAGTGAAATGTTTGATAATTACATTACTGTCATGGTGCCTGCGTGTTTCAGTTCTTGGATTATCAACATTTCTGTTTTTGTATTTGTGATAATCTTGTATTTAGCTCTATATTCTATATTCTGGCTGTAATGTCAGCTTCATTATGATTTCTTTTTGCTCCCTATGATTACTTAGTGTATAGGTTTCCTTTCTTTTTGGCATTTGTATTCTGTCTTATCAATGTCTCGTCTCTGTGTTTTGTGTCATGTCTATGTGTTAAGTTTGTGTCTCTTAGTCTTGGGCTCAGTGTTAGTCACTTCCTGTTTTATTTTGATAGAGTCCTTGTGTGTTATGTTGAGTTTTGCGTCCTCTTATTGCACAGGTTAGATTCTGTCCAGCTGTGTTCCCTGATGTTGTATTGTCTGACTCTCTCTTTGTTCCTTGTCGTGTTATCCATCAAACAGTGTCCTTCTTTGTACTTTCCATGTAAACTTGCTGGATCTGCTCCTGGGTTTGTTTAATTTGTTTTATAAGCAATTTTTAGTTTTATGCATTATCCTCAAATTCATGTGCTTTGGGTCTCATTCCTGTGTGCCACACAGCTCAAACTTGACACATTATTATTACTAATGGGCGATCGTGGCTCAAGAGTTGGGAGTTCGTCTTGTAATTGGAAGGTTGCCGGTTCGAGCCCCGGCTCCGACAGTCTCGGTCGTTGTGTCCTTGGGCAAGACACTTCACCCGTTACCTACTGGTGGTGGTCAGAGGGCCCGGTGGCGCCAGTGTCCGACAGCCTCGCCTCTGTCAGTGCGCCCCAGGGTGGCTGTGGCTACATGTAGCTGCCATCACCAGTGTGTGGATGGATATGTAAAGCGCTTTGGGGTCCATAGGGACTAGTGAAGCGCTATACAAATACAGGCCATTTACCATTTAATAAAATAATACAGACAAAAACTAAAACCTTGATTTACATGATTAATGTGGGTGATCTCTTCCCAAAAAGCCTCATTATTTTCAGAAATCATAAAGTTATGTTGTTAAATCACAAATAATATTTTGGTTGACTTTGTTTTAAATTGAGTGTAGGTTGTAGACAATGCTGCATCTGCTCTTCACCATGTTCATGGAGGATATTGCAGCTTTCCAGATGATGACCTCGCTGCACTTTAACCCATTTAATCCCTCATTTTTCCCTGCAAAATAAGTGCATGCATTTACTCCTTAGACTTCCGTACACTTAATATGTTTATAATTTTTTTTTATTTCATGTTGGTTATGTTAGTGAAAATGTTTTATACTCGGCAACAACTGCAGATGGGAAACCACATAGTCTACATTTAAACAAATTCTTCAGTTTGACCTATTTACACATATAATAAATAAGAATACCAATGACGTGTGACATATTATAACTAGGCATGGTTACAAGTGTACTCAGAACTTTTAGATACATAAAGATACAATGGCAATGCACACTGAAAGGGAACTAACAATGACAAGAATGCAATTACTGCATTTCACAGTCTCATAAAACAGCTAAATAACCACGGAGCTACGAATGTTTGAACCGACAAAAAAAAAAAAAAAAAAAAAAAAAAAAAAAAAAAAAGAGCTGACAAGAAAATAATAATTCACACTGTGGAAATAGCTTAGACTGACTCAACATTTACTGAGCACCACAGCCAGATGAGTGTGCAGTATTATTCAGCAAGAACACAAATCAGTGCAGGTAAGTATTTACTGTACCTCGAAAAACTTAAATAATAAAATTGGAGGTAATGAAAATGCATGTGAACTGAAAAATAGTGGGGTAAAACTTGAAAATTGCAAAACTGAATTGAAATGTTTGTGACGTTAATCCTTCATTAAAAACAGTGCAAAAGGTACAAGCAGTGCATACTGTATGCCATCTTGGGTCCTCGTTAAATTCAACACGGCTTGCCCTGCTGGTCCTGCCTCGTCTGGTCCTGCGGTTGCTACGCCACCTCGCCGACTGCTTTCCAGGCCACTGGCTGGGTGTCATCGCCGTCGTGGCCGGCCTGTGGATCTCCTTCGCCTGCGTCTCCGCTGCTGCCTTCTGCACGGCCGGCCCCCTGAACGGTCACAAAACGGCTGGAGGCCGAGCACCAAAAATCAAACCCACGTGCAGGAAACCCAAGGCGGAGGCAGAGTAAAGGGTTTAACAAAGGTTTATTAACTAACACCAAAATGACGTTCACGTTAGTACTTGATTTAAGGCTTGATGTATGGGGCGTGAGGGTCTTGGCCAGGGGAGAGGGACAAGCAAGGGGACAGGTCCAAGAAAGCAACAGCAGCTGCTGGTGATTAGGTACGTACTGGAAGAGAGGAGAGCAGTGTTAGAGCGGTAGCCAGTGAGGAGTTCTGGAGAGGGTGGAAGCTATGAAAATCTTCGTCTTACTGTGCAGGTGGGAGATGGAAGCGTTGAGGGAGAGGTGGTGCGGTCCAGGTGGATTAGGTGGAGTGTGGCAGCTGTCCTGAGTGGTGAAGGTCCCGAGGTGGTGTAAGGGCAGGAGGGCAGGCAGGTGAGGCACGGAGATGATTCCGAGAGCTGGCGGGTTAACCAGATTTCCAAGACAAGTGGTTCAGTGTGATGGAGTTTTCCTGGAGTAACTAGAACACGAGATTCATGAACATGAAGCATGAGGCCTGGTTACCAACATAGGGTAGTTGATGAACTGGCGAGGAAGCAGTGTCAGCAAGCAGCTTAAAGCTTAAAGCAGCAGATTGATTGCCTCAATCAGCTTCAGGTGAGGGGGGCTGTAGGCCCTGCCCAATTTTACAGCCACACACCCAGACCATGACATGATTTGTGTTTCGAACATTTCCTGAGCCTTTGATGAACCTTTTGTTTTCGACATTCTGTTCCCTCAGCTCTGGTATTTTGTTTTTCTTAGTTTTATGAACCCTGTTTTGGAATTTTCCCTGCGCTCTCGTGCCTTTTGTGAACATTTTGTTCACATAACGAGACACTTGTTATTAGTGATGGGCAGATGAAGCCCCATGAAGCACTGAAGCTTTTCATCCAATTGGTTCACCCCAACGCGAAGCTTCATGAAGCTTCATTTGCTCTAGCAGGACACCTACTGGACGTAAAAATAATAGCTGGCATGAATTTGAAGAGTGTGGCATTTTGCACACAGCCTGTAAATGTCAACAACAAAAGGAGTGTGTAAAACATGTATATTGTAGTGATGGCAGTATACTGTGTATATTTATAGTGGCAGTATGGGAAATGATTATTTGGAAATGCTTGAAATGGAAACGATCATTTACTGTGAGGTGAGGTGTGGTTGGGGTGTGGACAGTAGTTGTGCTTTTGTAACGTTGAGGTATGGACAGCTACACACTGAGGCTTTGAGCCTCAGTCCTGCCTGTTCACATTTTATTCTGTAAAAACTAAATTTTCACTGCTTTTATGACCTTTTTAGTGGGGAGAACATAGCTGGGATTTAATGATTTAACAAATCTTTTGAATCCTTTGTCCTCCACAATGCTAAATGGCTGTGAGTCCTCAATCACCATGCTAACCAGGTCTTCATCTATTTGAGATTGTTCTCCTGAGGAAAGACAATAAAGATAAAGCACAAATATAAATATCACACACGTAACTTATAACAGTTGTATAATATTGTTATATCATTTAGTAACATTACTGCATGCTATATTATCATTGCATTTGATGGCTCACCTGGTCTTGCTCCACAATCGGTGTTCCTCTTATTCTCATGCAAAGCTCTGTAGTGCCTAAGCATGGATGAGGTGTTGTTGTTATATCCCAGCTCCCTGGCACATAGCAAACACTTCACCTTGTACAAAAGTCAAGACAGCTCAACATAAATTGTATTGCACCATCAGTATCATGACAATACATCTTCTGTAGAAATTTACATACCTTGTTGGGAGGAATAAAATCAAAATGTTCCCACACAGGGGAGGACATCCTCCTCTTCTTAGCTGGCTCCATTCTCTCCTGACTTTCTCTCCTCACTCTCATAAACCTCCAAACGGTCTCCAAACTCTCTCTAACCGCAACTCTCCATCAAACACCCACATTTTGAATGAAGTCTGAGGGGTTTATATCGCTGTCATATCTCGCGGCAAAGTTCGAACCACTTCATGAACCAGTCACGTGGTACAGCCGGGCAGCGAGGCTTCGGACGTCATCATTTTCAGCTCCTCCCATAAATGAAGCAAGCCTCGATACGCGCTTCGCGGAAACGCCCCCTCCATTACTCGACACACGCTCCGAAGCCTCGATACAGAACGTCCCATCACTACTTGTTATGTCCAATTAATCCCAGCCATGTCTCCCTCCTGTCTTCCATTCCCTGATTACCCTGTGTTTAAGGCCTGTGTTTTCTCGTGTGCGTTGCTGGATCATCTGTGTATCTCCCTGAGTTATCTCCCCGGGTCGCCAGTTAAGGTTTCAGGTTTGTTTTGTTAGTTTTTTCCAGTTAGGTTTTGCTTAGTTTCCTCCATGCCTTCGCCGTTTCTGTTTGTATCACCACCTTCTCAATAAAACTCACCTGCATCTCAGCTGCCAGCACCTTAGGTCCTCGTTAAATTCAACACAGCTTGCCCTGCTAGCCATGGCAGTAGGGTACCATTAGTGACAAAAATCTAAATATTGATTTCACAGTCTCATGAACCAGTTTCAACAAATTTGAAGAAAAAAACAAAAGGTAAAAGAATAAACAGCTAAAACCTGCTAGCATAGCTGACAGCTAGCATAACATGTGTTATGCTAGCGGCAACAAATGTTGCTGTGCTTACATTTACTCTTCTTATGGTGAAAAGATTCAGGCTAGTGATGCGCGAATCATGAACGAATCGTTCAATACTCGAGAATCACTTTACTAACTCATGAATCATGATTCACAAGCCCAACTGATTCACTGACTCATCCCTGTTGCTGTTAGCAGCAATGTATCTAGCTTATAAATAAGCTAGATAACGCTCTGCTAACATGCTAACATCACATTTGAGCTACTCACCCCCTCCCTCCTGTGCTGAATCTTCTTGGTTGGCAACCAATGTTAAGGCGCATTACCGCCCCCTGACTCATAGCTCAGTGGACATTTAGATGAGAAAATATATATTTGACACATTTAAGGAAAATACTAATAAAATAAAAATAAACAAGATAAATGTTTTTTAAGCAATTTTGATAGGAAATTGCTTAATTTTAGAAATGTTTTTGCTCTTTTTTGCTCTATAAAATAGTTTGTTTTGTTTTTTAGAATCATTCATCTTAGCAGTGGGATTTACATGTAAAGAGAAACAAATTAAGTTTGAGTGAAAATTTACATTTTTTGCACTCTCTGGTCGACTGACTCAGTGAATCAAATGACTCAAAAATCCGATTCACTTTGGTGAGTGACTCATTAAAACTTGATTCAGTAAAAAGAATCAAATTTACCATCACTAATTCAGGCAGCCATATAATTCTCATTATATATTAGTAGCAGACCCTTTAGAAAACATATGTACAAAATATTTCATTAATATCTCTTAACTGAGGTATTTTACTTACTTTCTCTTGTACAAGTTTGAGGCAGACATCTCCTTCCAGTGGTGCAGGCAGGACGTAAAGGGGCGTGGCCATGTCTCCAGTCACACAAGTCACATGACATTGATACAATTTAGAGGAGACAACTTTTTTTTTACTTGCATTAGCTGTCCAAAGCCAAAACACCAGCTGGTGGAATCACCTTTGTGGCACCATGCTGCCCACACCTGGACTACATGCAGGAGACACCTCTTCAGTGATGTTTGACTTTGTGTCCAGGACTTTACCTCCTAATCTGTTTTACTTTCAACCCACAATTACAATTATGCCCAAAAGCTGGTTAAAAATATTAAGAAGGACGTCTGTGGATGAACATATCTGTACTTTTACTTGTTTCATGAATTATATCTGGGACCATTAAGTGTATTGAGCCAATGGATGTTTTCTTTCAATTTGCACTTACACGTTGTGTATATATAATATTTACAGGATTAAGTTATAGAAAACAGCACAAATGACTACAGCCACATTTAGGATTAATTAGTTATTAATTAGCTATTTATTTCCTCATTAGCTATTTAGGATTAATTGAATCTGGCAAGTATAAACCAATGTAACAAAGTCCTTTTGAACAGAAAGTAGCTTTAAAGAAATGTCCTAATATGAGAACAAAGGGTTGATATGATGATGATATAAGTTACCTTCTTTAACAAAATGTAAACTCTGTTTCTGAGCTGAATGAAACATAAAGTGAAGAAAAGCCAAAATGCAACGATGACACACGGAGTCAGAAAGTGAAAATGGTCATTTCCCTGAACCCTTTCTGACAGACACATCATATATACGCCAGTATTTTTCTAAGATTATACATTTTCTTGTTGTGAATTGGTATCGTTTCTGGAAATTGCACAGCTGGATTTATCAGTTCTGCAGGACGAGCCACAGGACAGCTCAGGAATGTGAACGCTGTCACAGTCTCTATTCATCATCTACCTGAAATTGAGGTATTTATTATTTTGTCTGTTCCCATATCTTGGTCTCAACCACAGCTCTAGATGGGATTGATCTCTGGCTGATCTTGATGAGCGGTCATTGCTCTCTGGAAATGCTGTACGGTAAAACACAGAGGCTTGTGTCCTTGTCAGTACTCTGCCATTCCTCAGCTGCAGGTATGGGAAACCGGCACAGGAGAGATGCAACAGAGAATTATGTTCCCCCCTTTTGTCCCCATACTTCACTTTGTTAAAGGCATTTATTAAAGGACTAATTACTTCTATATTTATAATTCATTTTATATAATAATAACAATAATAATTTATTACTTTATTAATTTAATTTCTAAATAAATTATTTGTAAATGAATTTTACTAATACATATTTTATTGGACAATTGATTATTAAAGTCACAAAAAATGGAAGAATGAAGACAATCACAGCTTCAGTGCCTGACTCAGATAGCTGTGGTAATCTACTGCAGTAATGTTTGTGTCATGTGACAACACCCCCAAAACAAACAAACTAACAAACAAACAAACAAACAAAAAAGCCTAGTGAAAGGAATAAAGTAGGAGCAAAGCAGCAGAAATGCAACAAAATTCTTACAGGTCTTTGAAAATGATACTTGCAGAGGTTCTCAGTCATCCAGGTCATCGTAGTCAAAGGAGCTTGCAAAGAAAAGCGTCTGGACTTCTTTAAGTTGCTTGAAGACGTTTCACCTCTCATCCAAGAAGCTTCTTCAGTTCTAAGGTCAAATGGTGGAGAGTCCCAGATTTAAACCTAGTGGGAGTTTCCCCCCAAAGAGGGACAAAGGACCCCCTGATGATCCTCTAATCACATTAGCCAAGGTGTGAAACTGGGTGTGGGTCACAATCAGCCAGGGTTTAGGGTGAGCTCATTGGGAAACCTGGCCCCACCCTATCATGTGATTCATGTGATTACCTGAGGTCAGATGGCCCAGGATGTGACTCCAGACGCGATACTTGCAGACAGTAACGTGATTGAGTGCACTGCAAAGGTTTTAAGAACCAAACATAAAGCTTTCAAAAATAACAGCATGATTACTTTCATTAGCACACACCAGACATTCCTTTCTCACACATCTGTCCTAAATAAAGATTATAGAAACCTCATGGCCGACATCCATAAATAACAACCAGGTGGACAGAGACTGAATACGTCAGACTTCTGAGGACCTCTGTGCACAAACATCCGTGCATCATCATCATCATCATTCTGAAGGAAAGAAGATAAGTGACAAGAGGGCATTTATATTACACCACAGCAGCTGGGATTGGCTGTCAAGGTGGGGAATACTGAGTACACTGCAACGTGTCGACTGTTGCATAAACTGTAAAAGTACGTGAAATAGACCAGATCACCTATACTGTAAACATGAAAGGGAAGAAAATGACAATGTGAGGATCTTAATATACAACCCAAAATACATAATAAAATAATAGGGATGTTGTGTAATATGTAAATAAAATAGGATACAATAAGTTGCTAATCGTATACAGTGGTCCCTCATTTATCACGGGGGGTTACGCTCTAAAAATAACCTGCGATAGTTGAAATCTGCGAAGTAGCCAGCTTTATTTTTTACAATTATTATAATGTCTGTGTCTCGCAGCCCATGTCACCTCTACTTGCAGCCTGCATAATAATGTGAAGAAATATTTTTAAAAATGATTATTCAAAAAATGATTTAATATGAAGGCAACAGGCAGAGTCTTACATACCAGGGCAGTAACAGGTCATAGTTACTGCACTACTGTTGTCCCAGTGTAAATAATACAGGACATTACTGAATGATTGTACTGGCTCAGCAGTGCTGGATCTTTGGCGTATTATTCGTGCTACAACATGCCAGATATGTTCAGCTGCTGAAAGGTCTGCACTCCACACAGGCCAGTTCAACACTCTGCTGCTACAACGCCATGCTGCTCTAACACACTAATCAGACATACCATTTTACCCACCTGCCTAATGTAGTTTTTGTCCCCACTGGTCAAACAGCTCTGACCTACTGAGGTGTGGACTCCACTAGTTCCTTGAAGGTGTGCTGAAAAATGAAGGTGAGAGAAATCTCAGTAGGGATTTTCCTTCAGGCCTGATTCCATTTCAAATGAAAGCACTAGAAATACATATGTAACAGAGTGCTCTCGGGAACAATACGAGCACCTTTGTAAAATAAGTTTTTTTATATTCTGCATCATATATCAGGGTGCTTGTGTGAATGGGTGTGATGGTGAATGAGTTAGCTTTGAGTGCTCAGACAGAGTAGAAAAGCCTGATATAGCAACCAGTCCAGTAACAACCTGGTGGATGTTCAAAGGTTAATATGTCAGGTGATTCTTTTTCAATTCAATTCAATTTTATTTATATAGCGCCAAATCACAACAAAAGTCGCCTCAAGGCACATACGATTTTACGTTTAAAGGGATGATTATATTTATCACCATAGCAGTAGTCCGTTTCTTGTTTCTTTGCACAAACAAACAAACAAACAAACAAACAAACAAACAAACAAACAAACAAACAAACAAACAAACACATTCAGCTAGCAATGCATGTTGGATTTTACTGTACCGAGTTCATCAAGGTCTTCATGGTCACACCTAATAATCCAGCTGCTTTCCGGCGGCCTCAGCGCCCCACTGCTCATCTGTCAGCATTCACCATCAGACTGTCACAGTACAGCAGTAATGGTGTAGTGTTTCTATTTTGAAGGTCACTTACCACTTTAAAGTGACAGGAGAAAGCAAGGGGCCTGTGTGTCATTCCAGGCCAATACCAGTTTGACATCCGCTTCCCTTGACGTTCAATCACTGTGATTTTCCGTTTCCCACTTGGGCTCTGTGATTCTGCAGGCTAGTTCTGCTCAGGCAGGTGGGAAGTGATGAATGTGGCTCAGGCTCAGGCAGGTGGAAAATGATGAATGGCAACAATCACGTCTGACCATCAGTGGACAAAGTGCACCAAGCAGCAACATAATGAAAAAGATTGCTAAAGGACTCCCGTTAAATGAGCAACTCTTTCATGATGTTTTATGTGTCTCTGTTAATTGACGCTGATCTTTTGCTATTATCATATCTATATGCAGCTTACTCAGCAGGCAGGTTACGCTTGTGAGCAGTTATTACATTTGGAACATGTAAATAAATGCATGAAGTGAAGGAGGTTAGTGACTTTGCCTTAGATCAGATATTCTGCAAAGAATATCTTTTAGTCATGCAGTCCCATCTCGTTACATACGGATGCTTTGACTCTTCTAGGCTGAAAGACGTCCTCCACTACTGAATTTACCCTTTTTAATTTTTCATATTTATTTCCTTTCTTATTCATAGCCTTTTCCTTTTTTGTTTTCTTTAGGTCACGAGCAGTTGTCCAAGCATTTCACTACATATCGTACTGTGTATGACTGTGTACGTGACAAATAAAATTTGAATTTGAATTTGAATTTGAATCAGAAGCCATGAGAATAAAACTGTGCTGCTGTTGCAGCACCAATCACAATAGTCATTATGAAAGCAGATGGGAAGCCTGTTACTGATTTGAGAAGTTTGCCTTTTAGCATTTAGTTAACGATGTGAACCCAAACCATGAGCTCTTCATAATCATTTAGATTTGGTACTTTAATCAAACTGGGACTAAAAAAGGAAAATTATTAAAAAGAAACTGGAGTTTATACTTTTTAATCCAGCAACATATATTCATGTCATTCAGATATAAAGGTGCATCTATTCTGTTTACATAGCCACTTTAAATGAGAAGTCTGTTGCAGCTTTGTGCTAAATCTCTGCATGCTTCTTTGTTGTAATGAGATCTCCTGTCAATAACACGGCAAGTATAGCCCTAATTCACCAAACCACTAAGCAGCCATTTGTTTGTTAAGTGTTTATTTCTTTCAGGGACTTCGTACAAAATACATTAATCACAAAGGGGGAAAAACAAATGCTTTGTACCAGTTTTAGCTACCAGCTAATTTCCATGTGCAATCCCCGGGCAGGTAAAAAACAAAACACTCATGCAAACACACACACACAAGCACACAACCAAAAACCTTAATCTCATATAAATTTAATTTTATAAAAACAAAAGGTAATGAAATGGAGACTGAGTACTCAAAATCCATTTTTCACACCACAGAAGAATTTGTAAGGTTGATCTCAAAGCAGGGCACCATATCTATGAATACAATATTATCAAAGCTTAACATTATATTCAGTAAATATATGACATCAGTGATATGAATATCAATTCTGATTAACCGTCAATGAATTCTATTATGTTTAAATGAGCTGATATATTTCAGTGTAATCATATTCAAATAGCTTTTCCTCATGAGCGTAGATATCCATGAGAATGTTTTGTGTTCATTCAATAGGATCGTCTTCCCCCTCTTTTCCAACACTACTCTTCCCAGTTGTTAGCCACCCCCATTTGTCCGTCTGTATCTGGAAGTCCCACAGGATCTCAGCTCGGTCTCTCTCCACCACCCTAGGGGACGTCCCCCATTCCGACCTCTGGACTTCCAGGCCACACTCAGCACCAGAGGCGGAGCCAGACATTTGAAACACCCGGGGCTTAGCCCTACAGGGTGGTATGCATGTGGGATTTTTTTTTTTTTCGGGGGGGGGGGGGGGGGGGGGGGGGTTAGAAATGACTAAAAGATTAATAGGCTCTGTTTTGAGTTTTGCTCAAAAAAAAGAATGACTTCATATAGGACAAAAATATATCACATGTGCAGGACACCTTAAACTAGTTTTTAATTAAGCAGCAAGGCAGAACAAAGTCAGGCTGTATCAAGACACGAGGACTAAACCCCAATTCAACCAGACCCAGAACTGATCCGGAATTAAAACAGGACTACAACAGTTCAAAATCAGGACTACTGAGGACTTAACCAAGACAGAACCAGAATCAGAACTAGATGATAGCAGCACTAAAAATCATCATAGACCTGCACTACACTTATTTTTTAATTCTACCAAAGTACAATATTTAGATTGAGAAAAGTTTATATAATTATTTAGCCTTGTTGTGCAAACAAGCTGCATAACTTAATAAATATAGAATTTGAAAAATAACAAACCTAAAAAGAAACACTAGGTACGAGATACATGAGGACCTGTGATACGGTGATACTTTTGGTAAACAACCATTTGACGAACATGTGTGTCTCACCTGCTCTTGTTCATCTCTGCTCCTCTCTCTCTCTGTGCTGACAATCAAGCCAAACACCAACATCATCAAATATACAGTGGAAACCAGATATTTAAACACTCTTCAGATCAAAACACTTTTTTAATTGTAACATCAAATCAGACTAAATGTTTATTTTTTTAGATTGATAAATATAAAAAACACATTTGTTAACTTTAAGAGTAAAGAGAGAAACTGTCTGTATTTCTTAATTGTAAATGGCACCAAATTGTATTCAAACTGAGCCACACTTATGGAGCTCCACAGTTCTGTTCCTGGTGTTTTGGTTGACATCTCTTGATGTTCCCATGTCACAGAAACAGGCTCTGTGTTTTGCCTTATATGCATCCACAGCTGTGCCACCAGTTTACTCACATAAAAATAGAAGCTCTGTCTCTCTTTATTCTGACATTTAACTAATTTAAAAGATATTTCAATATTTATTTATCCAAAACAAAACAAAACAAGTTTACTCTAAATTCATGTTTAACAGTAAAAAATTTTTTATGTTTTCTCCCTAAAGTGTAAATATCTGGTTTCAGCTGTGAATATCCTGCTGTGTATAGAAATTCCTCTTGTTTTGCATAGAAATATACTGAACAACATACAAAGCATAATATATAAAATAACATCTACCAGAGTTTTTTCTTTGAAAGAAGCTCCTCATGTCCATTGTTGTGTTCATCTGTACATTACTGAAACTGGGTTAGAGAGTTTGTTTAGCCGTGGAGGGAAACAACTGAAAATATGAAATAAACACATGTAAGCTAAGACTCTTTAAAGAAACAGCTTTGTTGTTGTTCGGCTTTTCATTTCACCATTTGTTGATTCACTTGAAGAGCAAGTAACGTAATATGGGTCAAGTGATCAGTTTGATATCAATCTTTTGTGGTTCACCATCATATTTACATTATTTGTACAGTACGAATGATTTGCTTTGGTACCTGGTCGAACTTAAGCTCTCCTCTGTCTGTACACGCTATGCAGGGGCATTTTCCTTCAATGATGGTTCCCGTTCTTGCGCCTCGTCTTTCTGCCGCCTGAAGCTTTCACCAAGCACACTCACTTGTGGCCATCTTCCTGATGTACTGATGGATCATTGCCGTTTCATCCTGGATAGTGATTCTGACACCTTCTTTCCTCTTAGCGTACAGTCTCAAGGTGCTGGATTGGGTCAAACTCTCCATTTATGGTAAGAGCTTCCTGGTCTCGATGCCAGTGGTGTCCATCTTCTCCTTTGGTCAGCTTATTATCCCAGTAGGTGTGGATTGCCTAGACCTCGTTTTCCATTGACTCCTCAGGACTTGCATTATTGCTCCATTATTTAATACAGTAGAGTATAAAATGTAAATGCTCCACAAATGACAACACAACAGAAACTTCAGTGTTTAGTAGAAGCTGCTGGTTGTGCCGGTAAGGGTGATGCTATCATGAGTGTTATGTCCCTGGCCTAAGAATAGCCTTTACATTAAATGAGGCACGGCTCCAAACTCCAACAGCTCTGAAGGAAAGGTCAGCAAAACAGAATCATTTAAGATTCTAAATTCATTCGCTTCAGCAGTGACAAACAAACAAGAGGTTCTAATGTTCCCTAGTATTCCTTAACAAAAACAAAACAAAAAGACAGTTATCCACCCTAAATGGGGTAAATCACCATGGTTACTTATGCTGTCACCCTGTCCTGCTCCAGAGTAGGTTAACATCCAGACTACATCCAGAGGTTTGACATCACCGCCTGGTGACCAGCCAGTTTTCCAGAAAGTTCTCTCACCATTCCTGGAGATCCCAGCACCTCTGTGCACAAACAGCAGGAGAGGCTTATTTTTAAATATCATGTAATGTCTGTGTTTCCTGAGCATCAGTAATAAATAACATCGATTTTTAGACGCAGCTTTATTCCTTGGTATCATATTTGTATTTATTAGCAGCATTGTTTTTACAGTTTTTATGTTCTAGATTGTTTTAAGTATTGATATCTGGTTGGATAAAAGGACACCTACAGTGTACGTCTGTGTGTGACTGTACACACTCGCTGACTTCATACTGTGGTGGCGTGACGGAGGAAAACCAGCAAAGAAAGAAAACCAGTGAAGGCACCTAAATGGTACTGACAACACCACCTGGGCTAGAGGTACAGCCCAGGAAATATGACATTAGCCAGTGCAAACGTTTTTACAGTTACAAAGGCACACTGGGTTTATATTAAAGACAGAGGCGTGGCATTTTATAAAAGAAGCTTTTATTAAACAAAATAACTGCAAATAACAGAAAGACAACACCAAATGAAGCGGCAGGACGTGGAATACCAATTCTGTAATTCAACACTTATCAAACATTGCTTCAAAGAACAAGACTCACTTCCACCATGGTGCTCCAGTTAGAATTACAGCTTAACAATAGTTCATTAATATGGTTAAAGACCGCCCACTTGGGGAGGCAACCTGCAGGGGTGAGTGCCTGAGGGGGGCCACCAGTTACTCACCTGTGACGTCTCACTGCAGTCCTCACTGCCACTCTGCACTGCAACTTAAATGGTGCTTTATACTTGTTTCCCAGTGTTTATACTCACATGCCTGAGAGGGAACTCCAGCAAACATGGCTGCAACCCTGATGGACAGGCTGATCGCCAGTGTGAGGATACGTAAATCCAGAGCACGGAGAGATACCCGGGGTTATGTTGCAGTTATGATTGCAAGATGAAGAATATTTACCTGATAAATGACATTTCTAACTGAAGCTTCATGCATTCCCTCTGAAACCTGGATTTACCTGAAGCTACTGAGAGTCACGCCGTGGCTTTGAAAACACAGAAAGCTGAAGTGTGAGTCAGAGATGTACTGAATAATTATTTCCTCCCAAGAATACCTGGGATCATTATTCATGTGCAGTTTCTGATAGATCAGAGAGTGTTGGAGCTTTGATGGAACTTTGTGTCTTATTTTTGGATGCAGAGTTTGTAAGTTTAACGCAGACTCAGATACACACAAATGTTCATCGTAATCTGTGATCAATACTGAATGAATAACAATGCCTTGGCTCCACATGAATTCAAATTTCAAATATATATACATATATACACAGCAAATCTACCACACACGTCAAAGCCATGTCAGACATTATTAACACAAAGTTTTTTCCACCCTCTGCTTATACTTTGTTTTTTGTTTATAGAGGTTTTCATTACATTTGCCGCATGTTAAACACTAGAAAGGTGATTACAATAAATAATTGTCTTTCTAATATAAAACCAAATAAAATTGATAAAAAGATCCTAATTTCTTATTCACACCTCGTTGAATCTCAGCTTTGCTAACAGGCCTGATTACCGATGCACCTGAAAGAAACACCTGACCTCTCTGGCAAAGTGAAGCAGGCTTTGAGACTGCTTAGAAATCATTATTCAAAGATGGAGAAACTCGGAGTAGTGCAGCTTTCCAGGAGAGGCAGAATTACTCCAGGAGCACATTTATGAATCATCCAGCAAGCTCAGCATTTATGATTCGACAGTAATAAAGATCCTTAGCATTCATGGGAGAGTTCTTCCTCCCCCATAGCTCACACCATGATGCCGTGGGGCGATCTCTCACAGAGGTTTACCTGCCTCAGTGGTGTGTATGGGAAAATTCCTCGAGACCACCTCCAAGGGGACAACCACCACTTTGGGTTTATTACGATGGGCTTTCCACCAGCTGCCTTCTTCAGTTGGAGCGACGTTTTCAGGATGCTCATGCTAACACTATGCTAACAGTTATAGTTTGTGCAAATTCTTTGAAAAACCTTGTTTGAAATGTAATATCAACAACATACTTTCCAACCCTAAGTCTATGTGGTTTAATCTTTTCTTGCTTTGCTGATTGGCTGCCATGATCGATGGCACATAATCAACTCAATGTGCTGAAGTTCAGTCACAGTGAAGCAAGAACAATGCTTACAGCAGAGGGAGTCTGAGTTAGTGGGTCCAGGGCTGTGAACAGGTCCACAGATTATCTCCTCACAGGGGAAACTCTCACAGTAACTCATACAGACAGAGAGGAATCAACTGAGGAGCATTTTAAGGGCAGGCCGTTAATGGCAGGACTGTCAACAGGTGAACTCGTTATCTACAGGTGTGCTGGAGGCAAAGGTGGGAAACAGAAGAAGGAACGAGGCCCTGTCCATGCAACAGAAGATGTGCTGACTGGTACACACACACACACACACACACACACACACACACACACAGGGGGAGACCGGTGGACTATGACGGTCACATGACTAAACCTTAGATGCTCTTCATATTTTGTGCCTTCACAGTATGAAGAACTCCCCGATAATAATGCTCATATCAAATTGATGAGATGAGCAATGATTGATTAATGTTTCAGACCATGGAGTTTTTTACAACATTTATTTTGTCTGTCATCACTGACTATCATCTCCTACAACAACAGCCAGGCAGATTCAAGACAAATTCAGCTTTAATTAACAGAACTAGTCTGTGCACTCAACGCTGTGATCGTTTTGATCTACACCCTGATAATGTGTAAAGTGTGAATTATCCTTCACCTTCTGAGACCACCGTCAGTAATGCTGAAGTGTCACTGCTGCTGATTTTCACACACATGTGCATCCATGGAAACGCTGAAACCGAGCCCACCCCCCGCCATCACTGCCACGTTCATCTTTTTTCAGCTGCTGCTTTTAGGAATCACCGCAGCGGATCATCTGCCTCCATCTCTTCCTGTCTCGTCTCCTCTGTCACACCATTCTTCTTCACTACCTCCGTGAATCTTCTCAGATGTCTTTTCCCCTCCTGACTGGAGCTCCATATTCAGCATCCTTTGTCCAGTATATCCATTATCCCTCCTGCACATTTCCAATCTCAACCTTGTCTCTCAAAGTTTGTCTCCAAAGCTGCGTTGTACCTGTGAAATACTCTCTTCTAATCAGTCTGTTCTGGTCACTCCCAAAGAAAATCTTAGTATCTTAAACTTGGCCTCCTTTCTTTTGTCAGCGCCACCATATCTTTCTGCTTCACCCTGCTGCACCAGGCCCAAGCAAACTGTTTTTAAAGAAGACTCTGGTCTCTGGTTGATCGATGCAGATTTATTTCCTGAATGGAAACGTTGTCGGGTCAGTCCACACACTGCCCCACACAGCACGCTCTCTCTGGCAGTGATTACTGCAGCCGGCCTGTTTCCCCGTCGCACTGATGTTTGAGTGGATTGATACCATATAAAGACTGTTACACATGCACCAGCAGGTCTCACTGCCATTTTTTAAATATTTCCTTTCACTCTTGCTGCTATCCTTCCATCACACATTACCCCTGACACGCGTCTCCACCCACTCCACCCTTGCTGCACTCTCTTCACTCTTTCATGCACTTGCTTTGGATGATTGACCCAAGTGTTTAAGCTCATCTCCCGTCATTACCTCTGCTCACGTCCCCACCTGTTTCCCTCTCATTCACACACATGTATTCTGCTTTGCTTGTGCTGCTTCAGGCTCTGGAGATACTCTGTTGTCTGCAAACATCATAGTCTACGGAGACTCCTGCCTGACCTCATCTGTCAAACTATCCATCACTACTGCAAACAAGAAGGTGCTCAGAGCTGATCCCTGATGTAATCCCACCCTCACCTTGAACCCATTAGTCACTCCTACCACACATCTCACCACTGTCTTGTTGTCCTCATGTCCTGAACCATCCTCACATGTGTCTCTGCCACATCTGTCTTCCTCATGCAGTGCACAGCTCCTCTCCTGTCAGATGCTGTCTCCACACCAAAGACAAAGACACAGTGCAACTCCCTGTGACCTTCTCATGACACCTCTTCTCTTATCTTAATCTGGTGAAAAAGTCCACTCTCCTCTCTCGCAGACTGCTTTATACCACATTCCACAGGAACGCCTTTCCACTCTTCAATGTCTTCATAGCTGCCCTCACTTCCTCCTCATTTATCCTGTAATACTTCCTGAGTCAGTTTCCTCCATCTGCCCTCCTCTTTCTGTTGTTTTCTTCATCTGTCAGCTCCTCAGAGAGTTTTTTCATCTTTGGAACACGTTCTCTTCACTTGTTCGTGCAATTCCATTTCTTCCATCCTGCACTTGCTGCACATCCTTTCCAGCTCAATTCTTCTGCCAAGCGATGCAAGTTCTTTTCTTCTTCCTTAGTGTCCAGCCTCAGATACAACTCTGCCTAGCCTCCCGTGTACTTCCTTTATCTCCCTGACTATTCCATTTGTCTTCTTCCGCTGAATAGTTTTCTCTACTTCCTTATTCAGTCATCAGCAACTCTCACGAACAACCCAAAGCCTGTCTCAAGTAAACCTAAAATATACTGATACCAGAACCTGGTTTCGTAGTTATGGGTAAAAAAATCATCGTTCATACAGCAGCTGCAGTGGTGGAGATTTTCCTATGCTGTATTGCAGAAGTTGAAGATTATTGGGATTTTTAAAATTTGGGTTTTGTTTGTTTGTTTTGCTATAAAGCCATTATTTATTGTAATACGGAGCTATTATTGTGTGCTGAGGTAATTTAACTTTCAGTGCTAAGGTCAGGGTGTGATTCCTGACATGATATATGAGCTTCGTAGCGCAGCTGGTTATGGAGGTTATTAAAGTTTTTGCTCTGATGATACACCTCCCTCATTGTACGCTTAGATTCGCAGCACTCATAGATGGGAGCCAAACGCTCTTCTTAGCAGGTTTTGCAATCCACCAGCTTTGCAACTTTTTAATAACATTTCATTCTGTGCAAGATGTGCAGTATTGAATAATGAACCAGTAGGTTTATCCAGGATGATTAAACCTGCTGCCAGAAGCTGATAGCATTAACCAGTCACTGAAATGATGAATGACCTTCACATCTATCAGCCTTATTTAAAAAAAAAAAGAAAAAAAATGTGTGAGAGAAAATATTTAGAGACGACGTGATTAGCCGGGCTGGGAGAGCGAAACAATGGAGGACACGAGAGAGCTTTATTAGCATCATTAGCTGAGATTACTCCTGAAGGTCAGGTTTTGAACACGCTATCTACCACTGAGAATAGCCAGTTTTGCTCACAGTGACCTTCCCTTCATCTTCACAGCAGTAAGCCCCACTGATCTGTTGCTACACAGAGAAGTGTCTTTCACTGGTTTCTGACCATTTAGCTGCTGATAACTTGCATTTCTGTGGAATGAGCTCTTCCAAACTACTATCAACAACATTTACCATTATTACTATTGTAATAAATGACCATAACATGAAAGCTGCCTGTAGTTTTGTTTGTTTGGTTGTTTCTTTGTGTGTCACTTAAAAAGCAGCATGAGGTTCTGCAAAGTTGTAAGATGTGATAATAAGTGATAACGCAGAGAGCTTTGAGAACTCGTAAATGATTACAAATAGGGGTGGAAAAGGGGCAGGAGAGTACTCTGTATCCAGTGATAGGCTGGGCACATTCCTGTTCCATTACAGGATTCCCAGTTGTTGCATCATACTCTCCCCCAAATACTTTAGGGATAAAAATGTTATACTCATAAAAAGTATGTTCTGGTACCCTCTGCCTTTTAGTATGTTGTGTTAAATGACTCTGTTAGCTTACTACAGTACTGCACAGATCACTGAGCCAGCACCAGTGTGTAACTGGAAAATGAATCAAAATGAAAACAAGCACCAAAAAGTGGAGCTCATCCAGCTACCACTTGGCCATTCGTCGTTAAAAAGGACGTTTACAGCTCACGTTTTTTTCTCTTTAGGTAGTTTCCCTCAACAGCTATGAATAGTACAGAGATTTTATTTTAAATAACTCACCCATTGAGATCTTATTAAGGCTTACATGTAGGGCCTGTGCTGCGTTGATTGGCACAGATGGTGATGGTAGCCCCTGACCTCCTCTAACTCATCACTGAACTGGACCTTGGCGCTGTGCCTGTTGGTGTAATCAAATTGGTGGAAATATCTGAGAAATGTAATGGCTTTCTAAATGGTACAGCCCATCCAGGAGTGTATAGTTTATAATTTGTAGTCTTTGTTACTGAAATTCTAGTGTCTCATTAATCTGGCACTTAGCACTAATTATACCTTTTGTTGCCTTGAACATAGAATTGAATGACTTTCTTTTATATATCATCTATAGTCATTCAATTGTCTTCCAGGGGCCAGAGCAGGCGACATTGAGGGAAATTTAAAACTGCTGGCTAAGCGTAAACGTAAATTCAGTAAAATCATAATTCACGTCGGCAGTAATGACACCCGGTTACGCCAATCGGAGGTCACTAAAATCAATATTGAATCGGTGTGCAACTTTGCCAAAACAATGTGGGACTCTGTAGTTTTCTCTGGTCCCCTCCCCAATCAGACCAGGAGTGACATGTTTAGCCGCATGTTCTCCTTAAATTGCTGGCTGTCTGAGTGGTGTCCCAGAAACGATGTGGGCTTCATAGATAATTGGCAAACCTTCTGGAGGAAACCTGGTCTTGTTAGGAGAGACGGCATCCATCCCACTTTGGATGGAGCAGCTCTCATTTCTAGAAATATGGACAAATTTATTAAACCCCCCAAAATATGACTATCCAGAGTTGGGACCAGGAAGCAGAGTTGCAGTCTTACACGCCTCTCTGCAGCTTCTCTCCTCCTGCTACCCCCCCAAAAACCCATCTCCATAGAGACTGTGTCAGCTCCCAAACAGACAAAAAACAAACTAAAAACCAGCAACAAACAACTTAAACATAAACAATTACAAAGAAAGAACAGTACAGTATCCACATCTGAACCAAAGAGTAACACAGTGAAATGTGGATTATTAAATATTAGGTCTCTCTCCTCCAAGTCTCTGTTAGTACATGACTTAATAATTGATCAACAAATTGATTTACTCTGCCTTACAGAAACCTGGTTGCAGCAGGATGATTATGTTAGTTTAAATGAATCAACACCCCCGAGTCATTCTAACTACCAGAAACCTCGAAGCACAGGCCGAGGGGGAGGTGTGGCAGCAGTTTCTCACACCAGCCTATTAATTAATGAAAGACCAAGACAGACTTTTAATTCATTTGAAAGCCTGATGCTTAGCCTCGTCCACCCCAGCTGTAAAACTCAGAAACCAGTCTTACTTGTTATCATCTATCGTCCACCTGGGCCTTACACAGAGTTTCTGTCTGATTTCTCAGACTTTTTATCTGATTTATTGCTCAGCTCAGTTAAAATAATTATTGTGGGTGATTTTAACATCCATGTAGATGCTAAAAATGACAGCCTCAACATGGCATTTAATCTGTTATTAGACTCAATTGGTTTCTCTCAAAATGTAAAAGAACCCACCCACCACTTTAATCACACTCTAGATCTTGTTTTAACATATGGCATAGAAACTGAACATTTAACAGTGTTTCCTGAAAACCCTCTCCTGTCTGTGTCATGGATCGCTGTTATGGACAGAAATGCCAGTTGTAGTGGTAGTTGCGCTTGTGGTTGAGCAGGTGTCTGACTCTGGGTTGCTCTCCTTCTGGGAACAGGAACAGGTGCTAGGCCTGGCCGAACACCAGCCATCCCCACCCGAGGAACAGATACAGGTGTAGGGACGAGCTGGGCTCTGGCTGCCTTTACCCTGGGGGCCGGTGTAGGTGCAGGAGCTAGCTGGACCTCTGTCGCTCCCACCCGAGGAACTGAGACGGGTGCAGGAGTCGGCAGGGTCACGGCTGACCTCACCCGGGGAACCGGAACAGGAGCAGGCAAAGGCAGGGTGTCCATCAACCCCACCCGAGGAACAGGTACGGGTGCCGGGATGAACGGCGCCTCTGCCAGGCTGGGGACAGAAGCAGGGACCAGCTGGACCTCAGCCACCCTCTCCCGAGGAACTGGTACGGGAGCAAGGGAAAGCTGGGCCCGCGCTGCCCTGGTTACAGGAACTGGAGGCGGAGAGTGAAGCACAGGAACAGAAACAGACACAGGGAAAATCGAGTTAGTGGAGCTAGAAGCAATGATAGCGAACAGAGAGTCATGGCGAGTCACTCCTGGCAACTCTGTAGGCCTTAAGCTGTCCATGTTAGGAGTAGCAGTCTCTAAAACAGTCATAGCACAGGAAGATCCAGGTTTAGCAGAGTCAGAGTCAGTAATACAGAGCACAAAGGGATCCGTTGCGGACACAGGAGCATTCACACAGACCGTTTCTAAATATACAGGTAGGAGAGCAGCATAGTTCAGGACTGAAGAAACACCATCCACAGTCTTATACATAGGAGGTACAGGAGTTGGGGAGTTAACACAGGCGGTGTCCAAGGCAACTTGGTGAGAAACTAACTCAGGAATAGTCAACCTGAGCTCCCCTAGCCGTTTACACATGACGGACGGTAACTTGTTGCACTTAACCTTAACAGTTGTGATTGAATGCACAGTCGTAGTGTTTTCAAAACCTGAGTTAACAGACTTCGCATCAGCTAGTGTTAACACGAGAGGAGCAACATTCTTTATCCCTGGAGAAACAGAGTCAGAGCTAGCAGACAAGGCAGGAAAAGCTAAATGTGGCAGAGGGTCACAAGCAACCTGAGAAACAGAAAGTGTAGCCTTTGGAGGTTGGCAGACACACTGTTCATTTTCCAGGGGGTCCCCTCTGGTTTCAGCAGGAAGAGGAACCTCAGGACAGTTTGTTTTAACACTTAGTTCACAAGTATGCAACTCAAAAATAGTCTTTTTCTTTTCTAAAGTGGGATTATCAGTCTGTGTGTCAATTACTGCTGACCCGGGAGGAGCAAAGGAAAAACAGTCATTCTCAAACATGGGTGTGAGGGTAGGTAATGCAGACTCTGGATTAACTGACCCAGAATTACCAGACACAGAGTTAACGGTCTCTGGGATGACGCACACAGAGTCTACAGTGCCAGAGTTTTTTAAGTCAGCCTGAACAGCAGTCTCTAGGGGGGCAATGAACTCAGTCTCATGCTTAATAGGTGCAGAGGTGAACTTAGAAATGTTATGAGGCCTGGAAACACAGTCATTTTCAAACTTACTGTTCATCTCTGATGAGTTACAGACGTGAAAAACTGCGGACTCAGGAACAGAATATTGTCCGAGTTGGTCCGACTTGGAAGTGGCATGGAAGAAACAGTTAGTGTCACTCACCACCGGAGTTTGCTCAGAAACTTTAGGGCGGCGGGGGCGTGAGCGCCGTTTTCGCCGAGAGGGGGGAGGAGATGAGCCGGGCCGCGAATCCTCCAGCGGACCGGGCTGAACGTCCTCCGACCCCTCACACTGGAGAGGCAGCTCCGGGCGGACGCCTACGGTGGAAACAAGGAAGTCCCGGATGTGGGGGTGCAGCGCGCCGAACAGCCACGGGAGTCCGGACACCATCCGCTGTAGACGGACGGCTACGACCTCCCGGTGTTCGTCTCCTGGCAGCGCCTCCCACTCCTGACAGTGGTACTCCACCATATAGATCAAATCCTCCCGGAGCTCAGCGGAGGGGTTGTGAGTTGCTGGGTCCATGTCGTGGTCACGTTCTTCTGTCATGGATCGCTGTGTGGCAGGCAGGAGGAGGACCCAAAATGCAAAACTCACAGACACGGGGATGAACTCAAAAATTACAGCTTTAATGCTGGAGAGGCAGAACGTAGGAAATACGAAACTAAACTGGGAAAACTAAATACAAAGCTCGCCAAGAAACACAGGGAGGAACACACACAACATGAGGGAGAACGCGACACAGAACTGAGGGAGACGCAGACATAAATACACAGAGGGTTAACGAGGGAAGTGGGAGCACACGGGGAACACAGGTGACACTGATAATAATCACGGGACATGGCAGGAGTGAACACAACACTGACGGTAGAGGTGAAACAGGAAGTACAGAGGTTCAGACAGGAGGAGAGAGAGCACGGGGAGAACACCAACATAACGGGCAGGGGAGACACGGAATAAACACGAAAGGGGACGAGGGCTCATGAATACACAGAGGGGCACACAGGGGGTGAGAGTCACAAAGGGAAAGCACTCAGGGAACAACACAACAGGGCAACTCAGGAAACAGAGCCTAAACAGGGAACAAAATACAAACATACAAGAAAACTAAGAACACTGGGCCAACATGGCCCAGGACCATGACAGTCTGATCATTTCCTGATAACATTTACATTTACAATAATTGATTACACAGCGGTGGAGAGTAGACTTTATCACAGTAGATGTCTTTCTGAAAGCGCTGTAACTAAGTTTAAGAATATAATCCACCCACTGTTATCATCTTCAATGCCCTGTACCAACACAGAGCAGAGCAGCTATCTGAACGCTACCCCAACAGAGGTCGATTATCTTGTTAATAATTTTACCTCCTCACTACGTACGACTCTGGATACTGTAGCTCCTGTGAAAACTAAGGTCTCTAATCAGAAGTACCTGACTCCGTGGTATAATTCTCAAACACGTACCCTAAAGCAGATGACTCGTAACCTGGAGAGGAAATGGCGTGTCACAAATTTAGAGGATCATCATTTAGCCTGGAGAAATAGTTTGCTGCTTTATAAGAAAGCCCTCCGCAAAGCCAGAACATCTTACTATTCATCACTGATTGAAGAAAATAAGAACAACCCCAGGTTTCTCTTCAGCTCTGTAGCCAGGCTGACAAACAGTCAGAGCTCTTTTGAGCCAACCATCCCTTTAACGTTAACTAGTAATGACTTCATGAACTTCTTCACAAATAACATTTTTATCATTAGAGAAAGAATTACCAATAATCATCCCACAGATGTAATATTATCTACAGCTACTCTTAGTACCATTGATGTTAAGTTAGACTCTTTTTCTCCAATTGATCTTTCTGAGTTAACTTCAATAATTACTTCCTCCAAACCATCAACGTGTCTTTTATATATGGTATATATATAACAATTCTGTAACTGTAACTTCGGTCGTTGCTGTGCTTTTTGGAAGTCGAATTTCCCAGAGGAACCCACCCGAGGGATTAATAAAGTTCTATCTTATCTTATCTTTAGACCCCATTCCTACAAAACTGCTCAAAGAAGTCCTGCCATTAATTAATTCTTCGATCTTAAATATGATCAACCTATCTCTAATAATCGGCTATGTACCACAGGCCTTCAAGCTGGCTGTAGTTAAACCTTTACTCAAAAAGCATCTCTAGACCCAGCAGTCTTAGCTAATTATAGGCCAATCTCCAACCTTCCTTTATATCAAACATCCTTGAAAGAGTAGTTGTCAAACAGCTAACAGATCATCTGCAGAGGTTTATTTGAAGAGTTTCAGTCAGGTTTCAGAGCTCATCACAGCACAGAAACAGCTTTAGTGAAGGTTACAAATGATCTTCTTATGGCCTCTGACAGTGGACTCATCTCTGTGCTTGTCCTGCTAGACCTCAGTGCAGCGTTCGATACTGTCGACCATAATATCCTATTAGAGCGATTAGAACATGCTGTAGGTATTACAGGTACTGCACTGCAGTGGTTTGTATCATATCTATCTAATAGACTCCAGTTTGTGCATGTAAATGGAGAGTCCTCTTCACACACTGAGGTTAATTATGGAGTTCCACAGGGTTCAGTGCTAGGACCAATTCTGTTTACATTATACATGCTTCCCTTAGGCAGCATCATTAGAAGACATAGCATACATTTACACTGCTATGCAGATGACACCCAGCTCTATCTGTCCATGAAGCCAGATAACACACACCAATGAGTTAAACTGCAGGAATGTCTTAAAGACATAAAGACCTGGATGGCCGCTAACTTTCTGCTTCTTAATTCAGATCAAACTGAGGTTATTGTACTCGGCCCTGAAAAGCTTAGAAATATGGTATCTAACCAGATTCTTACTCTGGATGGCATTACCTTGGCCTCCAGTAACACTGTGAGGAACCTTGGAGTCATTTTTGACCAGGACATGTCCTTCAATGCACATATTAAACAAATATGTAAGACTGCTTTCTTCCATTTGTGCAACATCTCTAAAGTTAGAAATATCCTGTCTCAGAGTGACGCTGAAAAACTAGTTCATGCATTTATTACTTCCAGGCTGGACGACTGTAATTCATTATTATCAGGATGTCCAAAAAACTCGCTGAAAAGCCTTCAGCTGATCCAAAATGCTGCAGCAAGAGTCCTGACAGGGACTAGAAAAAGAGAGCAGATTTCTCCTGTTTTGGCTTCCTGTTAAATCCAGGATTCAAAATCCTGCTCCTCACATACAAGGTCTTAAATAATCAGGCCCCATCTTATCTTAATGACCTTGTAGTACCATATCACCCTATTAGAGTACTTCGCTCTCGCTCTGCAGGCCTACTTGTTGTTCCTAGAGTATTTAAAAGTAGAATGGGAGGCAGAGCCTTCAGTTTTCAGGCCCCTCTTCTGTGGAACCAGCTTCCAGTTTGGATTCAGGAGACAGACACTATCTCTACTTTCAAGATTAGGCTTCAAACTTTCCTTTTTGCTAAAGCATATAGTTAGGGCTGGACCAGGTGACCCTGAATCCTCCCTTAGTTATGCTGCAATAGACGTAGGCTGCCGGGGGATTCCCATGATGCACTGGCTGTTTCTTCTTCACTCACTATGTATTAACAGACCTCTCTGCATTGAATCATATCTGTTATTAATCTCTGTCTCTCTTCCACAGCATGTCTTTATCCTGTCTTCCTTCTCTCACCCCAACCAATCACAGCAGATGGCCCCGCCCCTCCCTGAGCCTGGTTCTGCCGGAGGTTTCTTCCTGTTAAAAGGGAGTTTTTCCTTCCCACTGTCGCCAAAGTGCTGCTCATAGGGGGTCATATGATTGTTGGGTTTTTCTCTGTATCTATGAAGCGCCTTGAGGCGACTTTTGTTGTGATTTGGCGCTGACTGAATTGGCGTGCAGCGTGCCTGTAACCACTCTAAAGTCACAGTTTCTTACAAAGAAACTCTAAGAGCTCACATAGGCCCACTGTATAGTGACTATCAGCGTTTAGAGCTCCCACGTTTATGCATCATATTAGGCAAACAGAACTTTCTATTAGGCCAGGAAGTGCTCGCGATCCTTCCCAGCTTCTTGGCCCTTTTAAGGAAATGTGAAGAACATATGTGCAACACTTCAAGAGCTCCCTATTAACCTGATTATTTACTTGATCTTAGAAATGAGAAGACGGACCTCTTCTTTGGCAGGATACAGCAATGACTTCATCTGAAAAAAGTTCACATTCACAGGACTTTGGATATAATTTCTTCGTTTTCTTCAGAAATGTTAGAGAGCAGAAAATCCCACATTTGCCTTCACTGAGATGTGTTAAAAAATGCACATGTGAATTATTCCCTCTTGACTGAAGTGGTAACTCCAGTAATGAGTTAGTATATGCTGAAGGATTATGGCAGTCAGACTATATTTTCTCCCCTCTAAATGTGTTTATCAGTGCATCAATCATAACTATTGTTTTCTCCCACATGAATGGAGCAGCAGTGCTAAACACTGTCCTCTGATCTCGTGCACACTGAATAAACCTGCTCTACAGTATGTTCAACTTTATGAATGTGTTTCTGTAACAACCAATTCAATGAATGCTCACCATATGATCAATATGTATTAGGTCTCATGGAGAGAAAAGGAGTGAACGGCTGTATTGGTGTACCCACATGAGGACTGTGACCCTTTTAAACACTTCTGACACTATGTAAGTTTTCACAGGTTGTCCACTCACCAGTTTTCCACCTGTCTCCATTTGTCTTCCTCCAGGTCCCGATGTCACTAAAACAGTGAGAGTTGGTTGAACCTACTCTCCCCACCACAGCCATCTGCCCCCCCGGCCTATGGGTCACCTTGAATTTAAAGGGCTGCAGAGCCAGATACAACCAGGTGATCCGAGTGTTGCCATCCTTCATGTGGTGGAGGCACTTCTTCTCCACTGTACTGTATTTGCTCTCTCTTCAACCAGCTCATGTACACAACCGGGCGGTCGACCCCCCCGTACCAGCCCTCGGTCTGAGGATGTCCGTCTGCAGAGTAAAAGGGAGGGGAAAGTTAGGTGTGTGCAGCCTCCTTCAACAGGATGTGATGGTTGTTGTTTTCTTCAGCTGCAGGCGTAGCAGGTGGTACCCCAAATATTTACCTCCCTCGATCCAACAGCACACTTCTTCAGGTGGGGTCATAAGCCTCTGCACGTGCTCCGCCCAGGTGTTGCTGTGGATTGTGATGTCATACAGATAGGCAGCAGCATATGCAGCAATAGGACACAGCACCTGGTGCATGGGACGCTGGAAAGTGACGGGGGCTCCAAACAGGCCGAGTGTGACAGATCTGTGAAGAGGAGGTCGATATGGACTCTAAACTTTCATTGTTCCACATTTGTAATCTGTAATCTTTCAGAATCTTACTCATCATTGGAAAAATTATATGAACAGCCGAAGCCCTTCAAGAAACTGTTCCTTTACTCTGCTGCTCTGGTTGCAGCTTTGTTAAAAAATGGTAAAGTGCTTCTTTTAAAGCAGGTGTTAACTAATTATTTTCCAAAGAGTGATATATCCAAGGCTTGATGCCATAACACACTTATCAAAGTGTGGGCAAAGGTGTTAATATTTGCTCATCGCTGCTTGAGGCTTATTTCAAGAAATGTGAGAAACCTCAAGAAAAAAAATCTACAATTAAACTTTATTAAATCAAAAAAGACCAAAGGCTAAATAAATAATCGCAGCTACAGTGTGTGCTGCTAAGTGACTACACACCTCATTTCACACACTCGTCCTGTCAGGTTCTGTTTGAAATGAAAGACTTCGTAGGGTAATAGCTGTCTCTGTCCACACGTTGAACTAAAGTCTGTTGTCACCTTACTTAGAGCAAGAATGTGAACGTAGAGCAGCAGCTTGTGATCGGAGCTGCCTGTCAGACTGTTGGCAGACAGACTGCTGCTCGCTGTTGTGTAAATATGTTTTTCTTTTTTTTATAACATAAGTTATTTACATGTAGCTGTAGATGATGAATTCTGGCTGTTGTTTAGCCTCTGTCTGTCTGTTGTGTAAACACAGACTGTTTTCTCCTCTGTTCTCTCAGCACCTTGCAGGCATCAGGCAGTTATGCAGGCAGCCAATGTAAAGCAAGGCAATCCTTAGGGGAGTAAAAACTATGAATTTGTAAAGCTGGCCCTTTACCTTGGGAGACCACACAGACATATTTTACCAGTGTCATTCCCAGCAAGGTGAGCGACATTCATATCCACCCAGAGCTCCTTGTCAGTAATAGCTTCCTGAGGGACATATATGAAACAAACCCCACGGACGTAGATAGTCCTCCTTTCACAAGTTCTGTCATCTTGTAAATTTTCACAAGTGTCAAAAGGCTAATAAAACAGATGCAAAATTTACACGCTGTGGGAAAAGAAGAACACACATTTGAGTTGTTACCAGGAGCAAAAACCTGGAGTTCTGCTTTATAGGATCCCCTGAAATCTCCATGTCTACCTGTAGGGTCATTAATGTTGAGCAATCTGAAAACACTTTATTGTTTCAGGAAACGATTTCTGAAAATCCAAAACCCCATTACAGTATCTAAACATGGGGATGCTATTGATTCCTGTACATTTATTTAAGACCAAAAATGTACCTTATGTCCTGCGGGTGGTATTAGAAGAAAAGTAATTAGGATTTTACAATTTTAAAAAGTCCCTCACAAAGTGTAAACATGTTTATCAAAGTTCACCCAAACTTAATTCGAGACACCGCCGCTATATATCATCCAAAGAGCAGCGCGATATCACAGCTGAGAGGCAAGCTTTCAATTCCCTCCAGATGCAATCGCTCTTTTTTAATTAGGACAAGAGATTTTCATGAAAAAGCCTTATTGCACATCATTAAAGAAGAAACAACAGAAAGCAGTGTTCAATCTGCTCAAAGTGGAACAGGCAGCAGTGCAAGTGTCCACAGGACACAGCAGGCTCACAGTGGTTACACAAGGAGGGATCACACAAGAAGAAGTCTGTCAAAAGTCCCATTCTGACCACGTGCACTCTGCAATTTAAACTTAAATCAAACTTGACCAGAGAACAAACATCAAACTCCATCATTCATCATTAACGAGAACTCCATCTTTCACTTAAAGAGTATACAGCTTCAAAGTGCCTTTGGATGTGTGAGCCAGTGAGTGGAGCTGGGCTGGTTCATGGGGTTGTCCTACAATGATACTCTCAGTGTGGACTGGTACTTTATGTCCAGAGTCTAAAATGTGTTGCAATCACAGAGAGAGTGCACGGGAACAGAAATGACTGAAAACAGATGCAGGAGAAAAGGATCGTCTCCACAATGTGATCAAATATGATTTCTGCCTTTTCCAGGCTCACGCACAGTTTCTCAGGCAAAGCTTTACTTTCTTCATCTATGTGTTCTCCAGATGTCTCCAAATAGAGCTGAAAACATAGATCTGCTGTCTCGACGTTAAACTAAAGCTGTTGTTCTGTATAGAACTCGACCATCTTAAATTTCGGGCCTGTCCATCCTAAAAGTGTCCCGTCTTTAATCTTTGCACCAACTGGTGAGCTCACTGACCTGATCCATTATTATTCTTCAAGCTTCATGCTGTAACAGAATTATTCAGAGTGAAGTCACGTCTGTTTAAATCTCTGTCGCTGTTTCTGATCTGAACATAAATTGTAGTCCACCTTTCCAAGCACCGTTAGTTTGTAGCGACTCTTTTGTGGAGTCATTGGAGATTATCATTCATTCAAAGACGTTCAGCAGACTGCTACCACAGCTTCAGCATGTATGTGATGGTGTGGGGTAATGATGCTGACATGAAGCAGCTGAGTCGAAGGATTTCTACAGTCCTGAGACTTAAGTCACCCTGACCCTGTTTAAAGAGCAAAGACCGTGCCCTGGTACTGCTGGTTGTTATCTAATAACACATCGTTTTGTTAAATGTTATTTTATGGTAAACATATTGAGTCATATTATAAACCAAACTGTACACATGGTTCATATAACGTGCCTGTTAAAGGTTTGTAACGTCCCTTTGTTAAATGTTGCCTGATGGTACCATCTCACATTGTATCCTGTATGTAAAGATTTCAGCCCTGACTGTGATTGGTCCACTCAGCCTTTTATGCTCGTCGTGCATGAGATGCCATTCAAAGTCTGTGAGTTGTGCGAGTGTGTTAAAGTTAGATGTGATAAAAGGAACTTTCAAATGTTTCTTTTCCTTGTAAATGTAGAATTTTTTTCTAGAAGTTCTGCATGTTTAAATCTGAACAACTATTTAGTGTTTTTGAGAGTCATGGGAATACAGGCTGTTGCACTGCTTGCCCATTAGGGGTGGGTTTTTATAATCGATTCATCGATTAAAATCGATTCTGGCTTGGATAACGTAAAATCGATTCATTAAAATCCTGAATCGATTTTTTAATATAAATTTATTTTGTCCGAAATGCCAGAATCTCTGGTGACATCTCACAAAATTTCAAGAACCACCAAACAGTAAATGAGAGCAGGTACAGGGATTCTGCACATAGACTTAAACACACAGCGCGACCCGCGGATCAGAATCAGTTAGATGTCGCCTTTCTCACAGTCGGGGCTGAAAGCCGACAGCTCGCTGATCCGGGTCCGCGCTTTGTGTTCACGCCCTTTATGCGCTGATTCTAAAGCTGTTAGTTTGATCTCTCTCCAAACAATATTGACCGAACCAGCAGCAAAAGAAGATCCAAACGCTTCACATAAACATCGTCATGAATTCACTCTTTTACTGTTTTGCTTCCATTGCGATGCGCAGCTCTCTCTCTCTCTCCCTCTCTCCCTCCCCCTCTCTCCCCCCCTCCCCCTCTCTCCCCCCCTCTCTCGAACAGTTTCGCTTTCTTCATTATTCGCTTGCTTGTTACACAAGTCTACTGTTGTTTACAGCGCTGTCGGCCGCTGTTTTTTCCCCTTTTACATTCTTCCGAAAAGAAAACCTCATTTCTGCTGTTCAATACTGAACAAATTGAAACTTTTTAAAATTATTCAAAATGCAAAATGCTTAGCCGTGTGTCTAATAAAACCGCTGTAACGTCAGAGGTAATGTTCATTAATTAATGGTTTTCTTTCGTTTTTGATGTACTGCAGAATATTTTTATAAAATCCCAGGCCAGGAAAATCACCTACATGTTTTTCTGTGTTTTATCTTCAGCTACTTTGACACAAAGGCATCTGCTGTGATGCTCACACCTTGGATAAAGTCTTGAGAGTGTCAGCTTCCTTTTTATAGATACAAAAATATGTAAATGTACTGATCTGAATTATATCTCTGACTGTCAAAATTTCCCAGATTTAAATCGAATCGAATCGAATTAAATCGAATCGTGGATCGAATCGATTCGGGACCTTGTGAATCGGAATTGAATCGATTCTAGAAATCAGTGACGATACCCAGCCCTATTGCCCATTGTAATTACGTCTTAGCCTCAGTTTTTCTCTGCAGAGCAGCTTGGAAGGAGGTACAATTTTACACAGTAAGGAAGGATTTGCCTTAATTGGCTCCCAGTGAGTTTTGTAAAGACAGCAGCTGAACATGTACTTTGTCTGATTGGCTTCATTAGCGTAAAGGTCCGTTTGTGTCTGTGATGTGCTGTGGTGAGCACGGACAAGGTTTATGGAACTTTTATGAACTCTTACTTGCATTGATGACGGTGAAAGTTAAAGAGCAGAGGTTGCATGAGAACAACGATGAAGTGCAGAATGGATGGTTGAGCAGTCTGGGACTCCAGCAACACTCAGATGACCCTGCTCAGTGTAACTGCCGCGTATTTACTGTCATCTGTGCTGAAGGGAAGCCTGTTTCTGCCATTATCAGGCTGCTAATGTGATTGTAATAAGAAGATTAAACCATTTTAGGAGGAACCACAATGTTCACCTACTCAAACCGGAAGGTTGGTGGTTCGATCCCAGGCTCCTCCAGTCTGCATGCCAAATATCCTTGGGCAAGATACTAACCCCATGTTGCTCTCCGATGCATCCATCCATGTGAATGCGAGCACTGAAAACTTCAGATAAAGTGCTTGCGTGAATGGGTGAATGCACGAGTTGTATAAAGCGCTCAGTGAGAGTAGAAAAGCGCTGTATAAGAACCAGTCTATTTACCATCTAGAGAGTGAAGAAAGTAATCTAAGTCAGCAAATGTTTGAAATGCGAAACAACAACACAAACCAGTGATAAGCTTAAAGAAATGTACGACTTTATAACCCTGGATAAACATGAGCGATAGGTGGTCCACAATGTGCTTTACTTCGCTCAGTATTGAAATACTTTGTATATGGTTTATATGAGACTTCCAGCTTATCTTATCATCTAGTATCACACCAAGAAAACTGTTCAGGAGCTCTTTCAGTTTCCACACCATCTATATGAATATGCACTTGTGAGTTTCTTTGGGAATTCCCAAATAAGACTGTTTTAGATTTACTTGGATTCAGTGATAACTCCAAGTAAATCCACTTTTTCATTTTGCACATTTCTGAAACAATCGTATCCAGCAGCTCCTTTAGCTTTTTTTGGTTAATATAACAGATACCTTACAAATATCAATTATATAAATCTTTTATATCATCATCAGTTATATAAATAACCATTTTGGACCCAGTACAGAGCCTTGTGGAACACCTCAGGCAACGTCCAAGCATGATGAGGAAGTGCAGCCTGATCCCATGCTGTTCCAGTTTATTAATTAACATGTCATAATTGATTGTGTCGAAGGCTTTCTCGAGGAACCATCTGGCTGCATACTGTTTCTGATCCATAGCATTTATAATCTCCTCGATTGATTCGGTTAATGCCTGTCATGTTGATCTTTTCGATCTGAATCCATAATGACTGTCAGAGAGTAATTTATATTTATCTAAGATTCTGTCTAATCATTTATTAAACAGGTTTTCTAGGATTTTGGAGAATCATGGTAGTAAAGAAACAGGCCTGTAATTTGTGAAGTGGCGTCGATCCCCAGTTTCATACAGCAGCACAACTGTTGTAATCGTGTAATGTTGCTGATGTGAAATGATAAATCGCAGATCTATGTTAGTGGTTCTACGATTCCTTCTGTGACGTTCTTGATAATTTCAAGATTTCAAAATATCAGTATCATATCAGTGTATGTTTTGTATTTACAATATCAATAATTTCTTTTTCCTCCACTGCTGTAGGAACATTGAGTTGGGGTTTCTGTCCATCAGACTTTCACTACAGTCTACACATGACTCAGGAAACCTTTCTGGCAGATTTGCATCTTGAGTGGAGCAGGATCGGGTCAGCAGCAATGCTGGCCACAAAAAGAGAGACGGCAGGGAGACCTCATCTATCACAGATACTTGTTTGTATATTTACTGGATGTGAATATCATAAAATATCTCATCTCAAAATATCTTCTCACCCACACACACACGTTTCCCATTAGTGGGTTCTTGGTTGTCAGCTTATCTTACATGATAGTTGATAGACCTGGGACCGGCTGGGATGGGCTCCAGCCTACATTTGATAAAATGTAAAATAAAGGTGCTTCTTCACTAGACTTCAGCTTTTATGTTTCACCTCTGATCAGTGATCTGAATAATAAGAATGAGCTCTGCAGAGTCTGTTCACACCTTTCTAACACATATTCTATATATTCCATATATCCTATATGCCTTTTTCCACAGTGTGTGTTACACTTGCAGCTAACTTTCTTCCTTATGTGAACATATTTCTTAAAATTGTGCTGCTCCAGTAGAACAGTGTACTGAGCTACTGTGGGGATGAATAAATGTTGTGAAGCTGGTAGGTCATGGTCCTAGATATTTTTGTTTTTTTCTTCTGCTTGTTTCTTTTGTGTTCCCTGGCATAACGATTCATTCAGACAAGTTAGAACGAGAGTCTGTCATCATAACGAGAGTGAAGGTGTTTTTGCTGTTTACCAATCAGAGACAATAGTTTACCTCAACTTTGGTAGGTATTTTTCTACGATTTGTGGCAGTAAAGAAACTTCCAGCTGTTATAAAGAATGTGTTTACTGTTTGATATACACCACGGAGACTGTGATATCCTCTCGCCTTTGGCATGCAGCTACACCCCTCTTCACCTTGTGGGATTTTATTTGCTTTTGTATATTATATTCTGCGAGTTTAGATCTTTGAAACGCTGCGAGATCCTGCTGCTCTCCCCCCGAGGTTTCCAGGGGTCATAGAGGCAGTGGAGCGTCCCCTCTGATCCAGGAAGGCAGCTCACCATAGGGATCTGACAGCCTGACCTGCCTGGCAGCAGTGATAGATACACTGGGACTAGTACGACCCCTCTGGCTGACATCCACAAGCTCGCTGATCGCTCACTGATGGCCCCGGTCATCATCTCTGGGTTGAGGAGCAGGTCTGGGAATAGCGAGGCTGCTGCAGTATATTATGGCCCCATTTCTGCACATTTCTCATTCCTTGATCTAAGAGCTTTGTGTGCTAGAAAACTATGTGTGCTGTGAGATTGTTTTATGGCCAAATGCTGAAGTAAAGGAGTCGGTCCTGAAAACTAAAGAAGAAACTGGTTTCGTTTTAATTACAGTCTTGAATTTATTTGTACGAAGCCTTTCTCAGAAAAGGTGTGACAGCTATGAGGGCTCTGCTTCTCTTTGTTTAGAGCAGTGGTTCCCAAACTTTTTTTGGCGGGGCCCCCTTTTTTTTTACAAGAAAAATGTTCGCGCCCGACCACCACCACGTAAACGGTGTTTCCAATCACCGAAAACTGCGATTTTTTTTAAAACTCCGTTTTTGCGTTTACGTGTGGACGAGGAATACGGAGTTCGTCACACAATGTCACAGGTATGCGCCTTTTTCACGTCAGCTGTGGCCACGTTATTGTTTACATGAGATGAACTGCAGAATGGAGATGGAGACAAAATACTGTTAATCTGACTGTCTGCAGTTTTTACACGCTTACATAAAGACATGCAGTTACTGTCCCTCCATTTACAAAGGCAGAGGCGTCACAGTGTGATTATTTTACGTGTAGCTGTTTTTTCCTGTGTCATAATATTCAACATTGCTATCAACACATTTTTCAAAAAATGCCTCTCTGTGCAAAATGGGTTTAAAAACATAAACAGTGGGATACTGTTTGTGATTTGAAGCGCTCAGCACGTGCTGCTGATGCAGGGGAAACTAATCCTGCAGGGAGACCTACCTCGGCACTTGTGCAGGTGAAGCCAAAGGGAAGATTTGCTTCATTATATTTTCTAGTCTTTGGCTCAGAATGAAGTTGGTTTGGAAACATATTCAGCGATGCTTCATCTCCTGCTTTGCGTTTGTGTGGGTGCCCCGTGCTACCAGTGTCCAAGGGTTCTTTCTTTCTTTTTTTTCATACCACGCCCCCCCTGCAATCGCTCAGCGCCCCCCCCAGGGGCCGGGCCCCACACTTTGGGAACCGCTGGTCTATAGTGCCCACAGCGTAACTGGGTCACTGTTAGCAAACACCAGCTTTGTTGGATCTCTAATCATTACCTACATACACTCCAGTGTTTCCTGTTGCTTCTGTGTTTCAGTGGCGTTATTGGCACAAGAAGGCCAGTAACATTTCTTGCACTGTGTCAAACACATACGTTCTCTGATTACGACTAGAGATGGCACGATACCACTTTTTAATGTCCGATACCGATATCATACATTTGGATATGTGCCGATACCAGTATGAATCTGATATAACGTATTTTGTAATCAATAAAACTGTTTTTATAAATATCTTGCTGCATTTTGTACAAGTTTATACTCAAGTTTTTAAAAACAAGAGACTGAAGCTATTCTGTTATACCTGTATGCAAAAAATACACTGCACCCAAAACATTTCATAGTTCAGCGACACTGATCAATCTAATAAATTTTAACCTCCTCCCTATTCTGGTATTTTAAAGAGTACTTACCTACCTCACTAATAGGGTTGCCAACTCCCAGCAAAAATATTAGGGAACCACCCCCCGCCTTAATCGATGTAATCAACTTTAATTTAATGCACGTGTAAAACAAATGCACAGAAATCAATTATTTTTCTACAATAATTAAATAGATTCAACATCTTTCTTCAACAGAACTGCAGACTGCACAGATGGTTCCCAAAGGACAAAGTACTACAGCTTACTGGGGTGTATTAGACTTATTAGTTACTATATACAGTAATGGATTTCTATACATTTAATTAGGTGACCACTTTTGTCGTAAGATTCAGATAATTATTTATTCAAAGTTTTTAAATGAGAATAAGAAAGAAAAGTATTTCTTTGTGCCCCCCTCTCCCTGTTAATGCCCAACCTGGCACCCGACAAAGCTTTGCTAGACCCGCCCCTGCACAGTTACCAGCTGTCAGCTGCTTAGAAAAGGATCCTGGTGTTAGGGCTCACAGCAAGAAGGTCTTGAGCTCAAACGTCGATGCCTCGTGACCTGTAATGTTGTGGAAAACTAACTTCAAGTTCATATTCAAGTTGTATATAGCATTCGTATTCTATTTTTATCTTATTGTATATTTTTATTCTATTTTATTCTACTGTATATAGTATATTATTTTATTCTATTCTGTACAGTTGTGTACTGTATTTATTCTTATTGTATTCTAATTTTTGCGTCATAACTTTTGCACTGTCCACTTCCTGCTGTGACAAAACAAATTTCCCACGTGTGGGACTAATAAAGGTTATCTTATCTTATCTTATCTTATCTTATATCAGACAAACTTCTCTACTATAATGCATTATTCATTGACTGGCCTTCTAAAAAACCTTCCCTCAGCTTAATACTGATAGAATTTTGAATTGGGAGAAAACATGTCAGGCCACATTTTGGAAAATTCTTCTGAGGATCTTTAAAAACTGATTTTAAAATTTCACGCAAACAAAGTGATTCATATTCATGAATCTTTTTCATCACTGTCAGATCGTCTTTGCAAAATACCCATCATCACCTTTGTGGATATGGGACTCAGGAAATGTGCTTGTTAGCTATGAAACACTTTACTAAAACTTTCATATTTCATTTTAAATTTACTTAATTGCCCAATTTGAACTGCATGGCACGGACCAGTCCTAAGTTTGTTTTCTGTTCATTTGTTAATTATTCATTATTCACACACTCTTAGCTGAACTGAATGCATGACCTGTGTTCTATAAATAAGATGTATTATTACTGTAATTATAAGAATTAAATTATAGCTCAGCTTCGTCTCCACAGACAGACCTGCCTCCATCTCCTTCCCCCTCCTCTCTATCTTCTTTGTCCCCTTGACAACCACGTTCCGCTCTGTGGGACAAAGTGAAAATGATTGAAAAGTCAACAGTAGCTTTCTCCAGCGTGTATTCAGGCATACTGGACACCTACCGGTGTCAAAAGCTTTGTTCTGCACAAACCTCCCACCTGCTGTCAGTGCAAGAAAGACTTGGAAAATATCATAAGAAATGATACACGGACTGCCGAGCACTGAGGGAAACACTCCTCCCACCACCGGAACAAGAGGCCGAAGACACTACAGTGTGTTTGTTGCACACCTCATTTCACACATGCACAATCTCTTTGATTTAATAAGTCAATACAAGGCATTCAGTGCTCCTGCCCTTATTTCACTCAGGAGTCAGGGAAAATAACTTGGACATACTGGAATTAAAGTGCAATTTGAATATTTTATTCATATTAATAAGCAGTGTTGGTCAAGTTACTTATTTTCAAAAGTAATTAATTACTTAGTTACTTTTTAAAAACACGATTTACAACCTGAAGAGGTGATAAATAGATCTTTCAGCCCAATTCTACTTTTTCTGCATAATCCATCATACAAAATGTAATCAAATGGAAAAGTCTCTTTTTAAAACTTGTTTTATTAGTTTTAATCTTTTAACTTTATGCATCAAGCAAAAATTTAATTATATGCAACATTCTCTGACTTGAATAAATTAGTTTATCATTTAAACCAATTTTCTGCACATTCCAGCACATAAAATATTCTTTGTGTTTACACTCAGTCTTTCAAATAGATGCAAGTAAAACACAGCAGAAAATAAATAAAGTCAAAGACTCAGCGGTCCTGTTGCTCTATTTTCACCTGTAAAGCAGGAGTGGGGCAGGCGGAGGTTTACCCTGGTGCAGGTGTGCCGCGGTCAGTGGAAGAATCCGCGAGTTTCTCTGTGAGTTTCCCATTACGTCGTAGCTACTCGGTGCTTGTTTGGAAGTTTAGGGGTTTTTTCTGTAAAAAGAAGTTTTCTTCCCACACACAGCGGACACTAATGTTTTTGTCACTTTTTATGGAATCAAACTCAAAGTAAGGTCAGTACTTCCACGCTTTAAACGCTGCACGCTCATACTCTCTCTGCACTCGATATATGATCCATTGTTGATCTGCACACAGCTGTTGTCACGAACGGCACACTCGCTTACGTCACTGTCGTGAGACATTCTCGCAAAAAATCACGGTTTTAGTAACGCAGTAAGGCAGCGTTCCTACGGGAAAGTAACGGTAATCTAATTACCGTTTTTGCAATAGTAATCCCTTACTTTACTCGTTACTTGAAAAAAGTAATCGGATTACAGTAACACGTCACTGCCCATCTCTGTTAATAAGTAACTAAAAATGAGCAGTGCAAACTGCAAAAATACTCAGAGCTTAATGAGAATTGTTTTGACTCAGGGATGTTTCACCTGTGTTTAAATGACAGTGAAAGATTTAACTGATAGGGTTGGAAGAGCGTCATCGTCTGTAGTGGTCGCATGAGTCAGCGCTCTTAGGGGTGGCTGTAGCTCAGGTGGCAGAGCAGGTCAGCCACTAATCAGAAGGTCGGTGGTTCGATCCCAGGCTGCATCCTGGCTGCATGCCAAATATCCTTGGGCAAGATACTAACCCCGTGTTTGCCTACTGGTGGTGGTCAGAGGGCCCGGTGGCGCCAGTGTCCGGCAGCCTCGCCTCTGTCAGTGCGCCCCAGGGCAGCTGTGGCTACAATGTAGCTTGCTATCGCCAGTGTGTGAATGTGTGTGTGAATGGGTGGATGACTGAATGTAGTGTAAAGCGCTTTGGGGTCCTATGGACTAGAAAAGCGCTATACAAATGCAGGCCATTTACCATTTACAGCTCGATCCACTCAAAGAAAAGTCACTGAACATTTCAATATAATCAATATAATGTATTTGTGTTAATGCCTGGTGTGACGAGAGTGATGGTTTCATGTCACGGTGGTACAACGATGATGATGATGATGATGAGAAACTGGTGACTGCACAAGCGTTAGCCAGGAACTGCCTTTCCCAAACCCTGCAAGTGTAAAAAAAAAGCAAATTCCACCCTCAGGCACCCACCTCCAACCAAAATAAAGAAATAAATAAATGACGTAGAAATGTAAAGCGTGGTGTTTATGGCAGCTGCCATAGAGTGAGACGGTGAGAATATGAGCAACACAAACAATCAATAAAACTGCAAACAGGAAGCAGCCTGAACAAGAAGCACTCTGAGCACAGGTGTGAAGGTCTCATTCTCAGCTGCTGCCGTATTTATTCCCCGTCTGACATCACATCAGCCATGCTGCCATTCTGCTGCCTGCTCTAATTCTCACTCCCCTCATGCTGGAAGACACCCAAAGCTTTACTATCCAGCAAAGCAGATGTGGAAGCAGACTCTGGCAAATCAACTGCAGAAATGAATTTAACACGCACACAGCATCAGCACTTGATATGAATTTATTAGCTGCGGTTACAGTAGCGTCACTGCAAACCTTGGTTTAAAAGCATGTCAACAGAGCCAGTGCATTTTGCTTCATGCATGTTACTGATGAGATGAATGACTTTTGTCCCCGACATTAACCGACTCGATCCCTGAACATCTAATAACACTGATGCTCATGCTACAAGTCTTTAGGGAGAGCTGCTGTTAGCATGGGTGGGTAATTCCTTAATGGACTGTAGAAAGACCAGATTAATTCATTGACATGCCTCACTCGGCCTCTTAAATTCAATTATCCCCTCTCTTGAATTAAATTATCACCTGCTTGTCAGGACAGATGTGCTGCTTGGAGCAGTGACGGGATGTACTGTGTGGATCTGTTTGGGGTTTTCAACAAACGGGAGCAAGATGTGCTGCCCCACACTTTGGAGACATTTTCATTTGCTTGGTTTGGACAATATTTGCTTAAGTTGAGGGGCCATCAAGATTTCCTGCATAATTAGTCCCATGTAATGAAGGCTATTTATTACAGAGATGACATTTACATTTAGTCATTTTCAGCCATGAAGCACCATACAGATTGGCATTTGAGCACCTGTTATTCTTGTGGCAATGATGGAGTGGAGCCATTTGTCTGCATTTGACTGCAGGGACAGATCACTGTGTCAGCCTCCACCATGTCTCATATCCTCTCTGAACTGGTTTCCATGCATTCTGGGTAATGAACAATTCCTGAAAGTAGTTTGGCGTTATCTCTTTTTTCACACAGTGCTTCAAAACAACAGGTTTACTTACTGTATGTTGAAGCAACAATGCTCTCTACATGCATATAATTATCCCAGGAGACGATAACATCAGCGGTCCTCAACCTCCGGGCCACGGACTGAGAGTCATGTGATGCCGGCCAGTGAGAGTTGAGGCTCGGGTGTGAAATTTATGGTTTTCAGAGTTTTTGTCGTTGTTTTCTTTTAATCATTTTTATCGTAAACTCGGTTTCCCTGGGTCTTTTCCCGCGCGTTATGAATAAAAAAAATTTTTTCGACACTGGTACTGGTTTTATTTTGTTGTATTTGTCCACAACACCTTAAAGGCCGGTCTGTTGCACAAATTGGGGACTGCTGTCATACATAACTAATTTTTGGTTTGAGAAAAAAAGTCATCATAACCTAAAACAAGTTGCAGTTTTAGTGGCTGCAGAGAAAACTAGAGACCTAGACGACTGCTTGTCTCGACTTTTCAGCTTAATAGAAATGACAGAAACTTTGGACCAGAGCACGTGAGTACCATAAAGAGCAGCAGTAAAGTGTTTCATAGCAACCACTTGGTGATACCTCAGGAACACCTTCAGGAAGTTTCTTCAAGCATGCTACGATGCTCAGTTGATGATGGGCTGATAACACCGTCACTGTGGCGCTGAATGTTTTTTTTCCCATATTCAAGACTTATTTCAGTAATTCTTCCAGATATCACACAAATGTCTAACAGGATAAAAAGATGAGGTGAATAATTTCCTCTACACTGTCACATTATAATATTCTGCACACACCTGCAAGGTAACAGACAGCAACTGGCCAGCGCTTCCTCTAATATCAGAGCTGTTAGCAGCCATGCTTCTAATTCTAGTGTTCGCATGGGTGAGTTACAGCTGTTGTCAAGGACAAAACTATCTATCCGGCCTTTAAGTGATGACGTGATGAATCCTGCTTCCAGGCATAAAGTAGTCTGCGTTTAATATGGCTTTTGTGTTGTTAACATGTTTAATGTTTTGTATTTTCTTCTATTTGATCTCAAAAAGCTCCTAAAACAGTCAGTGATCACTGTTGACCTCCCTCGGCTTTTATTACCACTAATCATTAATTTAAGCTCAGTTTTTAAAACCTCAGGATGTAACTACAGCCCAGCCCATGCAGCAGTATATGAATGACTAACCTCGTGTTGTGGATGGATTATCTCAGTTGTTCTCCTGGCTGAAGTTTGGTCCTTTTACAGCATCCTGCCATGCAATTACATTTGTTCCTGACCACCGAGAACACTCACGTTAACTTTTATCGAGTGGAAAAAAAGTTAGCTTGTTTATATTATGCTAACATAGCTGTGTCGCTAGCGGTCACGTAGCACATCATTATATACCAGCTAGCCCAACTTCAGTAACCCTACAAACGTCACTGCTGCTTAGTTTTCTGTCTTCATTTATGCTGGAAGTGATAACAGAGCTGTACGTTTTAATTTGTTTCCAAAACCCCGCAGTCAGGACATGCTATATTGTATTTAGATAGAAGCTAGCGAGCTAACTCCCTGCTAACTTCTAACTCCGTTAAATGTCTTAAATTCCGTTTTCATGGATGCCTGGATGTTAAACTCAATTGTTACACCTGGTAGAGCAGAACGCTGATCATTTTATTAAAGATGAAAGACTTTAGACAGTTTTTAACTCTCAGTAATGCCATAGTGATCGTTTGATTTATGGACCTGCAGCGGAGTTTAGGCCCAGACACGGCTAGTGACGTCAGACTTAACCTCCTAGGACCTGCATCCACATATGTGGACATCACATTTTGGGTTATTTAGACAAAAATACTGAACTTTGCTCTACAAGGGCCTGATATCCACTTACAAGTACGTTATACTGCTACTGTTCTATCAAAATTTTCAAAGAATATGCTCATATGTGGCAAAAAAAAAAATCTTTGTTTTTACATTCATCGGGCCCCAAAATGTCAAATATCAAAGAGAAATGAAAAATGCATGCAGTGGAAGAGTTCAGGTCTTAGGCGGTTAAAGACCAGATAGAGGTCAAAACCATTTTTTGTACGAGGTTAAAAAAACACGGTTTTTAAGACTCTGAAGGCTTTTGACTCGTTTTTGGAGTCTGCCTCAAGTGTTGATCAGAGGAACTGCAGGGATTTATTTTTGTACGTTTTATTTACTTATTTAGTATTTGGACTTGTCTGCAAGCTTCTGTGCAGTGTTTACTTATTGAACATCAAAATTAAATACCTGCCAATTAAATGTCAACATGTCTGTATTATTTGTGCCATGTCATGTAAATAATGAATAAATTTCACAGACACTCTAGTAAACTTTGTCTGCTGTTCCAGAGAGTGAACTAACTTTACAATCTTAAAGTTTTAGTCTATTTACCAAAAATAAAGTTGACGTTGCTGCTGACAGTCTCCTGTTTCTGTTTGAGTTACAAATCTATTTGCAAAGCTAGCAATCCATCATGTCAGCTAAAATCATGGCTTCACAGCATCAGCAATAATAGAAACGTGACAATCTTCCCTTAAATTCTTCTTTATAAGAGAACTGTTTATCTATTAGCTGTTAATAATTAACCTGATATTTATATATATGCTTTTTTTCCCGTGTGGTGATAGTGACTGGCTGGGAATCCCCCATTTGTAACATTCCAATAACCAGTGTGAATTTCAAAGTTGTCATAAATATATTTCCAGTCTCAGCTTCCAAACACAGCAGTGGCAAAAAGGTTGATATAAACACATAAAATGGACAGAAAAAAAGAGACGTTGCGAGCAGGAAATGACTTGCCACACTATCTGCCCCACACTGATGATTCATGTCCCAGGATATCGCTGAGCCACACAATGAATCTTCATTTGATGGAGGCCTCCATGACTCTCCAGTGTTTTACGGGCGTACGAGTGTGCTGGGGGCTGGGAGAGTGCTGGTCTGCAGCAGGGCTTGTACGAGCACAGAAAAACCAGGTCCTGGAGTTACTTTGATTTTTGCATTTACTAAAATATGGTATTTACAAAAAACTTTATTCTTTTAAGTAGGGCTGAACGATTATGGAAAATAATCTAATTGCGATTTTTTGCCCCAATATTGCGATTGCGATGCGATATGCGATTATTTTTTAAGGTCTTTGTCTTCTGTATTATTAAACAAAGACAAGCAATACATCATATAGTATGGCCAATACTATATTACATTAATTTTAAACTGTTCTTTCCTGGAAGACAGACCTCTGTTATGATGACATGAGGTGATGCATGAATTGATGACTGACATTTTTATTTAACTTCTTCAATCACAACAGTATATTTGAACATACACAATAGTTTATTTTTAGCTTACAAACATCTGAGCATAAAGTGCTGACAAGGAACCCTGGTGTAAACATTAAAATGAAAGTCAGTACAATGTGCAGATTGCAGAAATATACATAAACAAAATCAGTGGCTTTACCACACTCAGTTTTTCGACATCTGTGAACTACTAGACAGTCATTCAATTAAAAAATAATATTAAATAAATAAAACTAATAAATAAAAAATACACACATCTTACTGATCTCTGCAGTCAGTAACATTACACATAAAGTGCAAACATAATAGCAATTGTATAAACACACACACAAACACGCCTTTAAAATTTAAAGGCGTGAAATTGGACGGTCTAGTTCTGATTAGCGTCACCGCTGTCTCGGTGGAGTTTAATAAACTCGGCCGTCTGCTTCTTGCTATCTAAAATATAACCAGACACTGGCGTAAATTCTCGACTGTCTCATACTTCTGTTTAATAAGTTTTCTGTTTGACGTTTAGTCAGCTGTGTGAAAACCAAGGAGGAACCCACCCGGGGGATTAATAAAGTTTTATTTTATCTAATCTAATAACTTTAATCTCAGCCAAACCGATTTACTCACGAACAAACAAAACACTGAAAAAAGCCCAACAATAACATTTTTAGGTTGTCTAAGTGACTTATATATTACGTTTAACCCGAGCAGCGAAACTCCGCGGTGATCTGAAAATGATGTGCCGGGAGTTGTGCCGTTCTCGGCCGCATCAGTAACCCTCGAGCTCCCGGCTAGCTGTCGAGCTGGTGGGTAGCAGACGCCTCTGAAAACGTCGAAGCACTTTTGCAAATATGGGATATCTTGATAAACCGAGCAGATATTTGATGTTTACACAACTACTTTCTCGCCTGAAAATATGTTAAAAGTTTATTTTGTGACCCAGAAAGATTAGTATGAGTAATTTTAAAACTTAGTAGCGGCCGCCATTGTTGGAAACTGGAGTTTGGCTGGGCCGCGCTATGAATTCTGGGATATGGTAGTAATTTGGACAGCCTTCGGCGCGTCGCTGTGACGTAATCGGTCTACAAATGCGGCCTCAGGAGGATGCAGCCCATGAATTTGGACATGTCCAGAGTATAATCGCAGCCTTTGCGGTTAGAAAATTGCACTTGATCATGTCGCGATATTATCGCAAATGCGATATATCGTTCAGCCCTACTTTTAAGTCAACCCATGTATGTCTGTTTAAAATCTGCTCATGCATATTAAATTACCCATGTCCTGACAGATTTCACAGTTTGTGTTTTTTATATGTGCGTCACTCTGTAGTCTAGTTGCCAGGCACTGATAGAATAACATCCAATATTCATCATCACTAAAAAGCAGCTGTTGTTAAGGGAACAAGATCAGCAGTTCAGTGAAACTGTTTCCTTTCACTATTCTTTACCTGAAAACTGTAATTCAATAACAGTACCTGCTGTTGTAGGTCAGACTGAACTGAGTCAGTTCAGTCTGCTTTAAGGTAATGTTATTATAGCACACTAAACATAACTCACAGCTTCCTGTCAGGTAGAAAAACATCTGCAAAGTTTGAGAGGATTTCTAAGTCAAAGTGTGCTCTGTCATTTACTAACAACCAGTGAGATGGAGGCAGAAGTGTTAGAGCGGTGAACAACCTGCTGTGTTTATGTTAAGTGCAGTGTTGGGAAAGTTACTTTTAAAATGTACTCCACTACAGATTACAGATTACATTCACGTTACTCAATGACAGTAACGTATTCTGAATACTTTGGATTACTTGATATATTGTCATGCGTTTTACAACTACATGAATGTACTATTGCTGTGTGATTTATTACTATTACTGAAGGATACTCAGCACTGAGCTAACATGGTTAGATGGTGTTAGCTGAGGTTATTGCATCATTATTTGCAGCTAGCAGGTTGTAATGCAGCCTTGAGTAATAGTAATAAATCACACAGCAGTGAAGTGGCACATAAACCAGGTAGCTAGCACAACTAAAACAAGCTAGCTGCAGCAGGCTAACGTTAGGTTTAAATAAAGAACCTACTTCCAGATGTTTCTTTAGGTTGGAGTCTTTGTACACTGAGAGCAGTTTGGTTGCTGGCAAACAGAGTTTGCATTGAACAGTCAGATTTCATCCCTTTCTTCTTTAAATGTGAAGTGGTGTTGGGCTTAATAAGTAAGAAATGCATTCCTGTCCGTGCACTGCTGGCTCTGCTGTGCTGGCTCTGGGTCCATTGTGTAACTGACGCCACCAACATTAACACGACGCTTACATTAGAGCCTCTTACTGTGTGTTTTGTTTGGGTTTCCGGCAATTAGAGAGGGGATAGCCTAACATATGAAACGCTAAAAGACCGCAGTGTAATCCATTTATTTCAACAAAGTAACTATTTTAATTTTCACCTATCTAAATGGTAACTGTAATGTCCGGGAAATACAGTTACCGTATTTCCCGGACTACAGAGCGCACCTGAATATTAGCCCCACAAGCTAAAATCAGGGGAAAATCCTGTTTTGTACATACATTAGCCGCACCTGACTAAAAGCCGCAGGTGTTTCAATGTTGACTTATCATATGTATAATATAAGAGATATGTAAGAGAATATGCACAAAGCGAATTGTCAGGAAAGAGATGGCTGTTTGGAGACATAACTTTTATTAATATTTTGAAAAACAAGTTATGGGTACATATTTGCATAACTTTTTAGGTATATGTACAAGTAGCGGTAATTACAAGTACGAAACATGTACTGTGCTTCATAAATGAGTAACAAATGTAGTACATAACAATAATCTACAGCACACCAGAAAAATAGCTTCGGCCTACCTTTTAGGCTCAGGTGCAGCGACACGGCTTTAACAAGAAGAAAAGTCAGTCATTCACCATCTTTCTCTTCTTCCTGCGCACTAAAACCACCAAAGTCCTCTTCTCCAGTGTCGGAAACGAACAGGCTCAAGATGGCTTCGTCATCCACTCTCAGCTTCTTTCCTTCGTTGTCACTTTCAAAACCAAACAAATCCTCGTTGTCAGTGTCAGAGTCGAACACCCTCAGAAGAGCCGTGGCGGTGTCCTCCTCTCCATCATGCAGCAGTCCAGCCCTTCGAAATCCGTTGGTGATCATGGATGTTTTCAAACTTTTCCACGCTGTCAGAATCCACCGGTGGAGTTGGGCATAACTTGCTTTTCGCAAGTTTATCGCCGCTCATCATCCACACCTCCCGCTGAACACGTAGCGTTAATTTGAAGTTTGTTTTTTGCGCTACTTCATACGGCACTACGTTGCCTGGCGGATGGACATATGACCAACATACCACTCTTGAACCCCGATTCTTCCGCCAGGCAATGTAGTGCCGTACAACAGCGGAAGAAACAAAACAAATCCGCTCATGGACAATCCATAGAAAAGCCGCACCTGACTAAAAGCCGCAGGGTTCAAAGCTTCTGCAAAAAGTAGTGGCTTATAGCCCGACAATCACGGTACTCATATCTTGTATTTTAAATACGTAACACTGGTACATGTGTTCCATTACTTTCCAACACTAGTTAAGTGATACAAGCAAGAGTAACAGGCTGAGCTGGAGCAGGAGCGGACAATGTGATGGTGATGGATAATTAATACTTCTTATATTGGCATATATAAGCAGAACATCATTTATCCAAGGTGAGGATGTAGAAACAGGCACTAATCTCAATTTAACAGGACAGATTTCATTTAAAATTAAAAGATCATCACTAGCTTAAAAGGACATGAATAAATTAAAAACATCAGAGAATTTCTCATCAGCAGAGGAATTTACGATGTGAGAGCTCACCACATGGTGAACAGGAGACAGAAGAATATTTATAGTGATGTTAAAAAATAAAGTGATGATCAGAAGTAAAAATGTCCACAAAACAAATTATTGTTTATTTATACACTTTGTTGTGTGGGGCCAGACACATGGTGTTGATAAAACCTCGGGCAGACTGGAGCCGGACTCCAAGTAACCAAGAACCAAGCGTGTGGCACAAAAACAAAATGACCCATTTCTAGGTCACTGTTACTATTTTGACCAATGTTGTTGTAATATGTGGGCATGTGTTAACTAGCAAGTGCACAGTGGTGCTTCTTAGTGATGTTGTGGAATGCATAAAGTAATGTAATGAAAAAAGGAAAGTAATCTAATGAGAATATTTAATTTTGTGGTTCATACGTAATGTAATACATGTAGTAGCAACATTACTTATGTTAAGTGAATCTGAGATTTAATTTAACTTTCTGTCTTTTAAATTTTATCCAGAACGTTCTCTATGAACTGCAATGAGCCCAGAAAGTAAGAGCCAAGCATGTTAAAAACAATCTAAGAAGAACAAGGACAGCAGTGCTGTGCTCGTTCAAATTACAAAGGAGGTTTCTGAGAGGAGGACTGGCTACGCTGATGAAAAATTCACAAACTTGCAGCCTGTGGCTTCAGCACATTCTTGGCTGCTAAGTCTGCTGCTGGTGGGGAGACTGACAGCTCTGCCGCTTTGACTGTGGATTTCGCCCTGTTTGGCTGAGCACTTATATAAGATGGTAAGTCAGGAATGAAGCCTTTGCTCTCTGAAAGCTTTAGATTTGCTTTGAATTCAGACCGTTGAAAAGCTTTCAGCATAACATTATCTTCTAATAAAAGAAAGAAACACAGTAAAGAAAGAAACAACCTAATATGAAGAGAAAGCTAAATTAACAGGAACTGCTTTGGAATTAAGTTTGGGGTTTTTTAATGTAAAAGAGAAATATTTAGTGTAATTGTATAAAGGACTCAGTCGGTACAAGTGCCCTTGGACTGTCTGCGAAGGAATCATAAGAGAGTCGTCATCATTAGCATGCATGTGGGGAAAGCTTTTGTATGTGGAGTGACCATGGTTACTAGGCAGTCTGGGATAATGTCACTATATGCTACGTAAGTTATAGTGTTTCTTCTCTTTTCCATTCATTTCACCATCAGCTTTCAAAAGAGACTGAACAATAGTGAACAGCAGCGACTGTGGACTCGGTGTTTACCAGCCTGAGAAATATCAGACAGATGTACTGAAGTCTGTGACCTGCAGTGGTGCAGGGACACGCAAACACATCGCAGCCTTATATTTTGTGTAAGCGCTAAAGAAAATCTATGAAGTAACCAAAAGCCTCGTCAACCTCAAATGTTATTTCTGTGCACATGTGACAAAAACAGATGTTGTTTGTTTAAAATGTTATTTAAATTCAGACAACAAATCAGCAAAAACCTCTCTGTGTGTAGAAATGTTGCGGTGATTCTGCTGAAACGAGCACAGGTAAAATGATCCAGTTCTTAAGCTCAGACTATGGTGCAGCAAAGGTTCCTGCTCAGCTTGGACTAAGCAATGCTCATTACCATCACATCCCAGCAAACGTGCATGAAATATTGATGTTTTCTGTGTGGTCTAAATTGGTGTCGTTATTATGACAAAGACTGTGACACAGACGAGGCTTGTACAGAAAGTTCCCCTCCATAAGCCCACAGAGGATATCCAGAGGACGTTTCATGATAATGTCCAGCAGACGGGGAGGTTATAGAACAGGTTTTCGAGCGTAGATGTCAAGGTAAGACTGTCATCTGATGATAATTCCACCCCACAGTGTTTGCTGGGATTCTTCTCCTTTCATGCAATAAATTAAAAGTAAAAGATGTAGATCAAACTGACACGTCCTCGTTCACACATGAACTGAGCTCCATACTTGGAAGTGTGCATAAAAAAGATGTTGGATCTTTTTCCACCCATCATGCAGATAATTGAAAAATTCATGTAGTAACGTTTTTGATTAGTAACTGTGACGTCACTCCTCACAAACGTTTTAATAATTACAGTCATGCATTATTTGCTAGTGAAAGGATTTATTCAAATTGTTTCTTTATGCTCAGTTTTGTTTTCAGTCGGTTTTTATATTCGTATTATATATTCTACTATTGTCTTATTATTCTTATAGTTTAATATTCTAACAGTTCATTCTCTGCCTGTACCCTCGTCTCTCCTCCTCTGTTTTTGCAACCTTCATATTACGCCTTCTTTCTTCTTAGTCCTCAGATAATTAATGATCAAATAATACATTTACTAAAACAGTGTATTTCTACAAAAGATGATGTAATTAATTATTAATAAATAATACAAACACTTAATTATCAAACCAGCCACTCTTGCAGTGTAATCACTGTGGAGATCTGATCAGATCTCACTAACAAAGCTCCATAAAATGTCCAGCTGCCCGGACAATGCTATCGAGTTAGCAGGACGCCACACACACCGAGCCGACAGGCTAGCAGATGACTCCGGCAAGACCAGAGGTGGAGGTTTGTGCATTTATATTAACAATGCTTGGTGCATGAACTCCACTACTACTGCGAGTCACTGCTCACCTAATGCGGAGTTTTTAATGGTCAAATGCAGACCTTATTATCTCCCCAGAGAACTCACTTCGATCATACTCACTGCCGTGTATATCCCCCCCCCGACGCTAATGCTAGGTTGGCCATGAAAGAACTTTCTGCAGCCATTAACAAACACCAGAATAAACACCCCGAGGCTGCTTTTATTGTTGCTGGCGACTTCAACCACACCAACTTAAAGACAGTCCTCCCCAGATTCCACCAACATGTCTCCTGCCACACCAGAGGAGACAAGACTTTAGACCATGTGTATTCCAACCTGGCTGGAGCCTACAAAGCCACACCCCTCCCCCACATTGGACAATCAGACCATCTCTCCCTGTTCCTCACACCTCGGTATTCACCACTCATCCAACGTGTGAAACCTGCTGTGAGGACAATTAAAGTGTGGCCAGAGGGGACAGACGCAGTGCTCCAGGACAGATTTAAAAACACAGACTGGAATATGTTCACCCACACAGACCTGGACCAGTACGCCTCATCTGTACTGGATTACATCTCCGAAACCACAGACAGTGTCACCACCCAGAAACGGATCACCATGTACCCCAACCAGAAGCCTTGGATGAACCGGGATGTTCGTCTCCTCCTGAAGGCCCGCAACACCGCCTTTAGGTCAGGAGATGCACACGCCTACAGCACAGCCAGGGCTAATCTAAAGAAGGGCATCAAAAAAGCCAAACACCATTACAAAAAGAAGGTAGAAGAACACTTCTCCAACTCCAACCCCCGACGCATGTGGCAAGGACTCCAGACCATTACAGACTACAGGACCACCAAACCCTCCCCCGCATCCTCTGATGTCTCCTTCCTCAACGAGCTCAACAACTTTTATGCTCGTTTTGAGCGAGGGAACCCCACAACCACAACCAAAGCAGACATGACGCCAGACCACCAACCTCTGACTCTCTCCCCCACCGATGTAGGAGCGGTGCTGAGCAGGATCAATGTCCACAAGGCTGCAGGTCCCGATGGCATCCCCGGGCGTGTTCTCAGAGCGTGTTCTGGGGAGCTTGCAGGAGTGCTGACAGACATATTCAATCTGTCCTTGGCCCACGCTGTGGTACCGGCCTGCTTCAAATCCACCTCCATCGTCCCGATACCCAAAAACTCCAACCCATCTTGCCTCAATGACTACCGCCCAGTAGCACTCACCCCCATCATCACTAAGTGCTTTGAGCAGCTGGTCCTAGCACACTTCAAATCCTGTCTCCCCCCCACCCTGGACCCCCACCAATTCGCATACCGCCAGAACAGGAGCACAGAGGATGCAGTCTCCATCGCACTGCACTCTGTCCTCTCACACCTGGACAACAACAACACCTACGCCAGAATGCTGTTTATAGACTTCAGTTCAGCATTCAATACAATCCACCCCTCACAACTCATCAGGAAACTGACAGACCTGGGCATCAGTTCCCTCATCTGCAAATGGTTACTGGACTTCCTGACCAACCGCCCCCAACATGTCCGGCTGGATAACCGCTGCTCATCTACCATCACAATGAACACCGGTGTACCACAAGGCTGTGTGATGAGCCCTTTCCTCTACTCCCTCTTCACCCACGACTGCAGACCTGCTGATGGTTCCAACACCATCATTAAGTTTGCAGATGACACCACGGTGATTGGCCTCATCAGTGACAACGATGAGGCCGCCTACAGGGAGGAGGTGGATCGTCTGGCTGAGTGGTGCGACACAAACAACCTGCTGCTTAACACCGAGAAGACCAAGGAGCTCATCGTGGACTACAGGAGGAATGCTGACCCACATCCACCCATCCACATTAAGGGGATGGCTGTGGAGCGTGTGAGCAGCTTCAAGTTCCTGGGAGTCCACATCTCCAAGGATCTCACCTGGACGACCAACTGCTCCAAGCTGGTCAAGAAGGCTCACCAGCGCCTCTTCTTCTTGAGGACTCTGAGGAAGAACCACCTGTCCTCAGACATCCTGGTGAACTTCTATCGCTGCACCATCGAGAGCATCCTGACCAACTGTATAACAGTCTGGTACGGGAACTGCTCTGCCTCGGACCGGAAGGCGTTGCAGAGGGTCGTGAAAACTGCCCAGCGCATCGCCGGAGCACCACTTCCTGCCATAAAAGACATCTACAGGAAGCGGTGTCTGAAAAGGGCTGGGAAAATCATCAAAGACCCCAGTCACCCATCACATGGACTCTTCACCCTCCTGCCCTCCGGGAGGCGCCACAGGAGCCTCCGGACTAAGACCACCAGGTACCGGAACAGCTTCTTCCCCACAGCTGTCAGACTCCTGAACTCTGCCTCCTGACATCTGACCCACGTTAACTCATGGACTGAACATACACACACCCACAATGGACAACTGTACCCTCAAACACACAATAATAACATGGACTGAACCACCACTCACAACCACTAGCACTTTATATAGCCTCTGTAGGAATTATATCTCACTTATCTTAACTGCACTGCTGTATAGCTCTGTGTAAATAATCATTCTGTACATTCGATAATCTTTAATCCTACAACTGTTTACAACTTGCATAGTTCCCATTTCTGTATAGCTGTATATCTCAGATTCTGTAAAGTTATTTATTTCATATTCTGTATAGTTTTTCATATTTATATCCTGTTCATAGCCTGTACATAGCTTGTACTCACTACAGCCTGTACATACTTATAGTTATAGAATATTCACAACATACTTCATACCGTGTTCATTATAACATAATAGACCCATTTCTGTAATATACTCACATATCTATATTATTGCTAATATATATTGTAATATATCTATATCACTAAAGCACTTCTGGATGGATGCAAACTGCATTTCGTTGCCCTGTACCTGTGTCACGGCGAGTGAGAGGAGCCGTGTGGAGGAAATGAAGGGGGATCCAAACGCAGGCAGTAGTGGAGAGGTGAAGGTGGTTTATTGAACACAAAATGAGGACAAACAGCAAATGGAGCTCGAACTAAACTATACAGGGAAACAGCTAAACTATAGCGCAGAAACCAGAACATGAACATGAAGCAGGGCGAGCAGAAGCAGACGATGGTTAACAGCAGGGTGAACACACGAGCGAGACACGGTGGTTACACAGACGGACCAGCAACTACAATGACGGAGGACACGACTTAAATACACACAGAGAAACACGGGAATTACACACAGGTGGTGGACACAGCTGGGAATAATCCGTAAGACGAGACAGAGGTAAAACTGAACACTCACATAAGACGCAGACCTTCACAATAAAACATCACACGCAGGCTCGACATAGAGAGACAGACAGGAAATGACATATGAAACTAAGCCCACATCTTAAACCCAGACAAACAGAAACATGGAACTCTCATAATAGACATCATATTCATCACCATAACACGACAAGAGAACAAGAACACAATCCCTGATGCAAACTTAAATCAAAACACAATAAACTCAAAATACTGGGTCCAACGGACCCAGAACCGTGACAACCTGTGCATGTGCAATGACAATAAAGTTGAATTCTATTCTATTCTAAAATACACACAGTACATTAAATATAATGCAATCGGGCGGCTCTATTGTAGCGATTTCTTGCCATCCCTAGTGCCGCCCTAATTTTACACATGACGACGTTATTTATTAAATAAATAAGTTATCATTAACACTGAGCCTAGCTACAATTAACATTGAATATAATAGTCTTTCCCTCCCTCCCCCATTAAAGATGGTTCAGCCCACTGTTGTCAGTAGCAACAAACACCTTGATTGTGCATCATGGACATTTTTAGATTTCAGTACAGGTGGTTGATTGTTACGTTTGGCACCTCCAAACTTCATGAATGATTTAAGATGACAAAACAACAGGACGCTTCAAACTCTCCAGATTTTAAATCGTGTTGACATAAAACCAGAGTGATTATAAAAAATATACGCAATGATTGTAGTGGATAATATTGTCATGTTTAGTGCAGGAAGAAACGGCAAAAACAGCAACAACGTTCCCATTTATGGATAAAAGTTGGTTGTTAAGGAGGAGGGAAAATTTTGGGATTGTTAGCGAGGAGCAAAAGTGAGAGAGCGAGAGAGAGAGACAGAGAGAGAGAGAGAAATGGATTATATGGAGTTTTGAAATATGCGAGGTTTTAGTCCTGTGATGTTCTGTGGAGGACAGAAACTATTTTTGGAGTTTGTTTATATGAAACATGTATATTTACCACACTTGATGCATTTTAACCATATGTAATGTATAATGTAACGAATGTAACGCCTGCATGTGTGTAAAGAAATGGCTTTGATTTTGGCACCATAACAAAAATCCCTGAGTGCAGTTAGGAGCAAAGATAATGCCTCCTTACTGTTTTTCTTTACACGTATAAGGAAACTTCTGGTAAGACAAAAGGGTTTTTTTTCCCCATCACTCAAGATCATGAATATTTATCATGTTTCATTTGACATGCTGGGTCTCAGCTTGTTATGGTAAATCCATGAATAAATAATAGCAATAAATTAAATATGGCTTTCTATTTTTATATTTTAACTCTAAGCATGGTTAGCCACACTACTTAGATCCCTGACCTCTTATCTGTGTTTCTTGCATCTTTACTGGGTGTAATATTAATGACATATTGTAATATTCTAGTGTTTTCTGACTTTAAGACTGCCACAGTATATAAACACGAGGGAACCAACAAACCTGATTGATGAAACAAGCTGGAAACTTTATTACAATGACGACGGAGTATCATCCCAGCTGGCTGTTTGAGGAGCACCTTATTCCTTCTTGGAAGCTTTGTCCAACAAAGCATTAGTGTGAGGAGGCCTGTTAAATCATTGTCTGCATGTCAGTGTGAAAATGCTGCACTTACGTCCCCTGTGGATAAAGCTGATTGCATTTTATTGGCTCAAAACACACAGAATAGCTTCCATCCAAACACAAACACACAACCATGACCTCTGTGAGAGTCACAAGGGCCACACTCTCGGGGGAATCAGTTGCTTAAACCCACAGAGAAATGGAAGACTTACTCTTGTGGTGGCGCTTTATGCTGGAAAACAGAAACATGTTGGCGTCTCTTCTTCTTGACTGGACTGAATAGGACTGACTTGGATGAAATCACTCTGCTGATGCTGTATCCATGACCTCCAAAAAAACAAAAACATTGTATTGATTGAAAAGATTTTTATCACTGTAAATACCTCTGTAAGGATCCTATGAACTGACACTAATATGTTATAATTTGCTCATATAAACTGATCTCAAACATTCTAATAATTTACAGAAATGAAAATGGTACTGCTAAAGGTTTTGGTTTATTCACCATTTAATCACCAACAGGACAGTGTTTCAGCAGAGAGGCTCACTCTGACCATCGGGCCCTGAGCTCAAGTCTGGACGCAGCTAAAGAAACTCGTTTTTAAATGAAGCTGTTGACATATTCCCAGAACCAATCAGGCTTTTCACACCTATTTCAAAACAAAACAAATAAATAATTAAAAAGTGAAGAATGACGTCGAGCCCAGAAAAACAAGTCAAATAAAACCGTGCTGATGGGATATATTCTCCATATTTCCTAAAATGCCAACAGTTAGCATCGTCTGTCATATAAGTGACCCTGCTGCAGCAGGCTACCCACACATTATGTAACGTCAGAGTGCCCAAGGAAGGGAGAAGCATTTACAGAAGTCTCACAGGAATTACTTGTACATACACTAACCTCATTACTTGAAACTCTGGCCATTCACTCTCCTTTTTGGTCAAATAGCTGTTATACAGCCTGGAGGTGTGTTTAGGGTCATTGTCCTGTTGGAAAATAAATGATGGGATGGCATGTCACTGCAGGATGCTGTGGTAGCCATGCTGGTTCAGTGTGCCCTCAATTTTATTATAAATATCCTACAGTGTCACCAGCAAAGCCCCCCCACACCATCACACCTCCTTCTCCATGCTTCCCACATGCATGTAGAGACCATCGTTCACCTGATTCACACGGTCTCCTCTGAACATGCAGAGATGTGTCTGCTACTGGAGCTCTGTGTGGCATCTATCTGGGCTCTGATCTGAGCTGCTGCTAACTTGTGATTTGTGAGGCTGGTGACTGGGATGAACGTATCCTCAGCAGCAGAGGGACTCCTGGTCTTTCTTTCCTGGGGCGTCCTCATGTCAGACAGCTTCATCGTGGTCTTGATGGTTTTTACGACTGCACAAGTTTTAGCAGTTTACCGACTGACTGACCTTCAGTTCTTAAAGCAATGATGGGCTGTTGTTTCTCTTCACTCAGCTGATTGGTTCTCGCCGTAATATGAATTCTAACAGTTGTCAAACAGGCCTGTCAGCTGTGCACCAACCTGACTGCTGCACAACACAACTGATGGTCCCAACGTCATTAAGAAGGCAACAAACCCCACCAATGAACCCTGACAGGCTCACCTGTGAGGTGAAACCAGTTCAGGTGACTACACCATGAAGCTCACTGAGAGGTCATGGCCAAGGGTGTGCGGCGCTTTCAGAAAAGGATGGCTACTGCAACAAATGTTAATGTTGTCTTTGGCAAATACGCTAGCAAGTTTGTTAGCAAGTAGCTAACCATGGTCCGATGCACAGAGGGGTCCATTGGTTATAATGGCTACTTAGTAAGAAAAAGACTAATAACATACTAGAATTTCCCCATCAAAACTAAAGCACAGATGGACGAGTTATTGTAGCCGCTAAGACTGGTGGACCTAAATCTTCACCACCACGTCCGTATACATACAAGCGAAAAGGGGAGTGAGCGGGTCAGTGCTCAGGGCACAGAAACTAAGCTGGCTTCAAACACACCATTTATTTTCATAAAAAAAAAAACACAGCCAGAATCACAGATACAAACTAAATTCCCCGTATACAATAAAAACAGTGTTTGCAACCCGCTAAAAACCTTGCCGGCAGAAATAACTATACACTATTAAAACAAGGCTAAAACATGTTTTCCATATGCTAAAATTACCCTCCCACTAGGGCTGAACGATTATGGAAAATAATCTAATTGCGATTTTTTGCCCCAATATTGCGATTGCGATGCGATATGCGATTATTTTTTAAGGTCTTTGTCTTCTGTATTATTAAACAAAGACAAGCAATACATCATATAGTATGGCCAATACTATATTACATTAATTTTAAACTGTTCTTTCCTGGAAGACAGACCTCTGTTATGATGACATGAGGTGATGCATGAATTGATGACTGACATTTTTATTTAACTTCTTCAATCACAACAGTATATTTGAACATACACAATAGTTTATTTTTAGCTTACAAACATCTGAGCATAAAGTGCTGACAAGGAACCCTGGTGTAAACATTAAAATGAAAGTCAGTACAATGTGCAGATTGCAGAAATATACATAAACAAAATCAGTGGCTTTACCACACTCAGTTTTTCGACATCTGTGAACTACTAGACAGTCATTCAATTAAAAAATAATATTAAATAAATAAAACTAATAAATAAAAAATACACACATCTTACTGATCTCTGCAGTCAGTAACATTACACATAAAGTGCAAACATAATAGCAATTGTATAAACACACACACAAACACGCCTTTAAAGTTTAAAGGCGTGAAATTGGACGGTCTAGTTCTGATTAGCGTCACCGCTGTCTCGGTGGAGTTTAATAAACTCGGCCGTCTGCTTCTTGCTATCTAAAATATAACCAGACACTGGCGTAAATTCTCGACTGTCTCATACTTCTGTTTAATAAGTTTTCTGTTTGACGTTTAGTCAGCTGTGTGAAAACCAAGGAGGAACCCACCCGGGGGATTAATAAAGTTTTATTTTATCTAATCTAATAACTTTAATCTCAGCCAAACCGATTTACTCACGAACAAACAAAACACTGAAAAAAGCCCAACAATAACATTTTTAGGTTGTCTAAGTGACTTATATATTACGTTTAACCCGAGCAGCGAAACTCCGCGGTGATCTGAAAATGATGTGCCGGGAGTTGTGCCGTTCTCGGCCGCATCAGTAATCCTCGAGCTCCCGGCTAGCTGTCGAGCTGGTGGGTAGCAGACGCCTCTGAAAACGTCGAAGCACTTTTGCAAATATGGGATATCTTGATAAACCGAGCAGATATTTGATGTTTACACAACTACTTTCTCGCCTGAAAATATTTTAAAAGTTTATTTTGTGACCCAGAAAGATTAGTATGAGTAATTTTAAAACTTAGTAGTGGCCGCCATTGTTGGAAACTGGAGTTTGGCTGGGCCGCGCTATGAATTCTGGGATATGGTAGTAATTTGGACAGCCTTCGGCGCGTCGCTGTGACGTAATCGGTCTACAAATGCGGCCTCAGGAGGATGCAGCCCATGAATTTGGACATGTCCAGAGTATAATCGCAGCCTTTGCGGTTAGAAAATTGCACTTGATCATGTCGCGATATTATCGCAAATGCGATATATCGTTCAGCCCTACCTCCCACAGTCCCATAATCCCACAGTCCAGCCACACATGGGCGAATGGTCCTTATCTGAAAGAGACAGGAGAGGAACTTCTCTTCCCGTATGGTAAAACTCGCCAGCAGCAGACCAGGGAGGAGGCTCCTATCGCAGACCTGTCTCCTCCCGACAGCGCGTCGCCGCACAGTCCCGCCCCACTCCACACCTGAACACGGCCTCCCTCGTCTCACCGTCAGATGCAGGCAGAAGGGCATCCCTGCCCTGTTGTGATTTGCGGCCATCGCCACCCACTGTTGCTGTTCCTGCCGTTGGGACTGGATCACCGAACGACTCGTGGCGCCCCACAGTCAGGCAGCAGCTCCTTCCACACACGCTTGCACGCGTTCCTTTTTCTTCTGCTCACCTTTCATGCGTCGCTTCTTTTTGTCTCTGCGCTCACGATCCCCTTTAACAGGTCAATCTGGCGGCTGATAGGCCACCTTGGGGTACGCCCCCACCTCACAGGTGCCTACAATTGTCTGTTTAGTCCACAGTGGGTTAAAGGAATATGGTACAACATTAACACACATAATATAAATATCACAATAAAACCATGCAAATAAAATCAACACTATGTACCAATACACAGATTGATACAACTTAAAAACACAAATTTCCACTGTGTGACATTATCATTTAAAAAATGTTTTTGGCACTTTAGTGTTGGTTATTTGTTAGAATCACGGGGTGCTGCTTGGTATGAGCTGGTGTGTTCAGAGAGAAAGAAGACTAGCACGATCCTCATGACCGTAAATGACTTTTAAATTTGTAGTAAAAACTAGTGAAATGAGACTAGTGTGTGTAAATCAAAGAAAGCGTTGCATCAGATGGGGCATCCTCCATAAAAATCTCCCAAATCAAATATGCAGAGTTGCCTGCTGTGGTGACCCCTCGTGAATAACTAACTTATGAGTGGCTGCTTACTGTAGTTGTTTATACAGTCACCTAACGAGTGAAAAATCTCCAGTTTAATCTCAGGAGTAGGCACAAATCCCTCGGGGGTTGCGTCAGGAAGGGCATCCGGTATCAAAATGTGCCACATAAACCATGTAGCACTACCTGCTGTGAATCCCTTGTGAATAAGGGAGCAATATTTACGTTGAGCATCATATTGTCTTACATTTTAAAGAATGAATCATAATCTCTTCCTTACATTAAGGAATAAATATTGTAATGGTTCTGGCTCATTTGGCATCTTGTGTTCATAGTGTTTTGTGACTCCCTTGTGTTGTAATGTTCTTCCCATCATTTAGTTTTGACTTTTGTGTTCCCATCTTCCCCTCGTGTTTCTTTCCATGTCTCCCCTGTCTGTCTCTTACATCCATGTGTGTTCTCCCCAGCCCTTCATGTGTCTCTCACTCCCTCTCTCGCTCTCTCTCTCGAGGGAGTGAGAGAGCGAGGGAGTGAGAGACATGGAGGGTAGAAATACGTGGCCCCGTCCACTGGTCCCTCAGTGTGTTAAACTCCGTGTAACTTCCTGCATTTAATCATTAGTTAGTATTACTTTCTGGATCTTCTCTCTCCCTCTGTGTCTCTCACCCCCTCGCTCTCTCTCCCTCTGTGTCTCTCACTCCCTCGCTCTCTCTCCCTCTGTGTCTCTCACCCCCTCGCTCTCTCTCCCTCTGTGTCTCTCACTCCCTCGCTCTCTCTCCCTCTGTGTCTCTCACCCCCTCGCTCTCTCTCCCTCTGTGTCTCTCACTCCCTCGCTCTCTCTCCCTCTGTGTCTCTCACACCCTCGCTCTCTCTCCCTCTGTGTCGCTCTCTCTCCCTCTGTGTCTCTCACCCCCTCGCTCTCTCTCCCTCTGTGTTGCCCTCTCTCCCTCTGTGTCTCTCACCCCCTCGCTCTCTCTCCCTCTGTGTCTCTCACCCCCTCGCTCTCTCTCCCTCTGTGTCTCTCACCCCCTCGCTCTCTCTCCCTCTGTGTCTCTCACTCCCTCGCTCTCTCTCCCTCTGTGTCTCTCACCCCCTCGCTCTCTCTCCCTCTGTGTCTCTCACTCCCTCGCTCTCTCTCCCTCTGTGTCGCTCTCTCTCCCTCTGTGTCTCTCACCCCCTCGCTCTCTCTCCCTCTGTGTCGCTCTCTCTCCCTCTGTGTCTCTCACCCCCTCGCTCTCTCTCCCTCTGTGTCTCTCACCCCCTCGCTCTCTCTCCCTCTGTGTCGCTCTCTCTCCCTCTGTGTCTCTCACCCCCTCGCTCTCTCTCCCTCTGTGTCTCTCACCCCCTCGCTCTCTCTCCCTCTGTGTCGCTCTCTCTCCCTCTGTGTCTCTCACCCCTGGTTCTCTCTCCCTCTGTGTCTCTCACCCCCTCGCTCTCTCTCCCTCTGTGTCTCTCACCCCCTCGCTCTCTCTCCCTCTGTGTCTCTCACTCCCTCGCTCTCTCTCCCTCTGTGTCTCTCACCCCCTCGCTCTCTCTCCCTCTGTGTCTCTCACTCCCTCGCTCTCTCTCCCTCTGTGTCTCTCACCCCCTCGCTCTCTCTCCCTCTGTGTCGCTCTCTCTCCCTCTGTGTCTCTCACCCCCTCGCTCTCTCTCCCTCTGTGTTGCCCTCTCTCCCTCTGTGTCTCTCACCCCCTCGCTCTCTCTCCCTCTGTGTCTCTCACCCCCTCGCTCTCTCTCCCTCTGTGTCTCTCACTCCCTCGCTCTCTCTCCCTCTGTGTCTCTCACCCCCTCGCTCTCTCTCCCTCTGTGTCTCTCACTCCCTCGCTCTCTCTCCCTCTGTGTCGCTCTCTCTCCCTCTGTGTCTCTCACCCCCTCGCTCTCTCTCCCTCTGTGTCGCTCTCTCTCCCTCTGTGTCTCTCACCCCCTCGCTCTCTCTCCCTCTGTGTCTCTCACCCCCTCGCTCTCTCTCCCTCTGTGTCTCTCACCCCCTCGCTCTCTCTCCCTCTGTGTCGCTCTCTCTCCCTCTGTGTCTCTCACCCCCTCGCTCTCTCTCCCTCTGTGTCTCTCACCCCCTCGCTCTCTCTCCCTCTGTGTCGCTCTCTCTCCCTCTGTGTCTCTCACCCCTGGTTCTCTCTCCCTCTGTGTCTCTCACCCCCTCGCTCTCTCTCCCTCTGTGTCTCTCACCCCCTCGCTCTCTCTCCCTCTGTGTCGCTCTCTCTCCCTCTGTGTCTCTCACCCCTCGCTCTCTCTCCCTGTTGTTGAATTCTCCCAATTCTTTGAATCTTTGGGCTGAAGGAAGGACAATACTCGGTGTATAAATGCTCAATCAACAATCATTTATTTCCATACAATTCAACAGTCAGAGCATTACAACGTCCGGACGGGAGAGATGCTACCAGAGGGTCAGGCACATGTCTCAAAATGGTGACGGGTTGCTCAGCTTTTTATAGTCTCTAGTGGCCCCCAGCTAGTCGTAAAAGCCAAAACATCACATTTTTTCTCTGTTACAGCGCCTAAGTTATGACCTCGGCAGTTGTTTCTCTGCTTTCTGTAAGGTGGGGGTGTGGAATGTGGTCTATCTATCTCCCCTGTCTTTAGACACAGAGTCTCCTGCTTACAACCTTCTCTTCATGATTCAACAATTAAGCATGTCAAGAAAACAGTGTAACACATTCCCAGCAGATCAAGGATACAGAGTGATGCACATTTATCTAATGAACTAATATGTGAATATGTTCTGTTAACTCAAAAGTATAATGAGAACTAAACTACATACAGCTCACACACTCTATATTAAAGGGTATAATGTGATCTACAGCAGTATTCTAATTCAACTACTTTGATTACATATATAAGGTAACATATGATAACAGAATAATCTAATAATTCCCCCTTTTGATCTCTGAAAGAGATCACTTACAACATGCACTCCAGGGTCGCAAGGTCCAGGTTTTCTTGATCCTGAGGCCCTCTGTCCCCCTTTAACGGGTGGACCATATGTGGGATGACCTCTGTGTTCACGCAGTTCAGATGCAAGCAAAGTTAGATTTACAACCATAACAGCAGTTACAGATGACACTCCCATCACTCCCCAATTCTCCCACAGCTTTATTTTGGTGCTCCAGTTTTCCACTCCCATTTTAATGTCCCCTTATACCTTTCAAATGTACTTAGACTAGAACCTCTGTCTAAGGAGCGTTTAACCTTTATTTTTATTGCTGCAGCTACCAGTGTCTTCCAGTTGGGTGATTCTCAGCTTCTTTCTTCGACCTCCGGGGTTAGACCACCCTTTAGTCATTGCACAGTTCTGGGGATTATTCTGCCCCGATTTCAAACAAAGATCTGTGTATTTTGGGGTCACCGGCGTGTCCCCCTTTTTGCCAAGAGCCTCTTGAACCTCGTTGGTCTGGTGTTCCTGGTTTTCGCCAACCCCTTCATGGTTATTGCTGTGTTTGTGGGATCCATCTTCTCCAGGAGCCCAAACGTCATGACACTTGACCCCAGTTGCTGTCTCGGCAGTCCCTACATCTGTCCCTGCTGTGAAGGGTCCTCACATCTCCGGGTCCCCGTCTGGTGTCTGTTCCTTTCTCTGCAAGAGACAGAAAACCAAAACACCTCTCTCCCTAGCCTTGATAATCTAATATTGTTATCCATTGTTCTTCTAATGATTCAAATTTGGTTTAAAATATTATGTTCAGGACTTATTCTAATCATAATCTATGTGTGTGTAAAAGAAATCAAAAATTAGTGAACCCTTTCTAAGTCTAACACATTATAAGCTTAAGTTTTACCATAGCTAATTTATTAAACACAAAAATAAACTCATAGAAATTTTCATATCACCATTGTTTGATGTTCAAACTCAACTTCCACTTCCCCCTTTTTTGACACACTCCCATGTGTCAATTCACCGGAGCTAGACACTTAAAAGAGAAGGTTGGTGACATCATATCTCAGAAAGTATCAGAAATTCTTCTCTCGAGTACCGTTGCTCCAGCCTTGTCATCCCTGAGGATCTTCGATCCCGAAAATGTCCCTTCTCCTCATGTAATAAAGTCTGTCATCCTTCCATGCCCTGGTAACTGGTCCATCCAGAGCTGTAACATTTTGAAATGTACATACAACAAGCCAAACCACACCTTGGTCACACCAACCCTCTTCCGCCCCGAAGATGTCCAATGCCATCCTAGTATGGACTGTCAAAAGTGGCTTTAACGCTGACTATCCTGACAATCCATTTTATAACGTTTCCTGGTCAGATTTGCCAATCTCTGCACCAGGGTTTTAAACTTTTCGCCATTTCCATTAGTTGTTATTTTTATTTAGTTTCGACTCCAGATTTTCAATTTTTACCAGTTGTAATTAGTTTTTACCAATTCTTTGCTAGTTTAGTGTAGTTTTTATTTTCTGAAAATCCTTAGTTTCAATTTAGTTTTATTTGTGTTTTGCAAAAATTAAGTGTAACAAAATCCCAGTTCCATCATATCAGTCAAGCTCTTCTGGTTATCCTTGGGTGTTGAGACTATTAACTATTAACTCTTGCCGCACCGAGTGGTCCTAATTTTGGTTCAAGTGAATTGATAACCTTTTGAAGGCGATTGTTTCACACCTTTATTTAGATGTCCCAGTCCTGTTGTCTCGGGATACATCACGCTGCCTTATCTGGGGTTAGCTGTTTTCTGGGGATGCGGGTTGAGTGGGTGAGCTCTTCAAGGAGGGGGAGTGTGCTCCCCCTGATGAGGTCTTCTAGGTAAGCTAGGTTAGCCTTCTTGTGTGAGCTTTTCAAGTGCACTTTAAGGTTAGTGGGACTTTTAGTTTTATAAATGTCCCTCATGACCCCCTGATGACCCAGTATTTCATTTTTGCACACTGTAGTACACATTTAATTTTTGCTTGTAGCTCGCATACTCTACTTGCCACTCCTCTAATTCCTGATGTTTCTTAGAGAGGGCAACAGTACCTTTAAAATTATATCACATGTGTGGGGGTGTGGCCTTGCCAATTGTTTTGCCCACCTTTTCAAAATGGCTGGCGTGCCCACAAGCACATTTCATGGAAAAAGAAAGGTAAGCTTGATATTTACATTTAAAATGTTTTGTTAAACTCAGATTTTTATTTTATTCTTTTTGCAAGTACCCCTCCTCGGTGGCGAGAAACTGTTGGTGTGGTCAAGTGGGTGCTCTAGAAACAAACGCTCAGGACAGAACAGTTATCAGTCATGTACTTCCTACAAATTTTGCATATGTTTTATTCCATATTGATCCTCTGAGTGTAATGGTACATTTTAATTTGAATTTATCCAAACTAAACACAATATTTTCTTTATTTACTTTGCTCTTGTTCTTTTTCAGTACCACATCCTATCAAATGTCCCTGTCAATTATATTCTACATCTAATAACTTACTATTTCAAGTGAGAACCTAAATCACGTGGACCAATGTTTATTATTGCATATCTCTATTCTGAATGTGGCCAGTCATTCATAGGTATTGTTCAATTTTGGCGATTTTCCTCTATAAAATTTAATTGACTTTTTACAGTGGCCTGCTATGGTTAATAATAACATATTCCAGTCATGAGTGGTATCAAAAGTCTTCTCCACTGTAGCATTTGGCATTCCCAATAATATAACATGATACCTTACTCAAAACACAGCTAATATAGCACAGTTTTCTTAATGCAAACATCGGTAACTCAAAATCAGCAACCACAGTGTTAAGTCTGCAGTTCATACTTATGTGAAGCTAGAGTCTCCTCCTCCAGTCTCTCTTATCCTCCTGCTCCTGAAAAAACAAAACAAAACAAAGCGAAGCATCCACCCTTCTCTTGTCGGCTGGGTGAATTGTTTATGAATTGTTTATTGGCATTTACTAATCCTAAAGTTGGTGCAGTCATTGTCTCAGTATCAAGTCAGTCAAAACTTTTAGTCGTCAGTCCATCACAGTCCATTCACATGCATACCTCCATACACATTCATACCAGATGTTGCTGATAATGGAGTCTCCCGCGCAACCTATTCGAGCCTCCATCACCAGCAAGATGACGTCATCATTTTAAAGGAAAACAATTCCTTGTTGTTTTTTGGGCCGGATTGACTCGGTGCAATCCTTTTAGATCAGTGTTCCCTATAAGTGAATTTCTCCCAAGCCAATTACAATCATGGAGAAGCACACTTTGCAACTGTTTACAGTAATAATATTTTATAGCGCTTTAAATTTCAATTTTTCAGGCCTTGTTTAAAGAGCTGATTGTTAAATCATGAACTCACAAAATATCAACATATCACCACCGGTGGATCACACCTCTCAGATGTTTTTTCTCCAGTGCACTGTAACAAAAACGAAAACAGACATAACCAACAAAATACTACTAAAATAACACAAACTAGGGCCCGTTGCAGACATGTCCAAGCATAAAACTATCCCTCTCTCGCTTACGAGAAAGAACACAAGCCAAAGCTCACTGATAAAATCAAGCTAGCGCTAATCAAAACCAAACAATCAACCAGAAATTCACAGGAACATTTTGCTTCCTGCCGGGACAATATTGTGTGGGAATGAGAACCTCAGGTGCCGTAACACCTTTTGTTCCTCCTTGAATTAAAACTCAATCACAGAAAATGCCGTACTCCGACCTAACCTTACACTATTAATTCATCATTTTCACTCTGTGCCACTGTTCCTCATCAGGGCTGTGTGAAGCACAGCAAAGAATTCAGTCAAGGCCTTGAGCCATAAACAGACATCACGCACAGACATTGTTTTCATAACCAAACCGTTTTAGAGCTTATTCCTAAAATCTACATAAATGCCCTCTGGGTGACATATAACACATTCTAAGTATTTAATGGTAATCAATGGCTCCTCATAAAAATTATGCATTGGGATGTTTGTGTGCAGCATTTTGCATATCAGCATAAGCAAAGCATTCTTCATTGCATCAGCGTGTATGTGTGTGTGCGTGTGGATCACTCTTCATTGCACAAGCGTGTGCATGTGTATGTGTGTGCATCACTTCTCAGTGAATCAGCATTCCCGTGTGTGTGTGTGTGTGTGTGTGTGTGTGTGTGTGTGTGTGTGTGTGTGTGTGTGTGTGTCATTTCTCACTCACTCAACGAGTGCACGTGTTCATGTGTGTATTTCACTTCATTCTGAATCTGTGTGTTTGGAGACGTGTGTGTGTGTGTGTGTGTGTGTGTGTGTGTGTGTGTGTGTGTGTATGTGTGTGTGTATGTATGTGTGTTCATCACTTTCCTGTTCTGGTGTTCTGGGTAAACCACGGCCTGAAGCATGCCCTGGGGTCCTGCCCCCCTCCTTTTCAGTTTGTTTGCGACCATTGCTGCTGCTGCTGCTGCTCAAAATTCAGTCCGTCCTGGTTCTGACCCCAATTGGGGCAGTCCTTTCTCCAGTGTCGATGTTCACCGCAGGTGAAACCTGCATCTTCTTCTGTGTTTTTGTCCATTCTGAGGTGCCTTCTGTCCTCAGTTACTCCTCTTGTCTCGGTCACGCCCTTTTTCGCCACCCGATCATCCGTGTTGGTCCATCACTGTCCTGCACAGTGTGAATGCAAAGTTATCAAGGTCAGCATTCTTTCGCTCGGCCTTACTTTTCATTCGGGCTTGGCGGGCGTCTCGTCACAGCTCTGTCAGCTGACGCAGTCTGGGAATTTTCCCCCGTGTAGTGAAACGGGCCTTAGGTTTAGTGCTCTCCGTCTCGGCTGCATGAGATCACATTCCTGCAGGTCTGTTGACATTCTCAGGTCGTTGTTGTGGGTCCAGCTGTTGCAGCATTTGGTCAGTGTCACGTATGGGGGAGAGCAGGAGTCCAGTCAGCCTCGGCTTTCAGGGCCGGCAAAGCAGCCTGTAATTAAATATGTATAGAAAAAACAAAAACAAAACAAAACAAAAACAAACAAAAAACAAAAACAAACGAACAGGAAAATGATGTTGTGTTGGCTGTGTTATTCAGAGGGGAGACAATGGGGCCAGGCCCTGTGTCAGCCTTCTCTCCCCCTTTTTTTGTTTTTTGTCTCCCGATATAATCAACTCCTAACCCACCAAGTTGACAGGACAACACAGGTACATATTAAAATTCTTAAGATCATGTTTAAAAGCCCAAAAAAGGAACTTTCTTTCATTCAGTAATCACTTTTATTAATCAATCAACAGAAAACATGTCACAATTTGAATCTTTTAACCACTAAATTTGTTGTGTCTTGCCTGGTTGGTTAGACCAGTGTTCCTTTTTTTTTTTTTTAGTTAAATTGTTGTCCTGCAACCCAGAGGGTTTCTTTGTCAGTAATGTATAGACTTCATGATTTAAGTATGTTCATTTTTCTTTAACCTTGCTGGAAAATCTTCACGTGTTCATGAGTGTAAGCTGTTTCTTCATTGCGTGTATGTGCATTTGTATAAAAGCAGGTTAATTTTATCTTTTCTCAAACTAGGCGTTACCTTAAAAGGAGCCTTTCTCTCAGATTTCTCTGCTTGTGTGTTTTTGTTTCACCTTTTTGTTGTGATGCTCCGGACGCCTTCCCAACCTCCACAAGTCCGTTGGCCCCAATTTTATGTGTTAAAACTTCTCTTAATTTCTCCTCTAATTCTCTCCTCGCTGCTGTCTTTTTCACAGCTGCTGATTCGTGCTGGGTGTGGTTCCCATTACCTATAATTTTGCTTCGACCGCTGTGCTTGTGGGGGCAGTTGGTCCAGGTCCGCAGCTTCCTGTATTAACACACTAAGAGATTTATTTAATTTCATTTTCATCACATGTTAAACAGATAAGCAGGCAACCCGCCTACCTTGACAGCGTAAACTGTACGCCAGTCTCCCAACACATTCCTCTCTGTACTCCTCCATAATTCTCCACTGCACACCTCTTACTATCTCTCCTTTTTATTTTTATTACACCACAGAGTAATACACCCAATTATGCCCGTCTATCTCTATGTGGCTCCAAATTCCCTCTTTATTTTAATTTCACACTCGTCAGGGGACAGGCACACAACAATTTCAACCACTGAAACGAGGAATTCAACCTTTTTATATTTCTTTACTAATCTAGACTCAACGTTTGTTCGCAAAATGTGTCTTGTTCTAGTCCGGAATAAATGTGAACCCGTGATTACACGGCCGTTCCAGTGTTATTTCCGTAGCTATGCGGGGGCCCTCACCTCCCCAAGTCACCACCTCGGCACCCGGACGCCGCCGGTCCTGGCCGCGCGTCCACGAACAGGAGGGTCGCCACTCCTAGGGCAAAATTATTTCCACAGGTACACTAGGCATCAACCTTTGATCCTAAAATGTGTCTTTGCTCTAGTGTCCTCCTAATCAAACACATCAACCGTCACTGTCACTGTGTTCACACTTCACACACAGAAACACACTCAGCGCGCGCCTCACACATAGCCAGAGCGCGCCTTACACACACAGCGCGTTACACCATCAGTGAGACACACAGAGAGCGTTCCTCATCAGTGGAAGATTACACAGAAACTTCTGAGCTCAACTGTTAGATCTTCTTAAAGCACACTGCACCATAGACCAAAATACCCCTTTCTCTGCGCTTATGACCGCCACAACGGGGCAAAGTCGCATCATAAAAGTGATGCTTGCATCCCCGAAGTTATACCTGACATCATAAACCAGGTTTTGCTCTATGTACTTAAAATTTTACTTTGTATTATGACCGCAGCCCTTAAAACTCGACTGACGCCACAAACCACCGTCAAAACCTCTATCCAATGTACTAAAACTAGCACCAACCACTACTGCACTTCACGGCCGCACCACCGGAACACGCCGTATCATAAACCAAACCTACGGACGTGTTTCGCTCTCGCGTTGCCAGCGTTCAACTGCACCGTGAAGCCAGCATCTGCTTTTCCTTAAATCAACTTCTATTTCATAGCCGGCAAAAGCCAGGACATCACTGACACCATAAACAAAATAAACAAACCTCGACTTCAATGTACTGGACTAATGGCCGCGTCTTCAGAAGAAATTCTAACGTATTATTGCTACAGAAGCCAGTATTAGACAAAATTAAATGTGGAAGGTAAAGTGGCTGCAACTAGCTCAACGTAGTATCTTATTAGTTTCTCGGTAGAAGCAGTTTACTGCAACTAGCTCAACGTAGTGTCTTATTAGTTTCTCGGTAGAAGCAGTTTATTTAACACACTGGAATTCAGCCTCAACTTATGTTGTTAGTATCTTGCGCCAAAAACCAGACACCGACAAATTTACTGTGAAAATACGTGTAACTCAGTGAACAGATTAATTTGGAAAGCCCAATATGCACATTTGGTATTTATAATACAACAGGCTGTGCTTACCTTTTTATTTTTGGACCGGTCCTCTGTTCACCTCGCCTCACGATCTCACCAAAGGTCAAATCTGCACCTCCTCAGCACACCAAAGATCCGGGTCACGGCACCAAGTTGTTGAAATCTCCCAATTCTTTGAATCTTTGGGCTGAAGGAAGGACAATACTCGGTGTATAAATGCTCAATCAACAATCATTTATTTCCATACAATTCAACAGTCAGAGCATTACAACGTCCGGACGGGAGAGATGCTACCAGAGGGTCAGGCACATGTCTCAAAATGGTGACGGGTTGCTCAGCTTTTTATAGTCTCTAGTGGCCCCCAGCTAGTCGTAAAAGCCAAAACATCACATTTTTTCTCTGTTACAGCGCCTAAGTTATGACCTCGGCAGTTGTTTCTCTGCTTTCTGTAAGGTGGGGGTGTGGAATGTGGTCTATCTATCTCCCCTGTCTTTAGACACAGAGTCTCCTGCTTACAACCTTCTCTTCATGATTCAACAATTAAGCATGTCAAGAAAACAGTGTAACACATTCCCAGCAGATCAAGGATACAGAGTGATGCACATTTATCTAATGAACTAATATGTGAATATGTTCTGTTAACTCAAAAGTATAATGAGAACTAAACTACATACAGCTCACACACTCTATATTAAAGGGTATAATGTGATCTACAGCAGTATTCTAATTCAACTACTTTGATTACATATATAAGGTAACATATGATAACAGAATAATCTAATACTGTGTTCCCTGCTCGCTCTCTCTCCCTCTGTGTCTCTCACCCCCTCACTCTCTCTCCCTCTGTGTCGCTCTCTCTCCCTCTGTTTCTCTCACCCCCTCGCTCTCTCTCCCTCTGTGTCGCTCTCTCTCCCTCTGTGTCTCTCACCCCCTCGCTCTCTCTCCCTCTGTGTCTCTCACCCCCTCGCTCTCTCTCCCTCTGTGTCTCTCACCCCCTCGCTCTCTCTCCCTCTGTGTCTCTCACCCCCTTGCTCTCTCTCCCTCTGTGTCGCTCTCTCTCCCTCTGTGTCTCTCACCCCCTCGCTCTCTCTCCCTCTGTGTCGCTCTCTCTCCCTCTGTGTCTCTCACCCCTGGTTCTCTCTCCCTCTGTGTCGCTCACTCCCTCGCTCTCTCTCCCTCTGTGTCTCTCACCCCCTCGCTCTCTCTCCCTCTGTGTCGCTCTCTCTCCCTCTGTGTCTCTCACCCCTGGTTCTCTCTCCCTGTGTTCCCTGCTCGCTCTCTCTCCCTCTGTGTCTCTCACCCCCTCGCTCTCTCTCCCTCTGTGTCGCTCTCTCTCCCTCTGTCTCTCACCCCCTCGCTCTCTCTCCCTCTGTGTCTCTCACCCCCTCGCTCTCTCTCCCTCTGTGTCACTGTCTCTCCCTCTGTGTCTCTCACCCCTGGTTCTCTCCCCCTGTGTTCCCTGCTCGCTCTCTCTCCCTCTGTGTCTCTCACCCCCTCGCTCTCTCTCCCTCTGTGTCTCTCACCCCCTCGCTCTCTCTCCCTCTGTGTCGCTCTCTCTCCCTCTGTGTCTCTCACCCCCTCGCTCTCTCTCCCTCTGTGTCTCTCACCCCCTCGCTCTCTCTCCCTCTGTGTCTCTCACTCCCTCGCTCTCTCTCCCTCTGTGTCTCTCACCCCCTCGCTCTCTCTCCCTCTGTGTCGCTCTCTCTCCCTCTGTGTCTCTCACCCCCTTGCTCTCTCTCCCTCTGTGTCTCTCACTCCCTCGCTCTCTCTCCCTCTGTGTCTCTCACCCCCTCGCTCTCTCTCCCTCTGTGTCTCTCACCCCCTCGCTCTCTCTCCCTCTGTGTCTCTCACTCCCTCGCTCTCTCTCCCTCTGTGTCTCTCACCCCCTCGCTCTCTCTCCCTCTGTGTCTCTCACCCCCTCGCTCTCTCTCCGTCTGTGTCGCTCTCTCTCCCTCTGTGTCTCTCACCCCCTCGCTCTCTCTCCCTCTGTGTCGCTCTCTCTCCCTCTGTGTCTCTCACCCCCTCGCTCTCTCTCCCTCTGTGTCTCTCACCCCCTCGCTCTCTCTCCCTCTGTGTCGCTCTCTCTCCCTCTGTGTCTCTCACCCCCTCGCTCTCTCTCCCTCTGTGTCTCTCACCCCCTCGCTCTCTCTCCCTCTGTGTCGCTCTCTCTCCCTCTGTGTCTCTCACCCCCTCGCTCTCTCTCCCTCTGTGTCTCTCACCCCCTCGCTCTCTCTCCCTCTGTGTCGCTCTCTCTCCCTCTGTGTCTCTCACCCCTGGTTCTCTCTCCCTCTGTGTCTCTCACCCCCTCGCTCTCTCTCCCTCTGTGTCTCTCACCCCCTCGCTCTCTCTCCCTCTGTGTCGCTCTCTCTCCCTCTGTGTCTCTCACCCCCTCGCTCTCTCTCCCTCTGTGTCTCTCACCCCCTCGCTCTCTCTCCCTCTGTGTCTCTCACCCCCTCACTCTCTCTCCCTCTGTGTCGCTCTCTCTCCCTCTGTGTCTCTCACCCCCTCGCTCTCTCTCCCTCTGTGTCGCTCTCTCTCCCTCTGTGTCTCTCACCCCCTCGCTCTCTCTCCCTCTGTGTCTCTCACCCCCTCGCTCTCTCTCCCTCTGTGTCGCTCTCTCTCCCTCTGTGTCTCTCACCCCCTCGCTCTCTCTCCCTCTGTGTCGCTCTCTCTCCCTCTGTGTCTCTCACCCCCTCGCTCTCTCTCCCTCTGTGTCTCTCACCCCCTCGCTCTCTCTCCCTCTGTGTCGCTCTCTCTCCCTCTGTGTCTCTCACCCCCTCGCTCTCTCTCCCTCTGTGTCTCTCACCCCCTCACTCTCTCTCCCTCTGTGTCGCTCTCTCTCCCTCTGTGTCTCTCACCCCCTCGCTCTCTCTCCCTCTGTGTCGCTCTCTCTCCCTCTGTGTCTCTCACCCCCTCGCTCTCTCTCCCTCTGTGTCTCTCACCCCCTCGCTCTCTCTCCCTCTGTGTCACTCTCTCTCCCTCTGTGTCTCTCACCCCTGGTTCTCTCTCCCTCTGTGTCTCTCACTCCCTCGCTCTCTCTCCCTCTGTGTCTCTCACCCCCTCGCTCTCTCTCCCTCTGTGTCGCTCTCTCTCCCTCTGTGTCTCTCACCCCCTCGCTCTCTCTCCCTGTGTTCCCTGCTCGCTCTCTCTCCCTCTGTGTCTCTCACCCCCTCGCTCTCTCTCCCTCTGTGTCTCTCACCCCCTCGCTCTCTCTCCCTCTGTGTTGCTCTCTCTCCCTCTGTGTCTCTCACCCCCTCGCTCTCTCTCCCTCTGTGTCTCTCACCCCCTCGCTCTCTCTCCCTCTGTGTCGCTCTCTCTCCCTCTGTGTCTCTCACCCCCTCGCTCTCTCTCCCTCTGTGTCGCTCTCTCTCCCTCTGTGTCGCTCTCTCTCCCTCTGTGTCTCTCACCCCCTCGCTCTCTCTCCCTCTGTGTCTCTCACCCCCTCGCTCTCTCTCCCTCTGTGTCGCTCTCTCTCCCTCTGTGTCTCTCACCCCCTCGCTCTCTCTCCCTCTGTGTCTCTCACCCCCTCGCTCTCTCTCCCTCTGTGTCGCTCTCTCTCCCTCTGTGTCTCTCACCCCCTCGCTCTCTCTCCCTCTGTGTCTCTCACCCCCTCGCTCTCTCTCCCTCTGTGTCGCTCTCTCTCCCTCTGTGTCTCTCACCCCCTCGCTCTCTCTCCCTCTGTGTCGCTCTCTCTCCCTCTGTGTCTCTCACCCCCTCGCTCTCTCTCCCTCTGTGTCTCTCACCCCCTCGCTCTCTCTCCCTCTGTGTCGCTCTCTCTCCCTCTGTGTCTCTCACCCCCTCGCTCTCTCTCCCTCTGTGTCTCTCACCCCCTCACTCTCTCTCCCTCTGTGTCGCTCTCTCTCCCTCTGTGTCTCTCACCCCCTCGCTCTCTCTCCCTCTGTGTCGCTCTCTCTCCCTCTGTGTCTCTCACCCCCTCGCTCTCTCTCCCTCTGTGTCTCTCACCCCCTCGCTCTCTCTCCCTCTGTGTCACTCTCTCTCCCTCTGTGTCTCTCACCCCTGGTTCTCTCTCCCTCTGTGTCTCTCACTCCCTCGCTCTCTCTCCCTCTGTGTCTCTCACCCCCTCGCTCTCTCTCCCTCTGTGTCGCTCTCTCTCCCTCTGTGTCTCTCACCCCCTCGCTCTCTCTCCCTGTGTTCCCTGCTCGCTCTCTCTCCCTCTGTGTCTCTCACCCCCTCGCTCTCTCTCCCTCTGTGTCTCTCACCCCCTCGCTCTCTCTCCCTCTGTGTTGCTCTCTCTCCCTCTGTGTCTCTCACCCCCTCGCTCTCTCTCCCTCTGTGTCTCTCACCCCCTCGCTCTCTCTCCCTCTGTGTCTCTCACCCCCTCACTCTCTCTCCCTCTGTGTCGCTCTCTCTCCCTCTGTGTCTCTCACCCCTCGCTCTCTCTCCCTCTGTCTCTCACCCCCTCGCTCTCTCTCCCTCTGTGTCGCTCTCTCTCCCTCTGTGTCTCTCACCCCCTCGCTCTCTCTCCCTCTGTGTCTCTCACCCCCTCGCTCTCTCTCCCTCTGTTTCAGTGTACACCGTTCAGGAATTTATGACTAACTTTCTAATATTGTGTTGGTGTCAAAAAAGCAAACACGGGCATCCTCTCCATATACAAACGTCATATACAATAAAGTGCAATGCACTATGTATTCTGACACCTTACTGTCAGAATCAACATTAACATTTTTTGACAATTTGAGCTGCAATAACTTGCCTATTGGATTGAATCACTGTGGCTGTAGCTCAGCAGGTAGATCGGGTTGTTCTGTCCCAAGTAAAAGATTAAAAAATGATTCATAATAATTTAGCGATTAAAAAATGTCATATTTCATCTGTGGCATCTACACTGAAAAAAAGGCCATATTGGATTTACTTGATTCAATAGTGGACACTGGTTGCACACAAATGTTTTGCTTTGGCAGAAACTTAAACGACTGCGTTAAATCAACACAACTTTTTCATATTCAGTAAACATGTGCATTTTGTGTTCATAAAACACGATTGAAACATGTTCAGATGAAGTAAGTTGAGCTCCTGGAATATTTTAATCCTTCACAATTTTGTCATTTTTTTTCAACACTATTCAATAACTTTTACCCCAGTACTAGTTGGTCACTTAAATACTACATGCTGTCTTCATATTACATAATGTTCAACAAAGTCTAGATCCTGGTTACCATAAAAATTGAATGGGTCGTCAACAACTACCATCCTCCTTTATCCTGGTTGCAGGAGGGCTGAGAAATAACCCTGAAGTGATAGGTTACAAGGCACGGTACACCCTGGACAGCTGACCAGTCTATCACATAGAAACAAACAACCATTTACGCTTACATTCACAGATAATTTAGAATCACCAGTTAACCCTAACTCTAACAACTGCATGACTTTTAACTGCGGGAGGAAACCAGAATACCCAGAGAGAAACCTGCAAAGAATGTGGATTTGAACACAGGACCTTCTTACTGTGAAGCAACAGCACTAACCACCATGCCAACAATCTAGGAAATGTAGGAAAGCTATGATTTCCTGTATTTGATGCAGAATTCTTTTGTTTTTGTAATAATCCACAATAAATAGCAACAGCATGCACGTGGTGTGTGTGCAGTTGTCTGCCTCTTATAACTCCAGTGATTTTCCTGCAGTTTGAAATCTTGTGTGATCTTGTGAATTTCATGAGTTCAGCAACTAACCACTCTCACTAGATTGTATCAGGTCGTCTCAACAAGAACAAATTAAGTTGTTGAATTTCATACAGATCCTTCATGATTTAATTACGTTCATAGAAACATGAAATTATTGTGTTTAAATTACAAGTTAGACTTTTTTAATGCAACAACCACCCAATTTACTTTTTTGGTATACTAAAAAAAGTAGAGGTGGCTGCTCGACTTGACTGAGATGGATGCCTTCCTGAAACCACGATCTAAAGAGCGCGAGTCTGAAACCCGTGCAGTGTCGTGGGATTTAACATTGATATATTATTGACTTACTTCACTTGAACATGATATGAACAATTTAATCTAGCCTCTCTGCATATCATGTAGTTTCTACACTATGTAGTTACACTTAACTTTAAAGCATGAGGCAATTGTGTTAAATACACGCAAGATGCTTACGTAAATCCAAGAGCTGGCCAATCCCTTTTTTTCAGTGTATGTTAAAAAAGTCATTTAGTTAAAAATATTTTCTATACAGTCAGCATTAGTTTTTCTGTAGCTTATTTTAAATGTGTAATCTGTGTTCACAATGCACTGTGGGAAGCAGAAGGCGTGGTCAGTTGGGAAAAAACATTGTACAGAAAACCTGCCTATCCGTGTTTAAACTTCACCTTCTGTGGCCTGAATCTTTATATACACCATCGAAAGCAAGGCTGTAAGTTTGTTACATGTTCTAATTTGCTTTATATGTTTATAAGATTTAGAGATCGTTTTGAGAATGTGTTTGTACCAGGAATTAGCCATATCCCAGAAGCGGATTTTGCTTAGAGCATGGTCATAGCAATGATGCTAACAATCTAAGTTGCGTAGGATTGCTAAAACAACTGTTTATCATTACTTAGCAGCTAAGACTAACTTTGATACATCTATCTCTAGCTATTTCTTTTTGTTATTTCACATGTCAAAGAGCTAAAGGAAATTTTATTTTCCGGTTTACTTTTAGTTTCACTCGACACTTTCATCGAGCTATTCAAGCCACAATTGTAATAAAGGAGCAAGACGCTCGGTTTCCTGGCTCATGAAAATTGAGTTTGGCTTGCTGTTGACCTGCATTGACATACACAGTGTATCCAACAGTGGCGGTCCTAGCCTGTTTGGCACCCTGGGTGAAACCCCCCCCCCCCCCCCCCCACACACACACACACACACACACACAACATATTAAGGATTGTACATTAACATAAAACTGTTGTACACACACACACATATAAAGAGAGAGAGAGAGTATGCATTGTATGCAAACAGCTACCAAACAGCCATCATAATTCGTCATACAATGAGAACAGGACAAATCAACAATTGACAATTAATATTAAAATCTGTAACATAATGTATTGTTTGGAGTTTAGTCTGTTACTGTTGCTATTTTTACCATTTCTTCTTGGAGCAACTGTAACCCACATAATTTCCTTAGGGATTAACAAAGTATTCTGACTCTGATTGGTTCAGGATGACCTGCCATTATCCAATCACACATCTGCTTACCTGCATCTGTTGCTCATTTCTCCTCCTCTTCCTTTATCTTTGTTCTAAACTGAGCACCTGATGGCTTTCAACTTTTCTTGTGCATCTTCCACTGGTTTTAATTTTGCACTCCAGTATGAACACCCATCCCCCAACCCGAGGATCACCACAACATGATCTAACAGACCTACACCTTAGTTCACAGATTCACTTTGTCCAGGGTTTATTTCTGGGATTTCACACAACCCAGGATTCAGATCATGAATCCATGATGGGCTTGGATTTACATCATTATAAATGAAATGTGCTCTATTTGGAAGCAGCCGGCCCCGCCCTTTTTGACGGGTTGTGTGAGACTTTAAATCATCAAACTGTAAATTTTAAATTGTTATTGATCCTTTACCCCGAGTCCTAAAGTGTATATTTATTTTCTTACTCTTCTTATATTTATTGTTTGTTTACTTGCACAGCTGTAACTGGAGCCTCGTCGTCTCGTCTCTATATGCTGGACTGTAGCGGAGATGACAATAAAGTTTACTTTGACTGCAGCAGCGAGCAGGCGCACCGAGGGCTCTCGCGCTCACTTTTCGTGTTTCACTTTCAGTTGCTAACTGTCTCAGCCACTGAAAGGTGCCACTATGAAGAGATATCAGGTAAAGTGATCTTCACCTGTTAATAATATTGGTGATTGATTGGTGCACTTTCTCTGTCTAGAGGAGAGTACTATGACTAATTCTTCTCAAGATTAGGAGCAGTGACCAATATAATTTTTACTTTCCTAATTTGACAGAATCTGTGCTCATTTTTTAATCTGACTTTTCTTTGCACCAAACTAATTCACATAAGTTATTAATGAGGCAGATAAGTTATTTCACAGATTATTGGAATGTTATGCTCTCATTAATCAGAAACATGTTTTATAACTTGTTCATTTTCATCTTAAAGCAGAGGCTGTTCTGCCATCCTCACCAGTGCAGACCAGCTTGTTTGTCTTAAACAGCTTTGGCTTCTCTGTAGGTGTAAATGACTTTCACTGCACAGCTCATTATTGTAATAAGCATATCTCAAGTGTGACCATTACTGTTGTAAACGCAGAGCAGAGTCTCTTCTGTCTTTAAGGTGCATCAAGGCTGAGGCGCCTTTACTGTATATATGACCTGATACTTGTTCAGCCTCACTGGTAATTACATTCTCTTAGAAGAAGTGTATCGTATGAACATACACTTCATTTCTTCAGGACAGTGGTAAGGATAATCTTGAATATTTTATCCTTTCAGGTAAATTCAGTAGGATGGATGTTAAGGTCCATTTTGATGCAACATTTCATGTAAGCATTGACTTTGGTAGTTTCTGAAATTCTAATCATGTAGGTTGGAACGAGCATCTGACATGAATGCACTTATTGTGAGTCCAATGGGTTTGTGATTTTTTGCACTAAAATGCTGGATGATCACACCGTTTTAGCCTCATGTACCAAATAATGTTGGCTAAGGTTACTCAGAGTTTAAAGGAGAAGCTGCTCAAATAACCTTTTATGTTTCTGCCTTAGTTCTAAGAAGAAAACCTGTACTTTATGTTGACATTTGTGTCATCATTATTAAAAGACAATACCATTTTGAAAATCCTTAAAGTAAAGTACTTTATTTTTAAGTCTGCACAATTTTGTCCAGGGATGTTATTTTTGTGTCTCTGTTTTGAATTGAAATGCAGTTTGTTTTTTTCCAGAAATTATAAGAGTTTACAATATTCATACAGTGATGGGAATAACGGCGCTACTTTTTTCAGTAACGAGTAATCTAACTAATTACTATTCCTATCGTTACAACGCCGTTACAGTTACTAACAAAAAAATGCGGTCGCGTTACCATTTTTCAACAAACAGACAGTTGAAGCTGTTTATATCAGCTGCATGGAAGTAGCTGTAAGTAATCTGGGCGCTACAGCTTTAAGCAGCTGCGCGCTCCCGCGGACGGCGATCACTTTCTGCCCGACGATCACTTTTTGGTTGTGATGTGCGATACCACTGATTTCCTTTCTACGGAGCCCCGCAGGGGACATGGGAGAAAAAGACGGACTTTTGCGAGATCTCGCAAAACTTTTGCTGTGTTGGGAACTTACACTCACTGGCCACTTTGTTAAGACCACATTTTCAACTGCTTGTTTACACAAATATGTGATCACATAGTAGTAATTCAATACCTTTAGGCATGGAGACATAGTCAAGACAACCTGACGAAGCGCTTCCGCTCCCTTAAGGCCAAAACAGAGAGAATGAGGAGGAGCTTCTTCCCCCAGGCTATTCGGGCCCTGAACCAGGTGTAGGACTGGACTCTCCCACACATCACCACACGCACCACCACACATTTCCTATAATCCTATATTTCCTATAATTTATAATCTTTATAATCTCTTCTGCTATTTGCACATTTTTTACTGAAAATTCCTAAATTAATTTGTAAATTTTGTAGTAACCTGTAAATTGTTAAATACTGTAAAACTTTTTTTGTCATTTAATGGTCAGACATTGTACAGCTACAAGCATTTCACCCCCATGTCATACTGTGTATGGTTGTGTGTGTGACAAATAAAATTTGAATTTGAAATTTCAAACTGAACATTAGAATGGAGAAGAAAGGTGATTTAAGTGACCCTGAATGTTGCATAGCTGCTAATGCCACACAGACTGGTTTGAGTATCTCACAAACTGATGAATTTCTGATGTCTGGCAGGACCAGGGTCAGGGAGGGGCAGCAATCTCCTGCCACTGGCTGGGAGGGTGAGGAGAAAGAGAAACAAATGAGAGCATAGGGAGACGAGGACAAGATAAAAGTTGATGACAGTAACATATAAACATGCTTGTATTGATAATATGTATGTGCTATTTTGTGAGCTATAAAATGTATATTGTATTGTAGGTGTTCTGTCACATTCTACTATAAATATGCAAAGGATGTGAGTCCTGCAGATACCAGCTGCACACAGCAAACAATAAACAGCCCAAACTGAACTGAACTGGTTCTTACAGCCGAGGAAAATATACCTGCTCACACAGGTGCGACAAACATTCACCCTCACAGGCATGTCAGGCAGTTACACAGGTGAGAAAAATCACGTTTTAAACCATTCAAAATGCTAGCAGTCTTCCAACTACGAGGTATCTAAAGACACAGCAGTCAAGATAAGATATAGATAGTATCAAACACAATGCTGACATTTACAGAACTTTGAAGCAAATTTAACTTCAATATAAGATTTAAACTCAAATCTAAGCATAATAATACATCATCTGGTTCTTATCAAGCTTTAAATTCAGCTCAGATGAATTACAAAACATGAAAAGTTATTATTTATCAAAATCTAGAAGCACTGTGTGCTGCATGCACAGGGATTAAGAGGGTAAGGATCACACAGAGGTTTGTGCAGTTTGCTGGCATTCAGATGTTAACACAAGGCCAAAGAGGAAAGACATCAGTGGGGATTACCCAAGCAATTGTTCCTACCCAAGTGGGAAACATTCAAAATAGTTTCCAATCCTCCTAAGAGTAGACAGCACAGCACATTTACCTCTACGAAAGGCAAAAAGACAATCCAAGAGCTACATTTACAAGCCTTTGTTAAAATTCATAACAGTGCCTCTTCTGAATGCGAGAGTGAATGAATAGTGGCATTGTAAAGCGCTTTGGGTGCCTTGAAAAGCGCTATATAAATCCAATCCATTATTATTATTATTATTCTATCTCAAAGGAACATTGTAGCACAGCTCTGACTTCTGCAAAAACACCCTTTGGATAGATGAGACCAAAGTAGAGACGCTTGGCCATGATGCACAGCACAAACACCAAGTGTCGATCATGGTTGTGGGAGGCTAATGCGCTTGTTTAGCAGCCACAGGACCTCGGCACCTAGCAGTGTACGAGTCGTCTTTGTATACCAAAGGATAATAGAGTCAAGTGTGAGGCCATCTGTGTGACAGTTTAAGTACAGTAGCAGGACAATAATGCCAAGCACACCAGCACAGCTACAACAGAATGAAAACAACCAAGGTGCTGCAATGGCCAAAAGTCCAGAGCTCAGCGCGACTGAAATGCTGTGGCAGGACCTGAAGAGCTGCATGTCTACACACCTCTGTGCAATATCTGATAAAGGCCTGCAGAAAACGATTCCTTCAGGTTAGCGCACAGTCAGTGGAGTCATGGGGTTTTGTTGTTTCAGACACTGCTTTAGCATTTTAGATTTGTTTGTGTTGACTAAATAATGGCATGGTGTAACATGTCATGCATTGTCGTTCATCTGAGGTTGTGTTTGATCATCTTAGAACCTGGTGAGGACCAGATTTGTTCAACATGTAAACCCTTTGAATAGAACAGTGGTTCTTTTTTTGCTGGGTCCCCTTTGTGTTACAGGAAAAATGTTCGCCCCCCCCCCCCCGCGTGCACGCATGCACAAACACATCCTCCAACCACACACGCCCATATTTTGCTCCACTGCGGTTTATTTCACACCTCAAACATTTAGTAAACAATTAAGCAAATACCAGTAATCTGCAATAAATTACAGGCAGTGACAAAATAAACTACTAACTCTTTTACGCTGCGTCCACACCTACACGGGTGTTTTTGAAAACGCAGCTGTTTCGTCCACGTAAACGGCGTTTGGAATCACCGAAAACAGAGATTTTTTAAAACTCCTTTTTTGCGTTTACGTGTGGACGAGGAATGCAGAGTTCGTCACTCAACGTCACAGGTATGTGCCTTTTTTCACGTCACGCTGTGCGCCACGTTATTGTTTACATGAGATGAATTGCAGAATAGCAGATGGAGACAAAATACTGTTAATCTGACTGTCTGCAGGTTTACACGCAGTTACTGTCCCTCCATTTACAAAGGCATTTACATCATCACAATGTGATTATTTTACATGTAGTTGTGTTTTTTCCTGTGTAATAATATAATATAATATGATATAACATTGCTATCAATACATTTTTCAAAAAATGCCTCTCTGTGGAAATTGATTTAAAAACATAAACAGCTGTGGGATCCTGTTTGTCCGTGATTTGAACAAATCGTGGCAGGATCAGCCTGATGTTATTTGTATCCTGCTGTAACTTTACGGAATAAAGAGCAAACATCTCCAACATGTCAGGAGTAGTTAGTCATTACAAGTGTTTGTGAACTAAAAATCAAGAATGTGGGATCCTGTTTGTCCGTGATTTGAACAGCCCAGCGCTGCTCCCGATGAAGGGAAACCTGCAGGGAGACCTACCTCGGCACTTGTGCAGGTGGAGCCAAAGGGAAGATTTGCTTCACCATATTTTCAAGTCTTTAGCTCAGAATGAAGTTGGTTTGGAAACATATTCAGCGATGCTTCATCTCCTGCTTTGCGTTTGTGTGGGCGCCCCGTCAAAAACCTGTCCACGATGCTAGCAGTGTCCAAGCGTTGTTTTTTTTGTTTTTTTCCGCATACTGAGCGCTGTAGCTTTAACAGTGTGCTATAAGTCAACAGTCCTTTTTACACAGCATCCTCAAAGTGATGCTAATCAAGCACGAGTTAGAAACCAAATATTGCAGAGTTCTAACCCCTAAAGTTGTGTTATTGTCTTTGGGTATTGTTTTGGCTGATATTAGATTGACATGTGTGGACATCCAGAAAAGGTAATGCTATGATCTAAAGACTGACGGCTGAAGACAGAAATGTACCAAAGAAACAAGCTAGGATAATTTGAGTTTGCTTCGGACCAAACTGAACAAGGGAAAATGCAGCTCATTATTTCTGTTGGTGTTATTGTTGTGCAGGATTTTTAGCATTACGGTTGATTAATCTTTGCCACTTATACTGCAGGCTGTTGTATACCAACAAGAGTAATTGCACAGAGCTTCAAATATTCTGCAGCTGTAAATGTGTTGCCTCACACAGGCAAAGAACCCGTCACTCTTCTTTTTTTGGTGACAAACGGGGACACGCACCAACATGCCATCTGTGCTGCATTCCAGAGCTGTAGAGGCTGTCGTGATTGACAAAACTGGTAACAGCGACACCCATTCCAAACTCCTGTCTGGCTCTGGGTCGCTGGAGATGAAGAGTGATGGCCTGTCACTTAGGTTCTTAGCATACGACTTGGGCATGGCTTCAGATGGGAAAAACAAGCTCATCTCTGGTGTAGATAAGGATGACAGTATGCCACATGCTTGAAAATAGCTCTCTGAGCTCAGGGACTAAACACGGGGATGTTTATAATGAGAGTGCACCAGGTCCTCTGATGGTCTAGAGTCTGAACACACCATTAGTTTGCATGTTTCTATTAAAATAACCTGGATCCCTTTAAAGCCATCTATGTGACTGTGCATAGTGGGATTACAAACGTAATGAGGGTAATTATCAGGGGATAGTATCACTTGTGGTTTCAAGGTAAATAAAGACAAGTTTGCTAAACGAGCACAGCAGAATCCAAGTATTTAGATTTTACATTTTAATATTTTAATTCAGTTATATGAAAAAATGTGAGCTTGACATGCATTAGGCCCTAAACAGTGGCCTAATGCATGTTAACTGATGTTATAGAAGATCAGAACTATTTTAACTGGCTTTTTAGCTTTTCTCGATGGAGCCGGTGTTTTAATTTAGTGAGCACGGATTGATAAGATTTCAACCTGTTTAAAGCTCGAAGTCACCAGTGAGCTAAAAGACTTAGAACCAGGTTAAGTTAAAGTTACATTTTAAACACCTGCTAAACAGTTTCACAAACTAAACAGTGTGAAGTGTTTTAGCCTTTGTCTGTTATCCAGTTTCCATTTGGCCGTGCTAAACAGATGAATCAAACCCAAAGGCAGCACAGGAAGCCATAGCTCCACAGGCTGCACATACTGAACATCTAAAAATTACTTTAACTAATTAACTGTATTTTCCACTTGTCCAATTCTGCCCAGTAGGAGACCGGGGGGAAAGGCAGAGCCAACAAACAATCCTGCCCCCTGCAATTTCACCCCACAGACCCATTTTTAAAACTATAAAATGCATTGGTAATAATACAATAGATGTTTGGATCCATTCACCTCTACCATACTAGCAAACAGCACAAAGGCCAGTTCACACTGGGCACAAGTAGTAGCCCATCCCAGTTTCTGAAGGGTCAGCCCCCCGTGACATGAAAGCTCATGTGATACAAGCCCCCCATCCCCAAAAGAAGCAAGGGAGGGGGAGAAGGGGCACCCAACAGTCACCCCCAAGAGCCCCAGATACCATCCACTGGAACCGGCTCAACCCCATGTCTGCTCGGGCCCCAGAACCCTCTGCACAGCACCCCACCCACACAGAACACGATGACCAGTATAGCACCCATCAGAACCCAAGGGTCCCCCCAAGGTCAGACATAATAAGGAAATAAATTTACTTCCTGTGTGGGATTATAAGATGTAATGATACAAAACACATTTATACCAATAATGTCATTAATGTTAACCGTACACTTAATATGTCACTCGATGTGACATCTGCACAGAGTGGAATTTAATGACAGGCAAAATCAGAATTATATTAAATGACTTAAGAACAGCGACTCTTTCAGCTGCTCAAACAGGAAAGTCAACCAGTGATAAAATGCAACTGTTTACCATTCCAGTTACAAAGTATTGTTCTTGGTGATGGCTACATTTACGAGGGGGGTTTAAACTTCTGGAGTAACAATACTGAATCTGGGACTGAAAGTCTACAGACTGTACAGAGATGTAATTATTACATTTTATTTATGGGAGAAAGAATTTTTTTTTATAAATATGAGTGTAACGAGTGGTGAAGCACAGAAAATATTTTCCTGATTGTTTTCTTTAGTTGTCAGCAGTAACATTTCAGTCTCAGGTTTGTGGCTGACATGAGCTTTAAAGAGCTGACAAAGGTGTGCGATCCCTTTTTGTTCCAAATCCATCCCACAGTTGTGTGTTGCAGTCCATTTGTAATGTGTGGTTAGCTGTTAGCTAAACAGTAGTACAAAAACTAAGTGTGCCCTTCACATTTGTTTTTCTCAAAAGTAAAAAGTGATTTTTAGCTTCTGTGTGACTTTTCCAGGGAAACTCAAAGACAGACAGTCAAACAAACAATGGAAAGGAAAACTGAAGGAAAACCGGTGAGTGGTTAATCTTGGGAGAAACAACAAAGAACTAAAAACAGCGCACATCACACAAAAGACCAACAAGGTAAAAAGAAAAGAACAAATCACAGAGTAAACGACGGATGCAAACTTGTCAAGGCAGCATGGGGAGCACCAGGCGAGTGTGATGACTGAGGACAGGATAGAAACTATAACCTGGAATTCTTGCACATTCTGGATTCTGACATAACCTTCTGGATGTGTTGATGTAGTGTTCAAAGTCAGTGGCCTTCACAGAGACATGGCTGGAGCCCAGCGTCCCCGACTGCGCCATCACGCCGGATGGATTCACTGTTTACCGGGGAGGCCGAACGAAGGACTCAGGCAAGAAAAGGGGAGGAGGGGTGTGCTTTAAGGTAAACTCGTTGTGGGCTAGAGATGTGTGTATCTTAAAAACTTACTGCTCTCAGAGTCTCGAGCTGCTGACCGTTAAAGTCAGGCCTTTTTCCCTCCCGAGGGAGTTCAGCTCAGTTCTCCTCTCAGCTGTTTACATTCCCCCACACGCTGATAAAGCCACGGCTGTGGACGAACTGTATGACATCATTACTGGACTTGAGAACAAAAATCCAGAAGCTGCCTTCATTGTGCTGGGAGACTTCAACAGAGCCAACATGAAGAAGGTTCTCCCCAAATACTACAAGCACATCTCCTTCCCCACAAGAGGTGATCAAACACTGGACTACTGTTACACTCCATTCAAAGAGTGCTACAAACCCCTCCCCCGCCCAGCGTTTGGTAAGGCAGACCATTGTTCCTGCTGCTGCCTGCATACAGACAAAGACTGAAACAGGAAAAACCAGCTTCCAGGGTCATCTACAAATGGGGCAGTGAGGCTGAGGAGGTCCTGCAGGACTGCTTTTACACAACTGAGTGGCAGATATTTGTGGATGCAGCTCATGGCAACATCAGTGAACTCACAGACTCTGTCATTGGATATACTGGAAAGTGCATGGATGATACCATCACAAAAACCACAGTCCGCATATATCCAAATCAGAAACCCTGGGTAAATAAAGACGTTCGCGCCAAGCTAAAAGTGCGGACCTCTGCCTTTAACTCCGGGGATGCGGATGCATATAAAGCAGCCAGGTACGACCTCCGAAAGTCCATAAAAAAGGCCAGAAAGGACTACAGGGACAAAATGGAGTCCAGCTACCACAGCTTTGACACCAGGCGACTGTGGGATGGACTGACTGCATCACTGACTACAAGAAGGTCAACACAGTCAGTGTTCAGCCCACTGCATCTCTCGCAGACGAGCTCAACAACTTCTATGCTCGTTTTGACGCAGACAACAGAGAGCAGATCCTCTACCCTCAGGAGGACAGTGAGGCTGCAACTCTAACTCTGAAAACAGAAGCTGTGAGATGGACCTTTAAAAAGGTCAATCCTCACAAAGCTCCAGGACCGGACGGCATCCCAGATCGTGCGCCGACCCGCTGGCAGAGGTGTTCACGAACATCTTCAACCTCTCCCTGAGGCAGTCAGTGGTGCCCACGTCCCTCAAAGCATCCACCATCATTCCTGTTCCCAAAGAATCAGTGATCTCCTGTCTGAATGACCACCGTCCTGTTGCACTGACATCTGTCATCATGAAGTGCCTGGAGTGGCTGGTCAAAGGTCATATCTGCTCCTCCCTCCCTGACACACTGGACCCTCTTCAGTTTGCCTATCGAACAAACAGAGCCACAGAGGATGCCATCGCCCTGGCAACGCACACCACCCTCACTCACCTGGAAAAAGGGAATACATATGCAAGGATGCTCTTCATCGACTACAGCTCGGCATTTAACACCATCATCCCCTCAAAACTTGCCACGAAGCTCGTCGACCTTGGGCTGGGAACACCGATCTGCAGATGGATTCTGAACTTCCTCACAAACAGGCCCCAGGTGGTGAGAGTTGGTAAGCCCACCTCCTCACCACTCATCCTAAACACAGGTACGCCACAGGGCTGTGTACTTAGCCCCCTCCTATAGTCCCTGTTCACACACGACTGTGTTGCTAAACAAGAGTCCAACATCATCATCAAGTTTGCGGATGACACAACCATCATAGGCCTCATCACAGACAACGATGAGACGGCCTATAGAGAGGAGGTGATGGCGCTGTACGAGTGGTGCCTGGAAAATAACCTGCAGCAAAACTAGAGAGATGATAGTGGGCTACCGGAAACGACCAGTCAGGGAACACCAGCCCTATCAGGAAGGCTCGCCAGCGGCTTTACTTCCTGAGGAGGCTGAGGAAGTTTAGCATGAATGCCAACATCGCCTCAAATTTCTACTGGAGTGCAATCGAGAGCTTGCTGACGAGCTGCATCACAGTTTGGTACGAAGCTGCTCTGCCAGCAGCCGTAAATCACTACAGAGGTCGTGTTCATGTCAGTTTCGTCACGCCATTTGGTTCAGTTTCCATGCATCTGCACAGCATTCTGTTCACAGTGATCATAGTTTTTCCTTTCAGTCTTTTTCCCGTTTAGGTTCCTGGTTAGGTGCGCTCTCTCTCCCTGTTATGTTTTGTCTACTCCCCTCTGTATCAGCCCAAATAAAGGCTCGCTTTCAGTTTATATTCAATCCTCACCTGTGTTCGCACCTGGGTCCACCACACACACCTCCTCACAGTCTGTCCCTACAGACTGTGACAATTTCCTTCTGAGTTTAGTAGATAAGTTTCCTGTAGCAGGAGACTGTGTATTTAATATGTGACATACTTGAGAAATGTTTTTCTTTTTGCCTGTGAATACATACTAAATAATAATACAAAATAATAAATACTACACACACTCCAAGAAAACAATAAAGGGCATCAATTCAATTTCAATTCAATTCAATTTTATTTATATAGCACCAAATCACGACAAAAGTCGCCTCAAGGCGCTTCATAAGAAATCAGAAAAGAAATAATTTTGTTACGTGTGTAAACAGCACGAGATCTATTAGTGTGTCTGTGCAGCAACAGGTAACATGCTATGTGTGTGTTACCACTGGATCAGCTCCACACTTTCCCCTCCCATCAGCTTTTTATTGACTGCAGTATGATGTTTGTTTTCCCTGATAAGCAGAGCTGGCCTTCACTGTGTTTTTCTGAAGGCAAACTGATAGTAGTGCATGGTTGTTTGTGTCAAACACCTGTTACAATGACGAAATAACTCATCGTTCGATGCTGTCAAGCGCAGTGCAGCACTGATTTTCTGAAAAGCAAATTTGTGCATTTCCACATTCATATATGACTGACTGACACCTGCAGACATTGATCAGTGATTGTTTCAAGAAGCAACATCTGCATAAGAATTTAGGCCACCACCCGATAACTGATGAGTGCAGAAACAAGCAGTGGAATGCAATATGGTTAAAGACAGCTGTTGGAGATGTGCTTCAGGCTAATGCATTCCAACTCCCAAAGTGACAGGAGAATAGCAGGAGCCACAATGCATTTATTTGCTTCTCTTTAAACACAGAAAGCCTCTGTGGGTTCTATTTATGGCATCAACAGCGAGGGACCATTTCACAGCTGCCCACTGTCACAAACCTCGCTGTGAGGAATACCATATGTCTGCATATGAATAATGGGAAAACATGTAATTACATCACCTAGGTTCTCTGGGATGCACCTTACACTTGTGTTTAAATTATTTCTCAGATGCCCTCTGCTTGACATTTCTGTGTGGAAGCAGGAACCCCAATAGGCTCCCTCTCTAAAATAGATAAATAAATAAATAAATGAATAATAAAAAATTGGGGGCATTTTTTCCCACCAGCCTTTACCTTACTACTATCAGCTCAAACCCAAGGTGTCCTTTTCCCGTTTACTGACAGACCAGAGGCCTCGGATGATTAATCACTGCTTAGACACACCAGTTCACACTAGCTGGAACAGCAGCAGCTCCTAGCTCCTTCACCTCTACCAAAGTTAATTAACATCAGTGTCTGACTCTTAATTACATTACCAGTTTCCAAGGTGTACATAATCATAAAAATATCTCACTGAGCCACTTGCTTTTCACCCATTTACAAATGTAGACTGCATAAAGGAAATTACTAAGCAGGTCATGTGACCAGTCACTAACAAAAAATAGAAATCAGTGAGTCGGGACGTAACGTCTGAGTGTCTGCGAGGGTTTGTGCTGACTCTGACAGACATCCTCACAAATACTTACAGGTTGTCTTTGGAAGATGGGCGGAGCCTTGCTTATGTCTACAGCTTTTGAGGGTCCTGACTTCATTATTTTACCTTTTGTTATCTTTTTTTTTTAAACCAGACCGTCTTAATTAGTTTCCAACAATTCCTGGTAACATAATAATAATAATAATAATGATATATTTTATTTGAAGACGCCTTTCTAAAAACCATGGTCACCTTACAAAGAGAAAAAGATATCAGTAAAACAGATTAAAATAGATTAAAATACAAATAAACAAATAAAAACAAATAAACACCAAATTAAAAAGATTTGACAGCAAGTAAAATGTGTATTAAAGCGAGTAAGCCAGTTTAAACAAGTAGGTTTTGAGTGGTGACTTAAATAAGGGAATCTATATTTCTTAAGACTGGAGGAAGTGAGTTGCAGAGCCGAGGAGCAGAGCGACTGAGAGCTCTCTTCCCCACAGTGATGAGACGAGCAGGAGGAAGAACAAGATGAGTGGCAGATGAAGATCTGAGAGAGCAGGAAACAGTAGTGATATGAAGAAGATCACAGAGATAAGGGGGGACAAGGTTATGGATGCACTTAAACTTGAGAACTAAGATTTTAAAGTTTATCCTGGTTTCTATGGGCAACCAGTGAAGCTGTTGAAGAATTGGGGTGATATGAGATGAGATAGCCTTTATGTGTCAGTTGCAGGTCTTTTGCCCACAACCGAGATGACAGACCTTGCCGACCGTACATACAATACAAACATCACATTGGGGAGACAGGTCAGGCTAGGTAGCGAGGAAAAAAAAACATTGAAATGTGCAACACAAAAGGATAATACAGGAATGCACAGATATCAACACACCACAGCACAATAAACACAGACAGCAACATGGGAAAGAGTTCTAGTGTGTACATCTGATCTGGGACCGCTGCAATCTTTCGACTGCGCCTCCAGCTGACCCGATGTCCACATCATGGGGGAGGTAAGCGTTGGAGGTGGCGTTGGATCCGGGGTAGGGAGGGTGATGCGTCAGTGAGTGCTTATCAGTATCAGTATATGTATGTGTGTGCGTGTCCAGAGTTCAGCTGAGACAGTGTCCTTCACCCTGCCAGGCTCAGTAAACAGTCTTCCAGCCAACCCAGGTGGCCTTGCAGGGAATGGGAAGGAACAGACTCAACACAGTCGTTATGAAGAAGAAGAAAGTGTACTTTATTGGTCCCCGTGGGGAAAATCCCTCTCTGCATTTAACCCATTCACTCAGTGAAGCAGTGGGCAGCCATTGGGCGCCCGGGGAGCAGTGTGTGGGGACGGTACCTTGCTCAGGGGTACCTCAGGGTAGCTGTTCAGGGGAATCGAACCCCCGACCTTCCGATCATGGGGCCGCCACTCTACCTACTGAGCTATCCCTGCCCAGGGATCAGGGTGTTGTTGTTCAGCTCCAGCCTTGAGACCGCAGCTGGCGCCAAAGGGGTCTCCGCATGAAGTGATGGTATTTTTTACTTTAGTGCGAACAGCTCATATGAATTTCAAAGCAGTTCTACAGTCCAACACTGGTCTCTCAATCTCCCGTTGGAGAGCCGTGAGCTTCGTCGTTCTGTGATGTTGTCATTTCTTGTGCTCAAGGAGCCGATTCTGAGAACTCACGGCAGTGTGCCTCCCCGAGATGTCATCCAATTTGCGCCCAGAGATGTTATTCCGAGCGAGCCCTTCTGAGATGTATCCAGTCTGCAGTCAGAGATCTTATTCTGAGTATTCACAGCAGCCGTAGCCTCTCCAAGATCTTATCCGTGCTGACTCAATGAGCCCATTTTGAGAAACTCACGCCTCTCCCATCGTTCCAATCCCAGCGGGCAGCCTTGTGGGGGTTTGAACAGCCGGTTCCGCTTCCTTAATTCTTTGATAAGTCAGGACCAAGCCAGCTCCGATCAGCAAGAACCCTGTTATCATGGTTCCGAATAGGTAGATATCTTCAGCACTCAGGCTCACCCGAGCCCAAACTTCTCGTTAAGAAAGGGTGTCAATTGCATTTAGGGACCAGTTGATCAAATCCATAATTCCTCTTTTAGGTTTTAGAGAACAGACTGTGAGAGAATGTTCCAGGGAAAAGTAATACAAAACACGAGACTAGACAAGGACATAAGAGGCTAAGCAGGGAAGATAAGGAAGAGGAGAAAAAGAAAGAAGAAACTTGAAGAGTGGGATTTAAATTGGACCTAGATTGCGGCCTGAGAGATATGAGGTGAACCAGGCAAGGAGGGTAAATGGTAAATGGCCTGTATTTATATAGCGCTTTTCTAGTCCCTAAGGACCCCAAAGCGCTTTACATATCCAGTCATTCACACACACATTCACACACTGGTGATGGCAGCTACATTGTAGCCACAGCCACCCTGGGGCGCACTGACAGAGGCGAGGCTGCCGGACACTGGCGCCACCGGGCCCTCTGACCACCACCAGTAGACAAACACGGGTGAAGTGTCTTGCCCAAGGACACAACGACCGAGACTGTCCAAGCCAGGGCTCAAACCGGCAACCTTCCGATTACAAGGCGAACTCCCAACTCTTGAGCCACGATCGCCCGAGAAGGATGAGAATGATTAAAAAGACCAGAATCAGCTGCCATCAGAAGGTCATTACTAATCCTTAAGTAGCCAGTTTCTGTACTATGATTGTGTGGAATCCAACAATCAATTCAATTTTATTTATAAAGTGCCAAACCACAACAACAAACTCTGTATATTGTGAGCTAGACCCTACAATAATACACCAGTGAAGAAAGGACAAAAGACATGCTTTGGAAGAGAGATAGTGTCTGTCTCCTGAATCCAAACTGGAAGCTGGTTCCACAGAAGAGGGTCCTGAAAACTGAAGGCTCTGCCTCCCATTCTACTTTTAAATACTCTAGGAACAACAAGTAGGCCTGCAGAGCGAGAGCGAAGTGCTCTAATAGGGTGATATGGTACTACAAGGTCATTAAGATAAGATGGGGCCTGATTATTTAAGCCAAAGAAGGGAAGCCAAAACAGGAGAAATATGCTCTCTCTTTCTAGTCCCTGTCAGGACTCTTGCTGCAGCATTTTGGATCAGCTGAAGGCTTTTCAGGGAGTTTTTAGGACTTCCTGATAATAATGAATTGCAGTCGTCCAGCCTGGAAGTAATAAATGCATGAACTAGTTTTTCAGCGTCACTCTGAGACAGGATATTTCTAACTTTAGAGATGTTGCACAAATGGAAGAACGCAGTCTTACATATTTGTTTAATATGTGCGTTGAAGGACATGTCCTGGTCAAAAATGACTCCAAGGTTCCTCACAGCGTTACTGGAGGCCAAGGTAATGCCATCCAGAGTAAGAATCTGCTTAGATACCATATTTCTAAGCTTTTCAGGGCCGAGTACAATAACCTCAGTTTGATCTGAATTAAGAAGCAGAAAGTTAGCGGCCATCCAGGTCTTTATGTCTTTAAGACATTCCTGCAGTTTAACTCATTGGTGTGTGTTATCTGGCTTATTTGAAAAGTTTCAGTCAGGTTTCATATGACACACAACTCTATCCATGATCTGTTTACTGTTTGACAACTACTCTTTCAAGGATGTTTGATATGAAAGGAAGGTTGGAGACCCAGCCAAGAGCGCTGGGTCTAAAGACGGCTCTTTAAGTAAAGGCTGAGTGGGGAAAAACAGTTAAACACATGGACAGGTTGGTGGTGTACCTGGGGCTTCTGTTTGGGACTATGATTCCTCCTCACCATCATTTCTGACATCATCATCTAGTATTTTGAAACCAGATATGATGAGTGAACAGAAGACTTGTCTAAGAAACTGACGAATGCTGCCTATCAGTCACACAAAGCATACCATGCATGCTAGCCACCACGTAGCACATCATTATATACCAAATTTTGCCAAAGTGCTTAACATACTTTTTTAAATGATGTTTTTCTTTTCTTAATGAAATCTACTACATCATGTTTAATTTTTATGTCATGTGTAATTTCCATTGCAAATATTAATCACTGTGATGTGATGTCATCATGTACACTGTTGCTCCAATTGTAGAACGATCGCGTTGCGTTCTCAGGAGGTCCAGACTGTGAACTTACGAAGTCCGGACTTGCGAGGACTCGCGTACTTGAGTATTTGGAAACAGCTTAACAGTCTAGAGTCTGTGAACTAACCTCAGCTAACACCAGCTAACAATGTTAGCTCGGTGGCGAGTAGCCTTCATCAATAGTAATAAAAATCACACAGCAATAGCACATCTTCTTTTGAAGTGGTGTCGGAAATGCCCGTGCACTGCTGGCTCTGGGTCCATTGTGATGCCACCAACATTAGCAGGACACTACTTTAGAGCCCCTTATTGCGTGTTTTGTTTGAAAAAGTCCACAGGTCCTTCTCAAACCCGGATCGGCCGCTCTCAGGCATGCGATACACGGCTACATTGTTTCATATTTTTATTTTCTTTATATTTCTGGTTTTATTGTGAATCACTTTGTGATATTTATCTGTGAAACGTGCTATATAAATACATCTTAGTTACATTACATGGTCTGTGGTGTTGCTTAGTTGCTGTTTTTCTAAACACTTACACTAATACCACATACAGCTGATGGTGCAATACCTAAGAAGGAACTGTGGCAACGGGGCTGAAAACACCTGAATTCACAGATTACGAGTTTTGGCCCAATACTTTGATATAGAGATGATTGGTATATACACTGAGTAATCTAATGTAATATCTGGTGATTAATCTTTTACTTACAGTTTTGTAAATACATCCATGACATATTCTTGTAATATCTTTGGTGATCCCCGACTCCTTTACTTCCAACACATAATAAACTGGCTTCAGCACCAACATTTGGATGGATTGCCATTAAGATCTACTCTTAATACTCTTTGTGAACCGTAGAAGTCCCCTGATGTTTCATCTAACACAATCAGTGTGTAACAATGTCCTACATCTTAATTTTCTTTACACTCGGCATTGCAGTGTCATGCAAACATTTTTTTAAAGGGACTGGTGAAGAGGATTGATAACCCAGTGTAATCTGCCATCTCCAATAGCCAAACAGCAGAATACTGAATCAGTAACAGGCCAGCCTGATGGGCGGCATATTGATTGAGCTTACTTTGGAGCTGCCTGGTGTCATTTGCACATGAAGGTAAACACTGTGGGCGGTGGTGTGTAATAGCATTGCTTCTCCATCGGTAGATACAGATTTATCAACATCTGTGCACCGTTCCTTTCAGACAGGTGCAGGGATTTAAAGATCTGACATGTTTCATCTTTTTTAAAGCAGGTCTCTGTACGAGAATCGCTCGTACAAATATATAGATCAGTGCACTCGGCTATACCGCGAAACCTCACAGACGTGAACGCTGAGTTTCAAGGTCAAGAAATGTTCATGTTGTTGAAAAGCTGTCAGAGTTATCTGACCTGTACAGTTGTGTTTACTGTAAAAAAAGAAGAAGCTTTCTTGTTTGAGTTACATGAGCTGAAGAGCAGTGCAGGAAACATGTTAAAGAAGCCATTTATATTACTTTGATAAGTCATTAAATCTGCTGTTGACTTTGATCAGAGCTCGGCCATAATACTGAATGTGTGGAAACAGTTTTTTAGTTATAGTAACTCATCCATCAATTAGAGTACCATAGCTAATTCAAACCTCGTCTCTCTGTGTTCATAAGACCACTGAGGGTGGTTAAACTGGGGAAGATTAGAGAATAACTTCACTCTAATCAGAAATAACCAACAGCTCTGACTTCTGCCTGCTGTTCAGGAAGGTTCGTTAAATGTGACTCCTGGCGACTGCCTGCTCTAAAAATAGACCCCGCTTGCTCCCGTACTGTGAATATGAGATTGCCATATCACTACCTGTTCCCATAACAATTAATCAAGTGTAGCTCAGCTATCCTCAAATGATATTAGCCTTTCCCCAGAAATCAGAATGGCTGACTCCATTGTGAGGAAATTGCCTTTTGAGAAATGGCTGCATCCCCCACCACAATATCTGAGTTTATCCTCAGAGTACTGGAGGATAGTTTGCTTTCTGCAACAAGGCTAGATTCTGGTAGCATTTTTAATAGAGGGAGGCCCGTTCATGCAGAATGGTGTTATTTCAAGCTGAGGGATACATGTGCGCTGGCAGCTTGTTCCCAATCATCAGAGAGGAAAATTCCCCAATGAAGCAGCACTCAATACCCCTTTGAACAGATGAAAATAGTGAGCCGGAATGCTTGTTTTGATCCATACTCCCAATTTGGTCTAAATTGAAATGTCTTGCCATTCATGTCCATAAAGCATTCAGCCATAGTTTACACAGAAATATTTTTCCCTGAAAGGACTTCATACAGAAGAACAAGGTCATTCTGTGTAAGAGTCGGAAAATCTCGCATTTACTTGTTCCTCATAAAACGGAGGTAGAAATAGAAAATCAGAGTTGCTTCTTGAAACACAAAATAGCTGTGGTCAACAAAAGAGCAATGCCCTTTGGAAGAATGTTGTCCCCGACAAGCATCTGCACATAATCACTATCATTCAGTGCTTTTCCCATCGCATGCTCCTGCACTGTTTGAACACCTGAGCACCAGTGATGTTGCCATGGAAAGGGTGATGAAACACAGAGCTCTGCTACCAGAACCAAATGTGGTTCTCTGTAATGGACTGATGTGTCCGTCTACACCTCACAAAGCACCATTATCTAATAAAGCATGTTTATGCTCAAGTGAAAAATGGTTGTGTTTACTGCAAAGTAAACACAACCAAATTATCAATACAGGGAGAGGAGGTCAGGGTGGATGGATGGCTCAACAAAACATTTTTCCATTTTTTAAGCATGGCAGTAATATAACCATAACTGTGTGCTTATTACATATCATGCATATGATGTACAGTACATGACGAAAAGTTTGATCACTGTGCATTCAGTAGAACGCGCGCTTTTGTGAATGTGAGAGTGAATCAATAGTGGAATTGTAAAGCACTTTGAGGGCCTCGAAAAGCGCAATGCAATCCATTATTATTATTATTACTATTATTATTATTATTTTGGAGCATTAGCTGGGACTATTAGGTAAGGTTTCTTATGCTCTGCTACCAACACAAACTCACTGAGCACACAGCAGGAGACATGTTACTAAAGCTTGTTTGGAGACAACAAAGGAAGTGTGATATGCAATTAAATATCCTTTTATCCTATATAAAAGAAACACGGCATAAAGATGGCATACACACTGTATGCACGATTATTAGGCAAACTCTATTTTGAGGATTCGTTTTATAATTGAACAGCAGTTCTATTTGTTACTCCAAAATGCTGATTAAAGTCAAACCTGTATATTAAAGAAAGTAAAAGTGTGGTTTTTGCTCTCACAGGAGAATATCTATGTGTGCACAATGACTGGGCAACAATTAGTGTAATTGTTCCGATAAATGACAAACGCTCTGTTCTTTCACACAAGGCTGAATGGGTAAGGCTATCTTTAACCCCCCAAAATCCAACCAGCTCATCTTTAATAACACCAGCTCATACAAGTGCCCCACTTTCACCTAGTAGCCACCCACATGTGGCCACCTGCATCCTCTGTATTTCTCAAGTAGGAAAGAAGGAAGTAAGAATCAGCCCTGCAACCAAGCCTCCTCTACAACAGCCCAGCCAGCTCCTTATCAATCTTCCCACCTAGGCAGCTGCACAACGACAGTCTCCAGGGCCGGCTGTCTGCAGGATTTTCCTTCAAAGGTTGACGTCAGGGATTTGGGAAGGACATTCTTCAGGCTAAATGTTAGTCTGCTTTACCTGTTATAGACCCAGTTTTTAATAATGATAATGGATTGCATTTATATAACCATTCATTCACTCTCACATTCACACACTGGTGGAGGCAATCTACAGTTGTAGCCACAGCTGCCCTGGGACAGACTGACAGAAGAGAGGCTGCCCAAGGACACGATGACCAGGACAGACCGAGCCGGGGATCGAACCAGCAACCTTCTGGTTACAAGATGAGCTTCCCAAAGCCCTGGATCTTTATCCTGATGGAACACCTAATTGTGTCCCATCATCCACATTTCATAACAACAGATATAATGCTACTGTTATCATTTTCCATTGGATGATTGTCTTTGGAACAGGAATGATATCTGAGGTTTTCCAAAGACTGGTGGCGGTCTGATTATGGTGTCAGCTCCTCTCCACGGGTGTTTAAGAGAAATGCTGAAAGTCTGTCAGGGTCTGAGGACTTCTTAGGCAAACATGTTTAAACCAGAACATTTTGTGCATCAGTCAACAGTCTGTCATTATCACCATGTTCATTAAAATACATAAAAAGGAATCCAGTTCCTTCATGGATTGTACTGTGAAATCACCAGTCCCAAACCACACAGGGTTCACGCTCATTAGAACCTTTGGGTACTCCAGGCTGAATGACTTTGTTCTGGAATCACTGATGAATGATGAGAAGGTCCATCTCTCTCTGAACATGTTTGACATATCTGAGCTTGAACGGTCAAATTTTACTTTGTGAGGGAAGGATGGACGTGTGATTTGGGGGTAGCCTTAACCAAACTTAACCATAACACTGTCATGCTGTGACATGGATTTATTTCTCTCACCCCAGCCAATCACAGCAGATGGCCCCGCCCCTCCCTGAGCCTGGTTCTGCTGGAGGTTTCTTCCTGTTAAAAGGGAGTTTTTCCTTCCCACTGTCGCCAAAGTGCTGCTCATAGGGGGTCATATGATTGTTGGCTTTTTCTCTGTATCTATGAAGCGCCTTGAGGCGACTTTTGTTGTGATTTGGTGCTATATAAATAAAATTGAATTGAATTGAATTGAATTTGTTTCCTGAGAGTGAATCATATGTGAAGTGGTTCTATGGTGGATTGCAGAGGGCGTGGACAAATGACATTAAATTCATTCTCTCATTGAGACTAGTTTCAGTCTCTCTGCAGAAGTCACGCATGATCCTGAGGTCTGCATTTAACAAACTAAATCTGCAGCATGAACTGTTGGGATTTTCAAATCATTCATAAAGTGATTCATTTCAATTTTATTTATATTTGGTGCCAAATCATGGCACAGAAAAACTGAAAAAAAAGAAACAAAAAAATGAATCCTCGGGCAGAGCCAGCCTGTGAGCAGAGAAACAGACATTAATAATAATTAATGATTGAATGAAAAGTGATGTATAAACCTAACAGCCTTCAGCTTCCATAACGCTCTGACTCTGCTCCGGATTTGGATTGAGGAGACCAGCAGCTCTTCTCTCCACGTTTGCTTCTGTTAGAGTTTTTCCTTCTCACTGTTTCAACCTGCGCACATGTGACAGGTGTGAAAGGGTGTGGAAACGCCACGGAGAACATTACGCTGCCTGTAATACCATTGTGAATGAAAGCTTTGGTGGTGGGTCAGTAATGGTTGGGGGTCAGTTGTATGTACAGAGATGGCTGCAGGCTAGGCCATGGCACCTCAGCTGCTGCTGGGTATCAGGATAATCAAATGTAGTTCATGTAATCGTAGTTTTTGATGATAGAAATTGTGTTTTGACAGTTTGTTTATCTTTTCATAAACAAATCTCTGTAAAAACACAGATACTATAGATACATGTTATTTGAATTGCAGATGTTAAGCCCTGATGTTCAGTGTAGTTTCCACACTGGAATCATGAACAGCAGTTTCTAAAGCAGTCACATATTTGGTTTCTGGGAGTGCATGGGCCAGAGTTTTCTTCATCTTCTTTTTTCATGTTCAATTATTAGACTTTGATATCATTGCATCATGTTTTCTTGTATCCACACTTATTTTCTAGGTTTTAGCTGCTTTCATATAAATGCACCATGATGCCATCTCCATCTGTCTGCCTGCAGAGGTTCCCTGATCCCTTTGACCTGAATGTGTTGAGCTGCATGTTAATTTAATAAAACAAACAGGAGCATGTATATAGTTACAAAGACTTTTTATTAGATTTCTTTCAAAGGAAGCGCGCTTAATGTGTAAGGCTAATGCACATTTAGCACCTCCACACTTAACTGACAGCAAAATGGAGCTAAAATCCAAATGAAAGAAAACATGAGAGGTTGTCAGCACCCCGGGCACCATTCAGCAGTAAATAGTGACTCTGACAGTAATTGAGATGCATCAAAATGGCTCTGTAAGTGATCTGTCAGAGACTGGATATGGGAGTGTGTGTAGCACAAAGGGACACGGTGCAATCCACCTGACTTCTCGGTTTGCTTTCTGAATGCAAGGGAGCATCTCGGCAGTTTGCAATATTCCAGCTAAATTAGTTTGCTCTTCTCTCAGGGAAGCCAAATCTATAAAGCAGCTACTTTGGCATTTAGAAAATCCATTTACCATGATTGAAACTATCCAGCTGAAACCACTACAGTCAGTCTTTTCATTCCCAAGAGCTCGTACATCTTACATATGATGCTTTCAAATAACCTGGAAAGAGAAGCAATTTCCATATCATGCATGTGGCACTAAGCCATCGACACACTCTGCCATCAGTTTTTAGTTATTTTTAGCAAGTTTCACCTGTTTCTACTATCAGTTTAATGTCATGTGTTTTTACGATTAATCCTACCAAATGAGATGCCCGAGAGCCCAGAGCTATATGCACTAAACAGGAAGAGTTCCCTCCTCACATGGATGGTTTGATATTCTTTACATTATGATATGTATTTAAATGCAATAAGGGCACCAACTAAAACATAAAACATGTTGATTTCAGTTTCAGTTCGTCTACAGTAAGCTTTGCTTTCTGTAAGCGTCAGCTACATCTGATTGGATCCCTGTGGTTATGAACTCCGTTCTCATTGGGTGATGTTTCAGAAAGTGGTTTTTAAAAACCTTCCTGAATCACACTTTGTTCTTTAACTGCCAGGAGGGAAGGGTAACTCACTGTTACGGCTGTGGCCATGAGGACCCTGTGTGGGCTGTTTTCTTTCTGTGTTTCTGTACTGTGCTTAAGACTCTTTCCAGGTCCCTCCCCTAATGAAGAGTAGTGAGCGGCTGATTGGACCATGGAGCAGGTGACTACCTTCAAAAAGCCGCTCTGACAGATCCACAGAGAGGGGGAGAGAGAGTGGAGCGAGTGAGTAGCGAGCGAGTAGCTTGACAGCCGACGTGGCCCTGACCCTGGTTTTCCCAGCCTGTATTTTTATTGTGTATTTGTGTGAGCGTGAATTGTGAAAGCCGCTCCTAGTGCATTAGCTGAGAGCGTAGGCACTCTTGGGCTGAAGCGGAAGGGGTGAGCCGCCTTTTCTTTTGGAACCGTTTTCTCCTGTTTTCCGGGTAGGGAGCGAGGGATAGCTCTGTCATTTGTTTGTTCTGTTTCTTTCCTAGGGTTTAGTTCGTTTTTCTCTGGTGGGACTTAGTTGGTTTTGTTTATTATTTTGGCCTGGGCTCACCCTGGAGCTATGCTTCTTTTCCTTAAATAAAATCACCTTTCTACTCACAACTGGTTTGGATGTTTGGCTTGGGAACCAGGGCGGGGATTTGTCTCTCTCTCCTCCAACCTTATGTGCGTCCCTACACGCCTAGACTAGGGGCGTAACATAAATGGGGGCTCGTCCCTTTTCGTTAGTGATTGGTTCGTTTCCTTTTTGCGTTTGTGGTGGGGGGGCGGAAGCTGCTGGGGCCGTCCCGAAGCCTTCCAAGGGGCGGATGCCATCGGGGGCGGAAGCTCCTGTCGCCGTTCAGTCTCCTGAATTTGACCCGGCTGGCCAGGTTGGGGCGGGTTTGGTGACGGAAGATCTCAAGCTTGCCCTTCGCTTGAAGGAGGTGGAGCTGGCGGCTAAGGCTACGGAAGTCGAGCTCATGCATCTCCGCATACGTGCTATGGAGCTTGATCATTCTCGAGCGAGAGACGCTGCTCCCGTTCCTGTAAGTACACTCCCCGACCCTCCCACCATAGATCAGTTTAACGCTAGCAAGCAGATTGTTTTGGTGCCTCCTTTTAGGGAGGGAGAGGTTGACTCATATTTCACTGCTTTTGAGCGCATCGCAACCACTTTAAAATGGCCAAAGGACGTCTGGAGTCTGTTGCTGCAATGCAAATTAATAGGAAGAGCGCAGGAGGTCTGTGCGAGTCTTTCTATTGCTGACAGCTTGGATTATGAGGTTGTCAAATCCACTATTTTGTGGGCTTATGAACTAATCCCGGAGGCGTATCGACAGAAGTTCCGTGCCTGTCGCAAGTTTGACAGTCAAACGTTTGTGGAATTTGCACGTGAGAAAACTGTCTTATTTGACAAGTGGTTGGATGCCAGTCACGCGGAGGACTTTACTCAGCTAAAGGAGTTGATCCTGCTGGAAGAGTTCAAGACATGTCTCCCTGAAAACATTGTGGTGTATCTTAATGAACAGAAGGTGGGGTTACTGTCTAAAGCCGCGGTCCTTGCCGACGAGTTTGTGTTAACTCATCGTGCTGCACTTTCGACAGAGCGCCGTGAGTACACTTCCTCAACTCGTCCTGCCAGAAGTTATAGGGTTTCCCCTAAGCGCCAGATACATTCTGCTGCTATTCCTGTGTCGGATCGCAAATGTTTTTATTGTCATGAAATCGGGCACCTCGTTGCTGTTTGCCCATCACTACAGCGCAGGGAGCAGACCAACACGGTGAGGAAGCCGAAAAGTGTGGGTTTCGTTCGTTCTATGTCAGCTTCCACTTCACCTAGCAATGGAGTGGGAAGTGAAGGCTTTGATGAGAGCTACCGTCCTTTTGTGTCGGAGGGGTTTGTTTCGTTGAATGAAAAAGAGGAGGATTGGGTACCGATCATGATTCTGCGTGACACTGGAGCCGCGCAGACTCTTACTTTGAAGGGTATTCTACCTTTTTCTGATGACTCTTTTTGTGGTTCGGATGCTCTTGTCTGGGGTGTAAAAATGGATGTACTGCGTGTGCCACTGCACAATGTGTTTCTTCAATCACCGCTCGTTTCGGGTTCGGTACCGGTTGGCGTGCGCGACCAGTTGCCAGTGCCCGGAGTTGCGATGATTCTGGGGAATGATTTGGCTAACGGAAAAGTGTTTTCTACCCCGAGAGTGGTTGAGATGCCAGTGCCTGATACTTCATTATCTAACTCTGTCGCTGAGGAGCGTTCCTCCTCTGTTTTTCCTGCTTGCGCGGTAACTCGTGCGCATAGGCGCAAGTACGGTGACGTGGATTTATCTGATTCTTTTCTCTGTGCGGGTGGTGAGCCGGAGTCTGAATCTGAAACCCGTGTCCCGCTGACGGGCGACTCTGAGGCGATGCTGCCTGTTAGCCCATCAGTGACACCTCAACTGTCTTTGGAAATCAACAAAAAGGAATTGGTTTTGGCACAGCAGAGTGACCCGACTCTTGTGAGTTGTTTTTCCGCTGCCAACTCTAGCGACCAGTACCAGTTTAACGCTAGCAAGCAGATTGTTTTGGTGCCTCCTTTTAGGGAGGGAGAGGTTGACTCATATTTCACTGCTTTTGAGCGCATCGCAACCAACTGTCTTTGGAAATCAACAAAAAGGAATTGGTTTTGGCACAGCAGAGTGACCCGACTCTTGTGAGTTGTTTTTCCGCTGCCAACTCTAGCGACCAGTACCCTCGTGTTTATAGTGTCGAGGATGATGTGTTGATGCGTACTTGGTATCCACCTACAGCTGGTGATTTGGGTTGGAATGTGTTTAAACAGGTTCTGGTGCCTCAACAGTACCGACCCAACGTTCTTAGTCTTGCCCATGACAGTTTTTCTGGACATTTAGGTATTAGAAAAACCTACCACCGCATTCTGCGTCATTTCTTTTGGCCAGGATTGAAGGATGACGTTGCTCAGTATTGTCGTTCTTGTCACACCTGTCAGATTAGTGGTAAGCCTAACCAAGTCATTCCACCCGCTCCATTACACCCTATTCCAGTTTTAGGGGAACCTTTTGAACACATACTCATCGACTGCGTTGGTCCACTTCCTAAAACAAAATCGGGTCACCAGTACCTCTTGGCTCTGATGTGTGTTGCTACCCGTTTTCCCGAGGCAATTCCATTGCGCACCCTTAAGGTTAAACCAGTTGTTAAGGCGTTGGTGAACTTCTTTTCTACTTTCGGGTTACCAAAAGCTGTCCAAACCAACCAAGGCTCTAATTTCATGTCTAAGATTTTTGCTCAAGTTTTTCAGTCACTTGGCATTAAACATCAGAAATCTAGTGCCTATCATCCGGAGTCACAAGGTGCGCTTGAGCGGTTTCATCAGACGCTGAAATCTATGATGCGGAAATTTTGCCTTGAGTCTGAAAAGGAGTGGGATGAGGGGTTGCCGCTGCTCCTTTTAGCTGTGAGGGAAAGCGTGCAGGAGTCGCTAGGATTTAGCCCTGCTGAGCTGGTGTTCGGTCACACAGTGCGTGGCCCGTTGCGACTGCTCAAGTAGAACTTCCTGTCTGACACAGATGCTCCTAAGGAAAATGTGTTAGATTATGTGAGTTCTTTTAGAGAGCGTTTCCATAAGGTATGTGCAATCGCACGCGATGCTCTCGTTGCAGCGCAGGGTAAGATGAAGAGGAAGTTTGATGTGAAAGCTGTGCAGAGGAAATTTGAGGTTGGTGATCAAGTTTTAACACTTCTACCGGCCCCTGGATCTTCCCTCCAGGCAAAGTTCAGTGGTCAGTATACGGTGTAGGCGAAATTGAGTGACACGGATTATGTCATCGACACCCCAGAGCGAAGGAAAAAGTGTCGTGTGTGTCATATTAATATGATGAAGCCCTACTTTGCTGGTGGTGTGTCAACAGTTGCGACTGTGGGGGTGCCAGGTTCCGAAGCCCGGTATGACCCAGTAGGTGATGATTTGGTTTTCGGTTGTGCTGTGGGCAACCGACACACGTCATTTCGGACATCATCATCAACCTCAGTTAAATGTGACCTTAAATCACGACTTAGGAATTCTGAAATTCTACGTGATTTAAGGTCACATTTAACTGAGGTAGATGATGATGTCCGAAATGACGTGGGTCGGTTGATTGAGAATCATCCTAACCTTTTCTCGGACACTCCATCCTGTACCACCGTGTTGGAGCATGATATTGATGTGGGGGACCATCCTCCAATCAAACAACATGCCTACCGGGTGAATCCCACTAAGCGTGCCCTTTTCCAGACAGAAGTCTCTTATCTGTTGGAGAATTGTCTTGCTGTCCCTAGCTCTAGTGCGTGGAGTTCCCCGTGTCTCCTAGTACCTAAAGCGGATAAGACCCCACGGTTTTGTACAGATTTTCGGAAGGTGAACAGCGTGACCAAACCTGACTCCTATCCTCTTCCCAGAATGGAGGATTGTGTCGATAGGGTCGGTTCTGCGACGTTCGTTACTAAGCTGGACTTGTTAAAGGGCTATTGGCAAGTTCCTCTAACATCACGTGCGGCCGAGATCTCTGCCTTTGTTACTCCTGACCATTTTCTCCAGTACACTGTCATGCCTTTCGGGTTGCGCAACGCTCCCGCCACATTCCAACGGCTCATGAATATCGTGCTGGGCGGCGTCCACAAGTGTGAAGTGTATTTAGATGATATTGTCGTCTATTCAGACACCTGGTCAGAGCATATGGAGACACTCACTGATGTGTTCCATCGCTTGGAAAGGGCATCCCTCACCCTCAACCTCGCCAAGTGTGATTTTGGTAAAGCCATGGTTTGCCCCTGTGGGTCAGGGGCAAGTGCGCCCTATTTTGGCCAAAATCCAGGCCATACTGGACTTTCCTGCCCCTCAGACTAGGCGTGAGCTTCGCCGTTTCCTCGGCATGGTGGGCTACTACCGGGGTTTCTGTCAGAACTTCGCGGAAGTGGTCAAATTCAAATTTTATTTGTCACGTACACAGTCATACACAGTACGATATGTAGTGAAATGCTTGGACAACTGCTCGTGACCTAAAGAAAACAAAAAAGGAAAAGGCTATGAATAAGATAGGAAATAAATATGAAAAATTAAAAAGGGTAAATTTAACTAGGAAGGAATAAAATATAAATTAATGTTAAAAATGAAATAACTGTACAACACAAATTAGAATGAAGGGTAAATTTAACTGGGAAGAATAAGATAAAATATATAAATTAAAGTTGAAAATAAAATAACTGTACAACAAAATACACAATATAGAACTATATAAGAATGTATGAAGAAATATAAATATAAATAAATATATACACAATAACAGCAGCTGTACAAGTATTAACCGGAAATGAAGAATATAGTGACCAGTGTTGTGCAAAACCAAAGTCCAGAAAGTCCAGTGTGTGTGTAAGAACCGTATGTGTGGGTCAGTACTGTGTGGTGGTGTGATTGAGAGACTGTATCGCCTGCGGGAAGAAGCTCCTCCTCAGTCTCTCTGTGTTGGTCTTCAGGGAGCGGAATCGCTTTCCTGACCTCAACAGAGAGAACAGTCTGTTGTTGGGATGGCTGAGGTCCTTCACCATCTTCCTGGCCTTGGTCCAGCACCGCCTGCTGTAGATTGAGTGCAGGTCAGGGAGCTCGGAGCGGATGGTGCGCTCAGCTGACCGCACAACCCTCTGTAGAGCTCGTCTGTCCTGCATGGTGCTGTTCGCGAACCAGGTTAAGATGTTTCCCGCCAGGATGCTCTCTATGGTGCACGAGTAAAAGTTCCTGAGCACCTTGGAGGGCAGTTGGAAGTCTCTCAAGCGTCTGAGGTGGTAGAGACGCTGACGGGCCTTTTTCACCACGGTGTTGATGTGACAGGACCATGACAGGTCCTGCGTGATGTGAACTCCGAGGTATTTGAAGCTGTCCACTCTCTCCACTGGGCACTCGTTGATGACGGGGGTCTGGTAGTTCCTCTCCTGCTTAGTGCTGAAGTCCACTATCAGCTCCTTTGTCTTACTGACGTTTAGAAGGAGGTTGTTCCTCTGGCACCAGTTCTCCAGATTCCTAATCTCCTTCAGGTAGGCCGTCTCGTTGTTATCAGAGATCAGGCCCACCACGACGGTGTCGTCAGCAAACTTGATGATGGTGGTGGAGCTGGTAGTGGCCACACAGTCATATGTGTACAAAGAGTACAGCAGGGGGCTCAGAACACACCCCTGGGGGGCTCCAGTGCTGAGAGTGGTGGAGGCTGAGACATGTCCGCCCATCCTTACTGCCTGTGGTCTGCCAGTTAGGAAGTTGGAGATCCACTGACACATAGATGAGCTGAGTCCCAGATGCTCCAGCTTGGTGGTGAGTGTGGAGGGAATTATGGTGTTAAATGCAGAGCTGTAGTCTATGAAGAGCATTTTAACATAATTCCCCCTTCTAGTGTCCAAGTGAGTGAGTGATGTGTGGAGGAGATGAGAGATGGCATCGTCTGTGGGACGATTTGGACGGTAAGCGAACTGTAGTGGGTCCAGTGTGTCTGGTAGTGAAGAAATGATGAAGTCTCTGACCAGGCGTTCAAAGCACTTCATCACTACTGAGGTGAGGGCTACAGGGCGATAGTCATTGAGAGAAGCAGGGTGGGGTTTCTTCGGGACAGGAACAATGATGGACTCTTTGAAGCATGTGGGGATCACCGACTGAGATAAAGAGATGTTGAATATCTCAGTGAACACAGGAGCTAGCTGGTATGCGCAGTCTCTTAGGATACGACCTGGGATGCCGTCTGGTCCTGCTGCTTTCCTGGTGTTCACTCTTTTGAAGGCTCTCCTTACTTCATGCTCGGAGATGACGAGCACGTTTCCGGTGCTGGCAGTATCTTCCTGTCTGCAGCCGTTAGCGCCGCTAACACTAGCATTGTTGGAGACCTTAGCTGCAGCCTCGAAGCGAGCATAGAAAGTGTTCAGCTCGTCTGCCAGAGTCACGGCCGCGTTCGTCATACCGGTTGTTGGTCGCACCCCTCACTAGCCTCACTAGTGTGTTGAAACCCTTTGTGTGGTCCCCTGTGTGTCAGAGTGCGTTTCTAGCTGTTAAGACTCTCCTGTGCAGTGCGCCAGTGCTGGCTGCCCCAGATTTTGCACGCCCTTTTAAATTGGAGGTTGACGCCAGTGCGAACGGGGCAGGTGCCGTGTTGCTGCAGGAAGACCGTCATGGTGTGGATCACCCGATCGGCTATTTCTCAAAGAAATTTAATGTCCATCAGCGGGGCTACAGTACGATTGAGAAAGAGGCTCTCTCTCTGCTGTTTGCATTGCAACATTTCGAGGTGTATGTCGGTGGCAGTCACTCGCCTGTGATTGTTTATACCGACCACAATCCCTTGGTATTCCTCATGCGGATGCAGAACTCGAACCAAAGGCTGATGAGGTGGTCTCTCCTGGTGCAGGACTTCGATTTGGAAATCCGTCATAAAAAGGGCACTGAGAACGTGCTAGCGGACGCCTTATCCCGTGTTTTCCTTTAACTGTTCAAAACATCTATCAAGGAGATGTCTTTGATTTTGGGAAGGGGGGTGTTACGGCTGTGGCCATGAGGACCCTGTGTGGGCTGTTTTCTTTCTGTGCTTCTGTACTGTGCTTAAGACTCTTTCCAGGTCCCTCCCCTAATGAAGAGTAGTGAGCGGCTGATTGGACCATGGAGCAGGTGACTACCTTCAAAAAGCCGCTCTGACAGATCCACAGAGAGGGGGAGAGAGAGTGGAGCGAGTGAGTAGCGAGCGAGTAGCTTGACAGCCGACGTGGCCCTGACCCTGGTTTTCCCAGCCTGTATTTTTATTGTGTATTTGTGTGAGCGTGAATTGTGAAAGCCGCTCCTAGTGCATTAGCTGAGAGCGTAGGCACTCTTGGGCTGAAGCGGAAGGGGTGAGGCGCCTTTTCTTTTGGAACCGTTTTCTCCTGTTTTCCGGGTAGGGAGCGAGGGATAGCTCTGTCATTTGTTTGTTCTGTTTCTTTCCTAGGGTTTAGTTCGTTTTTCTCTGGTGGGACTTAGTTGGTTTTGTTTATTATTTTGGCCTGGGCTCACCCTGGAGCTATGCTTCTTTTCCTTAAATAAAATCACCTTTCTACTCACAACTGGTTTGGATGTTTGGCTTGGGAACCAGGGCGGGGATTTGTCTCTCTCTCCTCCAACCTTATGTGCGTCCCTACACGCCTAGACTAGGGGCGTAACACTCACACTACCAATGAATACAACACTCAGTGTTGTTGGTCTGTAAATAAGAAACAGAAAGAAGCAGTGTGTGCTGATGTACAATCACCAAGGTAACTCATGATGTAGACTGTTGTACATCAAATTGCAAGAAAACTGTAATTTAGAGAGTCTGCATCGTATACCTTTACGTACCCCTAATCAGAAGCATCACAGCTGTTATTATGTGGTGGCTTTTTGCTGGCTGAGGGCCTTAAATGTACTGTTTATGAATAATGGTTATCAGTAGCTTATAAAGTGAGTGCAGTCCCAACAGTGTTGAATTTAAACAGTAGACGAAGTATTTCCAATGACAAAGACAGGCACAGTGTCCGGAGGCAGGAATAATGAAAAGCTTTTTATCAGAAATGTTATTCAAGCTTTTGAATTCGAGCAGGTTTGCCAGAGAGACCATCGAATTTATGAAACATGTTGCTTTGTTTGCATTTAGGATCCCCATTCAGTTTGTATAGTATGTGTATGCTGGGTCTGCCTCATTATTCTATGAGAGGAAACGTGTTTCAGAAGCAGAGAAAGTGGTGATTTCCACAGGAGTGATAACATTTATAAATAAATAAATAAAAAGCCAGACTTGAGAGCACTGAATTTCACCAGGACTTCCTGCCGTTCAAATAAAAAGGAATCAAAGGTGAAATAAAAAAGAATAACAGACAACAAGAAAAAGAAGAAACCAGCGGAGGACGAGTCCGTGTAATCTGTCAGGCACTCTGACTGCACAACAATAATGTGTGTGTGTGTGTGTGTGTGAGTGTGTGTGTCTCTGTGTGTGTGTGTGTGTGTGTGTGTGTCTGTGTGTGTGTGTGTGTGTCTGTGTGTGTGTCTGTCTGTGTGTGTGTGTGTGTGTGTGTGTGTGTCTGTCTCTGTGTGTGTGTGTGTGTGTGTGTGTGTGTGTCTGTGTGTGTCTGTGTCTCTGTGCGTGTGTGTGTGTGTGTGTCTCTGTGTGTGTCTCTGTGTGTGTGTGTGTGTGTGTGTCTGTGTGTGTGTCTCTGTGTGTGTGTCTGTCTGTGTGTGTGTGTGTGTGTGTGTGTGTGTGTGTGTCTGTCTCTGTGTGTGTGTGTGTGTCTGTGTGTGTCTGTGTGTGTCTGTGTCTCTGTGCGTGTGTGTGTGTGTGTGTGTGTCTCTGTGTGTGTCTCTGTGTGTGTGTGTGTGTGTCTGTGTGTGTGTCTGTTTCTGTGTGTGTGTCTGTCTGTGTGTGTGTGTGTGTCTCTGTGTGTGTGTGTGTGTCTGTGTGTGTGTGTTTGTGTTTGTGTTTGTGTGTGTCTTTTTCTGTGTGTGTGTCTGTGTGTGTGTGTCTGTGTGTGTGTCTGTGTGTGTGTGCGTGTGTGTGTGTCTGTGTGTGTGTGTGTATGTGTGTCTGTTTCTGTGTGTGTGTCTGTGTGTGTCTGTGTGTGTGTGTCTGTGTGTGTGTGCGTCTGTGTGCGTGTGTCTGTGTGTGTCTGTGTGTGTGTGTGTGTCTGTGTGTGTCTGTGTCTGTGTGTGTGTGCGTGTGTGTGCGTGTGTGTGTGTGTGTGTCTGTGTGTGTGTGTGTGTCTGTGTGTCTGTGTCTGTGTGTGTGTGCGTGTGTGTGCGTGTGTGTGTGTGTGTCTGTGTGCGTGTGTCTGTGTGTGTCTGTGTGTGTGTGTGTGTCTGTGTGTGTCTGTGTCTGTGTGTGTGTGCGTGTGTGTGCGTGTGTGTCTGTGTGTCTGTGTGTGTGTGTGTGTGTGTGTGTGTGTCTGTGTGTGTGTCTGTGTGTGTGCGTGTGTCTGTGTGTGTGTGTGTGTGTGTGTCTGTGTGTGTCTGTCTGTGTGTGTCTGTGTGTGTGTGTGTGTGTGTGTGTGTGTGTGTGTCTGTGTGTCTGTGTGTGTCTGTGTGTGTGTCTGTGTGTGTGTGTGTGTCTGTGTGTGTGTGTCTGTGTGTGTCTGTGTGTGTGTGTGTGTGTGTGTGTGTGTCTGTGTGTGTGTGTGTGTGTGTGTCTGTGTGTGTGTCTGTGTGTGTTTCACTCTAAAGAAATATGTGGTTGGATGATTACTAAGGTCAGTAAACACTGCTGTAGGAGAGAAGACCAAAGCTTTGGCACTGCACTTAAAACTATTGGCAATCCTTGTTAATTGTGCTTTTTGAATAAATTGGCTGTTAGTGAGCAGCGATCACAGCCGCACTCACATTCAGCTGCACAGCACCATTGTGATTCGCTTTAATACTCTCAGGTTTTCAGGTTTGATCTCATCACACATCACTATAACTTCACACCTGTGTACAAAGAGATGATGTCAGAGCTCAGCCTTAATCAAAATGTGTGGACTATGTTTAAAAATCAGATCATTTAAAGAAGTGCTCGAGAATCCCAACACAGTTGTGTCAGTAGCTTGTTGATGGCCACCAAAAGCTTCTGATCACAGACATTTAACCAAATATTAGTGGAGCTGTTTACATATTTTTGACTCATGTGTAGATTAATGAGTAACCAAAACGAGCTCAAGCTTCTGCACCCAGCTCTTCTTTTTTTACAGACTTCCCCACAAAGTGAAGCAGACGATGAGAAACAGATGAGAAACAACGGGAACTAAAAATGTCAAGATTATGAAACTCGAGCTGAACTTAACCACAACGACAAGCTAGAATGGCAAAAACAAAGCACCTGAGCAGGAAGGCTGCCCTGCGACCAAAGCTCCATCAGAGTAAACAGGAGGGCAGGTGGAGCTGCTGCTGTGACATGATGTTAAGTATTGCGCTTAAATTTCATACAATAAAACACTGAGTGAGTTGGAGCGTGGGTGGGTGGTTTGAATGCAAACATAACAGCATCGCTTTGTCCTGTGATATTTGTGATGATTTAATATTACAGCGTCACATGCAGTCCCCTGCCAGCTCTGTGATGTCCATTTTGTGTCCGTGCACTGTTTTGTCCTGTTTTATTATCATGTTACACCAATCAAAAACAAAACCAACAAAATGCACCAGGAGCAACAGACTCATTGCCGTTGCCAGGCAACAGAAACTGCAGGAATCCTCAGGTAAAAAGTTAAATCTCACGACATCCAAAATAAACAAGCAACTGTTAGTTATTCAGTGGTATGGACAGGCCTGCTGTAAGCTGTTTGACTTCACAGTGACCTCTGTCATTTATTATTTATTAGAGGTGTGGGATGCACAACTCTTGGAGTTGGTTCCTTACTTAATGCAAGCCCTGCAGATGCAAATTAAAGCATGATCCCAAAACCTCACGCCTCATTTCTCATCTCATACATTCTGTTGTGCCGGGGGCAGCTGCTGCCAGTTTACAAGTCTGCACCAGCAGCATTTACTGGTGTAGTCCCACAACAGTTTGTGCAGTTTATCTAAAAATGTACACAGGCACCCATTAACCACCTAAAGAAGGTCCCTGTCGAGATACATGTGCAGGTGAGGTCCGTCTAACCCTTTCATTTACATTTACTGAGTTGAGATTATGACTTAATTAATAAATTGCTCCTTTGGAGTATCAATATTTTCCATGTTTCCAATGGGGCTATTTTTGACAGCACGAATCAGGTACTAATGAAATACTCACCTGTTTACTGTCTACGAGTACTTAAACATAGGTACAGCAGAAGGAAACAAGGCTGTAGGGAACAAGGAGGAGGAAAGGAGAGATAGATTATAAATAACCTCAGGTAAACAAAACAGGGGCCTTAGTTACAGGTGCACATCACACTCCACACACTGTATTCTCACAGTAAGTTCTGACTGTGATGCACTGAGGAAATAACAGACTGATCTTAGAATGTGTTTCACATTTCAATGTTTGGATTTTAAGAGAGTTGAGAAAATCAGCAGAAACCTCACTGAGAGCTAATAAACTCCAGTTTTAATATCCGAAATGAATGATCATTAATGTGAGTACCTGACAGGTTAGTTCCCCAAAGACCAGACAGACAAAAAGCTTGATATCAGACAGAACTGTCAAATCAATCCAGTCTGACTGTGTTAGCCCAAGGCAAACACAGGAACAGAGGAACAGTCTGTGTGTGTTTAACCCAACCAGTTAGATTTTACTGGTTTAAAAATAACAAAGTAGGTTTTCATGCCTACAGGGAGTGCAGAATTATTAGGCAAGTTGTATTTTTGAGGAATAATTTTATTATTGAACAACAACCATGTTCTCAATGAACCCAAAAAACTCATTAATATCAAAGCTGAATGTTTTTGGAAGTAGTTTTTAGTTTGTTTTTAGTTTTAGCTATTTTAGGGGGATATCTGTGTGTGCAGGTGACTATTACTGTGCATAATTATTAGGCAACTCAACAAAAAACAAATATATACCCATTTCAATTATTTATTTTTACCAGTGACACCAATATAACATCTCCACATTCACAAATAGGGATGGGTATCGTTTAGGTTTTATCCGATACCGGTGCCAAATCGGTACTTTTGAAACGGTGCCGGTGCTCAAACGGTGCTCAAACCGGTGCTTAAAGAATGGAGAACACAAAATTGGTCCAAAAACCTCTCATGTTCAGCTGTTTTTTTGTAAAAAGATAACAATGGTAGCCTTTGCTGCAGCTATAGGGCATATATGGTATCACTCTTGGCTGGAAGCAGTGCTTACAGTTTTTTACAGCCGCTAGGACACATTTCCCAATACTTAGGTCACTTTTGCAAAACTCTTCACACAATCCTCCTAACTGACCATCAGCTTGGCAAAGCAGTTCATTTCACATTCAAAATGCACTACAACTACCAAAACACTTCATTCAGGTCTCAAATAAACTCATTCTTCCAGAACACTAGCAAAGGTTGACAGCCGACAAACACACTTTGTCACCCACAAAACAATGACCTAAAAAACACTAACAACATGTAGCATTACAGTGTTTCCTGTGTAAAACAAGGACACATCTCTGTTTATAATTTCAATATATGTTACTGGAATGAATCAGACATCATGCAGAATTCGTTAATATTTGTTTATGTATTTTTATTTTTTTGCACTAAGTAATCCCAAAATACAAGAATTTGTATACACACCATCCACTGATACACATACAATAGTAATGCTAATCTACTCGGTCTTCTCCATTTGGCCACAGGTTCTCATCCACATCACATCTTATGTCATCTAGGGCAACACACCTAGGAAAGAATCTCCTGGCTGCCAGAATTGAAGGAGTTGAAAAATTGAAGGAGTAACACCTGTGTAGATGTTCATCTACAATGAGAATCAGCTGTGGCTGGTTAAACTGCATTTTTAGATTTAAAATATGTTTCAATAAAATATTGCTGTTGGATTTTGCTCTTTTCAAGTTTTGCATTGTGTTATTGTTTTGGCCATAGGTTTAACAGTTTTGAAAACAGTATGTAAGCATGCAAAATGTCCTGTACGTACAAAGGTTTTTGGCAGTTGTTGCGTCTGAGTGAGAAGATAATTCATGAAATTTGAGAGATGTAGTCATTGAATGCATTTTGTGCCAAAACAATGATAACTGGTCCTCAGTTTAGCCCACATAGACTTCTGTTGTGCTCACTGTGTGAGGAGTTTTGCAAACGTGACCTAAGTATTGAGACATGTGTCCTAGCGTCTGTAAAAAACTGTAAACAATGGAAAAAACACAAACTTTGTCCAAAAACCTCTCATGTTTACCTGTTTTCCACTTTTTCTTTGGTCATTTTAGCCTTTTTGCCAGGGTGAAGGGAGTATCTGCCATCAAACAAGAAGACAGCCGCATGTAGCTATGATGATGTTTGCTAGTTCACCTTACGTGCATTAATGTAATAATGTGGTTAGCCTACTCAACGTAAATTACACACGAACAACATTAAGCTACTCACGCAGAGAAGAACGGCTGCTGCTGCATCATCATCCTCATCATTTCTGCTACACTGGCAGGGCTAGGGGCCAGGACTCTCCTCTTCGTGTTTTTGGGGATGTTGCTAACTCCGGGTCAGATAACAGGCACCACACCCGCAGTAGATGTGCTCGGTGTGAGGTCTCGCAGCAAGCTATCAAATACGGCGCATTTTTTCGGCTTTTAAAAAAAACGCTATGCGTCGCCAGGTGTTTCATCAGATTTGAGGTGTTACCTCCTTTGACAGTATCACAGTATCAGCTTAAAGCACTTGTTGCTGCTGAGTTTGCATCTTTTGCTGTGAAGTACAGCCAGACTTTTGACCGCTTCGCCTTGGGCATTTTTAATCTGTAGCTCTGCTCTAAAAGAACGTACATACCTGGACCCGCCTACTATCCTCGGAAACGTAAAATGATTGGCTAGAAGTGTATCACAGCGAAATAAAGCACCGAAATGTGCGCTGCTTTTCGGTCTGGTTACTACCGTTTATGTCAGAGCCGGTGCCATCATGGCACCGGACACCGGTACCCATCCCTATTCACAAATATACATTTCTGACATTCAAAAACAAAACAAAAACAAATCAGCGACCAATATAGCCACCTTTCTTTGCAAGGACACTCAAAAGCCTGCCATCCATGGATTCTGTCAGTGTTTTGATCTGTTCACCATCAACATTGCGTGCAGCAGCAACCACAGCCTCCCAGACACTGTTCAGAGAGGTGTACTGTTTTCCCTCCTTGTAAATCTCACATTTGATGATGGACCACAGGTTCTCAATGGGGTTCAGATCAGGTGAACAAGGAGGCCATGTCATTAGTTTTTCTTCTTTTATACCCTTTCTTGCCAGCCACGCTGTGGAGTACTTGGACGCGTGTGATGGAGCATTGTCCTGCATGAAAATCATGTTTTTCTTGAAGGATGCAGACTTCTTCCTGTACCACTGCTTGAAGGTGTCTTCCAGAAACTGGCAGTAGGACTGGGAGTTGAGCTTGACTCCATCCTCAACCCGAAAAGGCCCCACAAGCTCATCTTTGATGATACCAGCCCAAACCAGTACTCCACCTCCACCTTGCTGGCGTCTGAGTGGGACTGGAGCTCTCTGCCCTTTACCAATCCAGCCACGGGCCCATCCATCTGGCCCCTCAAGACTCACTCTCATTTCATCAGTCCATAAAACCTTAGAAAAACCAGTCTTGAGATATTTCTTGGCCCAGTCTTGACGTTTCAGTTTGTGTGTCTTGTTCAGTGGTGGTCGTCTTTCAGCCTTTCTTACCTTGGCCATGTCTCTGAGTATTGCACACCTTGTGCTTTTGGGCACTCCAGTGATGTTGCAGCTCTGAAATATGGCCAAACTGGTGGCAAGTGGCATCTTGGCAGCTGCACGCTTGACTTTTCTCAGTTCATGGGCAGTTATTTTGCACCTTGGTTTTTCCACACGCTTCTTGCGACCCTGTTGACTATTTTGAATGAAACGCTTGATTGTTCGATGATCACGCTTCAGAAGCTTTGCAATTTTGAGACTGCTGCATCCCTCTGCAAGATATCTCACTATTTTTGACTTTTCTGAGCCTGTCAAGTCCTTCTTTTGACCCATTTTGCCAACGGAAAGGACGTTGCCTAATAATTATGCACATCTGATATAGGGACCTTTGGACAAACTGCGACCTCTGGACAAACTGCGACCTTTGATCGAACTGGGACATTTGGACAAACTGGGACCTTTGAGCAAACTGGGACCTTTGATCAAACTATGACCTTTGGACGAACTGGGACCTTTGAGCAAACTGGGACCTTTGGACAAACTGAGACATTTGGACAAACTGCGACCTCTGGACAAACTGCAACCTTTGATCGAACTGGGACATTTGGACAAACTGGGACCTTTTACGCAAACTGCAACCTTTGATTGAACTGGGACATTTGGACAAACTGCGACCTCTGGACAAACTGGGACCTTTGATCGAACTGGGACATTTGGACAAACTGCGACCTCTGGACAAACTGCGACCTTTGATCGAACTGGGACATTTGGACAAACTGGGACATTTGGACAAACTGCGACCTCTGGACAAACTGGGACCTTCACTGATGCTGATCTTGTGTTTGAAATGTTGTTTTGCCTTCATGTTGTAAATAAAGTAGAACATGAATGCTTATTTCATGCACACACACTTTTAAATATACTAAGTTCTTTGGTTTTGAAAGCATTCACATCACAGTCTTCAGACATCAGGACAATTAACAATTTTCCACACATATCACCATTCTTTCAGCTCAGTTTTGTAGCATCATTCACGCAATACTTTCATCAACATTTTACACTCCTCCCTAAACGTCCTTAAAAAAATAAAATAAAATAAATCGTCTCTCATACACGCACCATGCCCTTTTTTTCTCAACACAATGTGCACCTTTAATCATTCATCCAAATAACAATTTCACACTTCATTTATACATTCACACATTTATATATCACAAAAGACTGCCAGTAACTGCCAAGATAAATTATTTCCATTACCATATTACCTCTTCAAAACCGATATTATTCATCATTTCCATATCACAGTTTCCAAACCTCAGTACCGGTACACCTAACGTTTTCCTTGATTAATTTAAAAGCCTCTAAGCCCAGGTCCAACCTTGCCGATCAAATTTTAAAAAAAAAATCAAATTTCTAGGCCCTATGTTAATTTAAAAGTGGTCCCCGTGAGTTGACCGGAAACCCCACTCGTGGGCGCTTTCGAATCCCGTCTGCGCCATTAAGCATTACTTAAGGTTTGCCTGTCAATCACGTTCAAACGGGACCACCCGGGTCCAACCTTGTCAGTCAAACGGTGCAAGAAAAGTGGTGCTTGACCACTGATTATTAACGACTGTCCCTATCTGTTGTGGGTATCACACGGATGAGCCTGTCGTCACAGGAAATTGCAGCGCGTCCACCGCAAGACGGAGCCATCACACTCAGAACATTTTGCACCTCTAGAAGTCCAACTTCTGTCCTAAAATTTATTTAAATACATTTAAAAGCACCACTGTGGGGATTCAACTGCTGAATTATCTGGTGCCCGAGTCCAACTCTACCACTTATCAATACAGGAATATATCCCTTAACCCTTTAAGACCTACCATAGAACCAAGTCCACCAGAGCTTATAGTATATTTTTACATGCTGTGGAGCCATTTTTGGGAGCATTTCAAGATGATATACATCAATACAACCATTATAGCCCAAATTTTAATAATATGTCTGCATTAAGTGCATAGTAATTACATACATTGCAAAAAAGTGCAATAAACTACAAAAAAATTGAAAATCGTTTTTGTTTTTTTTAACATATATTTCTAGTTAGAGAAATTTAAGAGGCTTATCCCTCAAAACTGTAAATACAAAAAAGTTGCACAAAATAGTTTCCCACCACAGGAAATCACAGTTTTATTTTTGAAATACACCAATTTTTATATACTGCAGGAAAAACGAAAATAAATACTATACTGCAAATTTGCAAAAAAAACAAAAAAAAAAAACAGCATTTGCATCAAAATAAACTATTTCCAGCAGTGCAATTTGACTTCTAAGCATCCCAGAAACAACACAGAAAGTCATAAAGTCAAACATAACTTTTAAAAACACCAGTATAGGCTCATAAGGCCCTGATGGTAAAAAAAAAAAAAAACTACATTTCCGCAAAATGACATCACTTCCGGTTTCGGGCAGGACATGGCGGACATGCGATAGTTCGTGCTGATGGACGTAGGAAGTGTTACAAACAGCTGATCGGATCGGCAAAGCGTGTTTCTGGAATATTATGTTGTTGTTGCTGCAAGTGCTTTTTATTCAGTTTTTGCAAAGCTATATGTGAAAGGAAACCGTGACCGAGGACAAGCTGATGGCATAAGATGTAAGTACAACTCCTCCGGTTTCATATGCAAAACAAATTATTGCGCTAGCTTACGTGGTTGCAGAGCTACCGGGATTTAAAAATAGTTACGCAAAACAGGGCGTGCCCACTCGGCTTTAAAGGGTTAACCAAATATCCTAACCTAATATCTCTTTTCTTGGCTGACGTAACACACACACACATAACACACCAACTTCAAACATACGTCACAACAATTAAAAATCCACCCCAGTATTAACAACAATGAGCTTTCATCAAATAACCCCAAACTTTACCTGTATTTATCCCAAATTACCCAAAATTGTCATGGACATGTCACCTGAAATCTACTCAACAGATTTTATAATTTAGTTTAATTTCCACTACTGAGCCAATTTAATGGTAACAATCATCAATTCAGTGGACAACTAATTTAGAATTCATCCAATGTGCACAATTTTCAACAGGCTTGCGCTTACTTACACTCTTTTAGACCGGTCTGTTGTCCACCTCATATCAGATCGTACCTTAAGGTCCAAATTAGTCCCCTCAGACGCACAAGAATCTCGGGTCACTGGCACCAAGTGTTAAAAACCGTTCTTTTGGATTCTTCAGGGCCAAGAAAACACGGCTCAAAGGTAGTCTTTTTACTTTAAAAATGATCTTTAATTTACATATTCCCGGAATATGGAGACCTCAGCACAAAACACACAACCCCAGGTCTGAAGCACAAACGGAAGCCTAGTTATTTATATACTACCACACTTTAAGTTTTGATCAAACAGCCTAGTTGGTTTCACTTTCACTTCATTCTGGCTGCAAAAGCACGCTCAGCAAAAGCATGCAGTTTCCTGTCTGCACTTGTTGGCACAGAGTGTACTCAGAGTTAGGCCTTTCTCATATGAAGCAATATAATCAGCATATAAACATTTAAGATGATAAATTTAAACCTCAACAAGTCCATTGACACTTGCTGTCATTTCAACTGAGAATGCTTCTTTAATTAATAAGAATAGAAATGTTTAATTTATAGTAAAACATGGCAACCACCCCATCCTGTATGTTACAACACACATGTTGATTGTTGTCTTTTATGTAATTCATAAATGCTGATCTACCCTAACTTAATTATTACTTAATTCTACTAAATATGATTTTGAGCAGGGTTTCATTAAGAAGGAAACAACAGACACCTTCACAACAGCATCCAAAGTCAGAAGGGTCTCTTTAATTGTAAAATATAGAAATGAAGATAAAAATGACTGAAAAGGAAAGGAATGAATGTCCACGCCCACAGCTGCATGGATGTTGCATGAACTTAGCCTCACCCTTGGTGTGCAACAGTAAAACCTGCCAGTTCATAAAAACAGGTGTTTGATCACAGTCGATGGCAGCAGATACCTTACTGTGATTGGCAGTGTTGGGTGTAATGCGTTACTGAGTAACGCGTTACTGTAATTAAATTACTTTTCCACTGAAAAAGTAGAGTAACTGATTACTGTTCATTTTTAGGTATTTTAATTACAGTTACTTACAATGTGCTTGCGTTACATTGTAAAATAATTAAACTCGCTGAATATCATTATTTAATTTCAATAATTTGTCTTCTAAACGTAGAAGTAAACTCTGCTTCTTTAACATCGCTGTAGTGCAGCTGCGCGTCATTTTGCGGCAGTTTGCTGCACAGTCGTATTCTAAAGCAAAAGCTGTCGGACTCGGCTGAAGCGAGTGGCTGTTTTATGACATGGACATATTCCCTCTTCACTTTTCTGAAACAAGCAGACAAGAACATTACAGTAATATGTAAAAACTATCGGCTGCTGTTAATAGCACGAGTAATCTACTGAAGCGCCTGATACAGAGCATAGACGAACACTTCTGAGCGATCCTTGTTCATCATCCATGGATAACACCGCGGCAACTCCTGCTAAGCAGCAAAACGTGATTTTACTTCAGCAGCACAGAAAGCGTCTGAAGGTGAGCTTAAAAATGATTGCAGGCTACACTGTGGAAGAGATGCTGCCGCTGCGTACTGTAGTCTCCGTCTTTAAAAATGTATTTATTATTTAAAGAGTTTAATTTCTATTGTTTGTCCACTCAAGGCTTAGAGGGATTTTAAGAAGCATTTAGTTAAATCACTTATTTAGTAATTAAGTTACTTTTCAGGCACAGATATTGACTAAGTAATTAGTAATTAATTACTTTTTTAAAGTTACTTACCCAACACTGGTGATCGGACCACCATTGGTAGTTTGACTTTGTCAGTATAACCCTGTCACCATCAGAGGAGCTGATGTGGAGATCGTCCAGGACTGCCGGTACCTGGGGGTACACTTGGACTGTAAACTGGACTGGACCAAGAACACCAATGCTGCCTTCAAAAAAGAGCAGAGTCGGCTTTTCCTACTGAGGCGACTCAGGTCCTTCAATGTTGGTGGGAAAATGCTGACCATGGTCTATCACTCGGTGGTGGAGAGCGTCGTGTTCTTTGCAGCAGTGTGCTGGGGCAGTGGGGTGAAGACAGCCGATGCCAACAGGCTGAACAAACCGATTAAACAGGCTGGTTCTGTCCTGGGTGTCAGACTGGAGAACCTAGAGGAGGTGTCTGAGAGGAGAATGCTAAAAACACCTCTTTGTATCATGGACAACCCCTCCCACCCCATGCACGCCCCCATGGTGGACCATCGGAGCACACGCAGCAGAAGACTCATTGCCCCGAAACGCAGAACTGACCGCCACAGGAAATCCTCTGTGCCGGTATCACTCTTCCTCACTCTGTAGGTGATTTTCCTGAGACTGTCACCAATGTTACTCTGTTCCCTCTCAGACCGTGCAATATTACCCAACAGTACCTCATTGAATATTTGTTTCATCCCCCCATCATACGCTGCTACTCCCTTTATTCTATTGCACAATACTGTCACATTCTAGAATCGCCTGCACTGATAGTTCAGTTATTTATTCACCAGGATATAGTTATGTATATTACTTCGTTAGAGTTATTTGATACTATGCCTTGCACTATCCTACTGTATATTACTATACACTACTATTCTTATTGTATATATTGTATATCTTATTCATCTGTTCCTCTGACTCTCCTGCTGCTTTGAGCATGTACATGACAAAAGAATTTCCCTCGGGATAAATAAAGTTATTCTTATGCTTAAAAGCACTAAATGGATCTGCTGATATTCCGAATAATGGAAAACACCCATGATCATCTTATGATTCATTCTAGTTTTCATGTAGTAAACATGTACAACAAGAACGGTTCAAAGACACCCTTCAAAGCCCACAGTTACCACAGTTCATGGTGTGTGTGTGGAAACTTCTGACCACAACTCTGACTCTGTTTTATTTTAAGCCAGTGGCTGTTTGTGGTTTGAGGATTATCTTGAGAAACAGGTTGCTGTCAAGTGCTTCAAATATTATTTTTCAGTAATGACAACAAAAGAAAAATCATCTCAGCTGCTGGCCTTATCTACAAGGTTAGTACCATCAGGTATTACTGGGGGTGCGTGCTGTTTTTGATGCATCTCTTTCATGGGGAATGAGAGTAAACAGCTGCCACATCCAGATTAACACTCATGACTCCTTTGCCACTAAATTGGATTAGTAATTGCAACTTTCACTCTACCAGAGAAAGTACATGATTGCATTAGTACGACACTACTAATAACCTCTCAGAGTAGCCTCAGTGGATTATGTGGTAAATATGGCAGATGAAACGGAAGCTGACAGCCTTTCCTTTCTTCAACTGCCTGATCGCTTTTTTTTATCCTGGAGTTTAGTGCAGTTTGACTCATCATGTCCTTCATGGTCTTCCGATGTTATTATCCTTGAGTTTTTTCTTTCCATGACTCTCTTACATCACAAACGAGGTTAACAGCAGAGATCTCTGAACTCCAGCAACACAGTTAAAGAGTTTGTCAAGTCAAGTCAAGTTGGCTTTATTGTTACTTCAACCATATACAGTTTAACAGTACACAGTGAGGCGAAACAACGTTCCTCCAGGAACCAAGGTGCTACATGCAACATAAATTTACAACATAAATTAACAGAAAACACTAAACTAGCTAACTAAGAGGCCTAGTTAGCTGGCTAGCAGAGACAAGACAGACTGACCTAACACAAATTACAACATAAATTAACAAAAAACTATCTAACTATCTAAGGAAGACTTTTTTTTTTGTTTTCAGACAGCAGACAACAAAGTGCACGTGCAGATGTGCAAACAAGAGCAGCAAGTGACAGTGTGACAAAAAAACACAACGTAACATAATAATAAGGTTTTGTGATGATGAGTTGAGGTAGTGGAGGAACAGTAAACATTCCTTAGTGTAGCAGCAAAAATTAGGAAGTGCAGAAGTTAGTGCAGAAAGTCCAGTAATAATATTGTGCAAAAGAGCATTTACAGGTTGGTGTGTACGATGGTTTGGTGGTGTAGGTCAGTGTGTTTGCGCTTGTGTTGATTAGTCAGTCCAGTCTCAATGTTTTGAGGTAGTTGAGTTAAGCTGAGTGATTATGTGTGTGTGTGTGTGTGTGTGTGTGTGTGTGTGTGTGTGTGTGTGTGTGTGTGTGCGTGTGCGTGTTTATCAGTCAGTCCCTTTTTGCTGAGGAGACGGGTGGCTTGTGGAAAAAAGCTGTTGCACAGTCTGGATGTGTGTGCCCGAATGCTTCGGTACCTTTTTCCAGATGGCAGGAGTGTGAAGAGTGTGTGAGAGGGGTGTGTCCGATCAGCCACAATGCTGGTGGCTTTGCGAATGCAGCGTGTGGTGTAGATGTCCTCAATAGAGGGGAGAGAGACCCCGATGATCTTCTCTGCTGTTCCCACTATCCGCTGTAGGGTCTTGCGGTCCGATATGGCACAGTTCCCAAACCAGACAGTGATGCAGCCGCTCAGGATGCTCTCGATAGTTCCTCTATAGAAGGTGGTCAGGATCGGTGGTGGAAGCCGGGCCTTTCTCAGTCTTCTCAGAAAGAAGAGACGCTGTTGGGCTTTCCTGTGCAGGGAGCTGGTGTTGAGGGACCAGCCGAGGTCCTTCTCCAGGTGGACGCCCAGGAATTTGGTGCTGTCGACGATCTCCACAGAGGAGCCGTTGATGCTCAGCGGTGAGTGGTCGCCTCGTGTCCTCCTAAAGTCAACAACCATCTCTTTTGTCTTGTCAACATTCAGAGACAGGTTGTTGTCTTTACACCAGTCCGTTAGCCTCTGCACTTCCTCTCTGTACGCTGACTCGTCGTTCTTGCTAATGAGACCCACCACGGTCGTGTCATCAGCCAACTTAATGATGTGATTTGAACTGTGTGTTGCTACACAGTCATGAGTCAGCAGTGTGAACAGCAGAGGACTGAGCACACAGCCTTGTGGGGCCCCAGTGCTCAGTGTGGTGGTGCTGGAGGTGCAGTTCCCGATCCGTACTGACTGAGGCCTTCCGGTCAGAAAGTCCAGGATCCAGTTGCAGAGGGAGGTGTTCAGGCCCAACAGGCTTTCCGATCAGTTGTTGGGGGATGATCGTGTTGAATGCTGAGCTGAAATCTATGTACAGCATTCGAACGTGTGAGTCCTTCTTGTCCAAGTGTGTGAGGGCAAGATGGAGTGCAGTGGAGATGGCGTTGTCCGTTGAGCGGTTATGGCGGTACGCAAATTGCATTGGGTCCAGTGAGGGGGCAGCAGGGTCTTGATGTATCTCATGATGAGCCGCTCGAAGCACTTCATGATGGTGGGTGTAAGTGCAACAGGACGGTAGTCGTTGAGACAGGACACAGAAGACTTCTTGGGCACGGGGACGATGGTGGTGGCCTTGAAGCACGTGGGAACGACGGCACTGCTCAGAGAGATGTTGAAGATGTCGGTGAGAACATCTGCCAGCTGATCAGCACATTCTCTGAGCACTCTGCCTGGGATGTTGTCTGGTCCAGCAGCTTTACGTGGGTTGACTCTGCGTAGAGTTTTCCTCACCTCAGCTGTAGTGAGACACAGGACCTGGTCGTTCGGAGGAGGGGTGGTCTTCCTCGCCGCCACGTCGTTCTGCCTGTTGAACTGAGCGTAGAAGTTGTTCAGCGCATCTGGGAGGGAGCCGTCACTGTCACAGGCAGGTGACAGTGTTCGTGTTCGTCCGCTGTTTGTGTTTCTTCGACTCTTTCATGTAGGCTGCATCTGTCTCTGTGGACATCTTCACCTTCATGCACACATTACTGGCTGATTGTCATATTTTATAACTTTGGTGATTCTAACCAATGGCAATGTCTTTGCCATTAGCGCCATGAAACATGCCGGAGGATTCCTGAAAGGACCAGTATGTAATACCGCACCGTGAAAACTGTATTATTGATGAATTGTGACGAATCAAAAGTGAAATAACTATTCTTCCAAAAAAGTTATGGAGATTAATATTAGTGCTGCAGATGCTTAAGGTTGAGCTAAGCTCATATATTTTAGACTCTCCGATGCATCATATTTTATAAAATAATGTAATATGGCAGTCATGTAAACAGAATATAAATACTGTGATCTGCCAACAAACTAAAGCAATTCACACATGTGATGTTTAAAAGTCTCCATGTTTAAGTTTAAAGCACGAATGTGCAGCCATGACCTCAGAAATACACAGCAGCACACAGCAGTGTGCTTTTTTAAGTCCTCTGTGTGCGACGTCTCAACAACAACTGTTACTGCAGCATTAATCTGTTCTCTCACTTGCCACATTGTTGCATTTGACATTATATATTTACGTCCTTTACACTTTTATACAACCATCATCATCATCTGACAGCATGTCTGACTGGAGTAAACACACTCATTTTCATGCAGGAGAAGAGTCAGGTGACCTTGAAGTAAAGTCCTGTGTACTCTTTGTGTTGTTATCATCTTTTTTGTGCCAAATCTTGTCAATAGGTGAAAGGTCAGGCAAGCCAGTTCAGCAACCAGACTCTCCTATTACGAAGCTATACGGTTATAATTTCACAGTCTCGCTGAAATATGCAACATCTCGTGTTAACAAAAATATTTACTTTGATGGGAGCATGTTGCTCTTAAACCACGCTGATGGTTACTTTCAGCCTCTCTCCTTTTCACAAAGTGTGGCTCCATGTATTTGCAGAGTTTTTCCAACAGGTGCTCTTTGTGATGCAACCCCACAGGGATTTGTGTCTCCTCCCAGGATCTTTCACTTGTTAGGCAAACATGTAAATCACTAACCTAATGAGCCACATGGCTGTACTCCACTTTAGTCTGAGGGATGTAGAGTCCATGTTTTCTAAGAGAAGTTTAGATTCATCCAACCACAGATTTGTTTTACATTTCCATGTCATGGCTGTTTGTGATGCAACTAAGAGCCTGAAGATCCTGAGCATCCAAGAGCTTTGATCTTGTCCCTAGTGGCAGAAATCTTTCCAGATTCATGGAACATTTTGACATGTACAGGAGATAAAGAGGTAGTCTGTGAGGAACATCATTCTGAAATTGTTCCACAATTTGTAAATGTGGTTCTCTGGGGATTGTTGAACTTTTCCGTACTCCCGAGTCTTTTCATTCCCAGTTATGTTACTGGCATGTATCCCAGTAGCCAATATAACTGCAACATGTTTGTCTGCTTGTTTCAGGCAGTTCTGAAGCTAAATGGGCTCCAACCTGCTACTAACAAGGTGTACCTAATAAAGTGGGCAGTCAATATATATATACTGTAGATAGTTAAAAGCGAAGTTGTTCAGCAAACAAGAGAATACCAATTAGCCATGTGTGCAAGTATTTATTATTCAATGTTGTTTTTGTAGGTTTGCACTTTGTGAACTTGTAATTAAGTCTGTGTGCACCGAGTGCATATAAATGTCTGCTCTTTAAAGAAAGAGTTTAGATGAAGTATAGTGAAAAGGGTTTTCGCCTCTGCTGTAGGAAGTTCATGTACCTGTGCATAAGGACATCAGCAACAGTCTAAAGGTAAAGGTTGTTTTTTTCCAACAGTGTTAAACAGTGAGAGCTTGAGCCCACAGAACAATGAAAGCTCCTTCTGCTAATTAACCAGTGATATGTGAAAACATCCCTGTAACTTCTGTCTGGTATTGGGCTTTCAGCTTGACTCATAGCAGTTCAAACATTAAAAAATCATTTAAAGCAGTGTTGAGAGAAAATGAAACAAAGACAGACAGTGGGAGGGGCTAATTGGTGAAATGGCAGTGCGGTTGGCTGGCTCTCACTGCGACCTGTCCCAAGTGTATCCTGCCTCTTGCTCCATGGTAGCTGGAATAGGCTCCAGCCACCCGGCAATCAGCAAATGAAGAATGAAGAAAATGGATGGATGGATCCTGCACATAGGCAGCTAGAAATACAACCTTTAAACACGTGTGGACACCCAAACCATGATCTTTTTTTAAAACATAACCTGCAGTTTTACCCCTAAATGCCTTAAGTTTCCACCGTGCACAGAGATTACAATACACATTCAGACAGGCAGTATGACAGGTTTCCCATGTGTTCGCACAATGGTGGTGGACACGATGATTACCATTATAACCCAATGTAATTCATGTTTTAAGCCTTCAACATGCCACCATGCTGCTTTCTTAGAGCCCAAAGTTACTGTGTTTGAACGAGGAGCTAGAAGCTACCACTACCAAGCCTGGTTAGCAAGCTGCATGAGTAAACTACACTGTGTGTGTGTGTGTGTGTGTGTGTGTGTGTGTGTGTGTGTGTGTGTGTGTGTGTGTGTGTGTGTGTGTACATTTCTTCTCATTTGTGTCTAAAGACTTTTCTTCTCATGATGTCTCATGGAGCTTTTTTTCTGATAATTGTGACTAAATATAGTCCCAGCGCCTGTGAAAGACAGTAAGTAAGGCTTTATGGAGCTGAAGACAGACAGATGGAGAAATTGCACATGGTTTCCTGGCAAAACCTGTTCCAATAATGGCAGAAAGCCACACACACAGACTGGGAATTACTTCTCAGGATGAATTTCTGGTCTCCTGGTGTGAAGTTCTGCCTCATCTACTCTGTGATGAATCCATCACCGATTTCCAGGCTTACTGCTGTCTTCCAAATTCATAGAAAGACAACATTAGCATACATGTGCAGGAACTTTAAATTGACACAACAGTGCTCTTTGCACACCAGGAAAAAGCTCTCTCCAGTGTGATATGATACCAAACCTCCATCCCACATAAGACACACCATGGACAATGTGATATTTCTGTTCAGTAAATGAGCTGTTAATAATTCGCTTGCATGCTTTTTCTTTTTCTGAATCCAGCTTGATAACGATGCATCCATCAGCTCTATCAGCTGCCAGAATGCGGACGCATTAGTAACACTACTGCTGATTTTTTTTTCCATCTGGGATTTGTGATGAGGCCTCCCACTGCTTCTCTTTAAAGCAGCATTTCCCAGCCATGAAGTCACTCTCAGTTGGAAAAGCCTTTTCCAAATCCACAGTGGAGCTCAGTAAAGATTTAATAAGAATGCTTATTTTATGTCCTTTATCATCCGTTTTCAGGCTGCTGATGGCCAGCCACTGAAGATTGTTTACTATTTGAGGGTGTGAAGCATGTTATCTGGCAGCCTAATGGAGCATTTGCAGAATTCATGCAATTATTCGGTGTCCCTGTGCACTCGCTGTTATCTCGAGGCGAGATGCTTTAAAAGTTGTGCGAGGAGCCAGCACAGCTCCCTGAGCCGCAGATGCTCAGATCAGGTTGCTATAATGGGGAAGCTAAAGACAGCATTCCTTTGTTATCAGTGAGCGTGAGGACATTGTCTTCTGAGAGGATGTGGCTGCTGTTATCTTTGTCACTTGACACACAGGAACCAGCTGTGATACATCACCCCGCTTTATCATCATGCTTTTCAAACATAGTGGCCAAATCTGGCCACATTGCAGCTGCGAACAACATGATACTGTTTTTGCAACAGCACACAATCAGATAGCAGCAGCTGACAGCTAGTGATTCATGGCAAAAACCTGCACGCTTATTATCTTTGACAAAGATCATCGAAAACATAAAATATGTCTCGGTTTACATGATTTCAATCACCTGATCATGTTGGAACCATTTATCAGACAACAGGACACATTTTGTGCATTACTAACAGCAGAATAGTGCGTTTGTGTTGTGGAACAGTGGCTGCAGAGACAATGCGTCCCTGAAATCACGGGTCATTAAATGCTGCTTTGTCTTAGCTTCCACCTTCTCGGCCAAGAAAAGAGTCCTTCACCGTGGCCTCCACCTTCTGCAGCAGGGAGACGACGTTTTTCACTGTAAGATGAGCAAACTGTGTCTAACTTTCTCTGCAATGGTGTAATTGTAAAGAAAGCCCATGATTATTCCAGCTGGTGCCACAGTTCAAAATATGAATCATCATGTTCAACCTTTAGAAACTGAGTTAATATGGAGGACATAACTCTGTGCTATGTTAGCAAGACTGCTGCTCAAAGGTTTCACAGTAACAACCAGTGTGCAAAGAAAAAACACAGCAGTGCACCAGTGACGTGCATTTTTTCAGCATGGAGGTAAATCGTGTGTCACAGATGTTAGTAAATCAGTTTGCGCACTTCTATCCTCCTCACTCTACTGCTTTTGTATTTTTAGCTAAAAAACCTCCCAGAAATACATCGTACGTATGAAACAATGCAGACATTTAGTTCTGCACACTGCCAAGAAGACATACCAAGAACCAGCCTGTCGCAGTTCAAACATGGTTTCTCTGACGTGTCCCAGCATTGCCACTGGCTACTACTTACCACTTTTTTATGTCCGATACCGATATCATAAATTTGGATATCTGCCGATACCGATATGAATCCGATATAGTGTTTTTTAATCAACAAAACTGTTTTTTAATATCTTGCTGCATTTTGTATAAGTTCATACTCAAGTTTAAAACAACAACTACACTAAAGCTATTCTGTTATACCTGTATGCAAAAAAAAATATTTCATAGTTCAGCAATACTGATCAATCTAATAAACTTAAACCTACACCATCCTCCCTATTCTGGTATTTTAAAGAGTACTTAGCGTAAATATTAAGCAACCTAACTAATAGGGTTCCAACTCCCAGCAACAACAAAAATAAATAAATAAAAAATAGGGAACCACCCCTCACGCTCCACCTCATGATGCTTAATCGACGTAATCAACCTTAATTTGATGCAGTGTGAAAAAAAAAGCACAGAAATCAATTATTTTTCAAGAAATATTAAATAGATTCAACATCTTTCTTCAACAAAATTGCAGACTGCACAGATGGTACCTTCCCAAAGGAAAAGAATCTGCGCTCTGGTGCAGATTCACACACACTGAAGCTGCGGGGAGCCCAGACTGGCTAAAATTTTTCAAAAGAGAAAACTTCTGTGTGGAACAGTGGGAGGAAGAATGAGAGCACCTGGTGGAGCGGCTTTAAATGTATCCAGATCCACTTTGAAGCTAAGACAAACTTATTTTAAAACACTGGAGATTTTCAAAATACTACACGACCCACTGTAGCCATGTGCTCTGATGTAAATCATTATGCACAGTGATTGAACCTGTTAGTGGTTTAACCAAAACTAAACAGCTTAGGCTGAATATTTGTAACTTCTCAAATATTATGAACTTACTGTGTCAAAAAAATCAAAGTTGGTAGTTCTGCTAACGCTGCTGTGAAAGGATGAGTCACAAGAATTTAATGAAAAATAGCAAAATAAATAAAATTATCTTTACTTTCTTTCTTTCTCGATGGATTTAATAAAACCTATAAGTTATCTAATCTAAGACCAATGTCACTACGGCTGACCTACATTTTAAAACAAGCATTCTTACCTGTAGACAATATTCAAAAAAGTCAGATTTTTTTATATGGAGCCCTCCATGATAACAGTCAACTGAACGCTCTTTATATTTTTTCACAAAGACTCTGGAGTACCAGACAAAACCAGAACCAGACATGATCAGAAAATCCCCTCTGAGCAAGAGAAACCAAGAGGAAGCCAGCAGAACCAGGAAGCTGTCCTCCAGGTCCCAAAACATGAACGTTAGCTTAACGAGTCTTTCCACGTCTGGCTGTGTTTCTTTAATTAAAATGAAATGTGTGATTAAGTGTCTGTTCCTTATGTACACCACCTGGATCCAATAGAGCTGTACAGACAGATGTTCACACCAGATTATACAGTGTAAATATAAAGTGTAATACGGTGATGTACATAAACATGAGTGACTCATAGACTAAGATGCATTAAATATTACAGCGAGCAAAACTGTTTCTCTGGTTCATAAAACACGATAAACACACAACAATATAAGAAGAATAATAACATTGTATCACTAAGTAAAAAACATCTTCCCAGAGTCATGATGTCGGCCTTTTGTTCGTTTGTTTCTGAAAAGACATCATTTTAATAGTTTGGCTTAAACACTGTTAACATGAATACAGTTTGGGGTTTGTGATGAGGCGATGCAGGACCTCTTTGTGTTACTCTGATGTTTTTGTGGCTTATACGGTGTACAGAATTGATGTATTACTGTAAGTCACTATTTACTAACAATACAATAACAAGGCAAGTACTAAAAACACTGAGCTGGTCTAACCAGTATGAGCTGTCGTTGCTCATACTGGGAGTAATCCGTTTGTCCAGAAAATATGATGAAGCTCAAATAGAGCACCAAGCTGCAGTGACTCAATCAGACTCAGTCACACCAGCAACAAACTGTAGAATTACATGCAAGTCTAAGCACACAACACAGCAGACTGACTGAGGAGCTGACTCCATTCATTCATACATTTTCTTCCACTTATTCAATTCAAGGTTTCTCTGGTGTTCAAAGAGCAGAGAAGAGGGAGGAGGAACAACAAGAGCAGACAGCAAAGTGGGAAATAAATTCACAATTAATAACCCAACAGGCTCCAGCATCAGCAAAGTAACAACAAAGCCCAAGTGCACCTGTTTGACTGAATTAGTATGATTTACTCACAACCATCTCGCAGATGTAACATTATGTACAGTAACTTGCATTTCGAACTGCATTTCATTGCCTTGTGTCACGGCGGCGCGAGCTACGCACAGTAGTTCGGCGTGCCTGTGTAGCGTGCTGACTAGACCCAAGCGCGGCTACGGCTAGCGGTGGGTTTGGAGCAGACACGCAGTTATTCTAGTAACGATCAGTGCACGAAGCATGGCTTCGGAACTGTCGTTACAGACAGAGAGCGAGCGGAGCCGGGAAGAGAAAAAGGATTGAAGGGAAAAACACTCACGGTTGCTGAATCAGGCGGAGACTGACGTCAGCAGAGTTTCGGAGCTCCTGACACGAAGTGAATGATGTCTGAGCGGCGAACAGGTGGGTGGTGTCTCTCTTTTAACCCCGGCCCCGTGATCAGCTGATCACAGCTGATCACCGGCTGACAGGACCCCCCCCCACCCCCCGAGGACCGGCACCCGACGGGCCAGGACGGCGGCGACGGAAATCCGAGATGAGGGAAGGATCCAAGATGAAGCGGGACGGCACCCAGGAGCGCTCATCAGGGCCGTAGCCAGCCCAGTCCACCAAATACTGGACCCCCCGGCCCCGGGGACGGGAGTCCAAGATCCGTCGGACAGTGTAGACAGGACCCCCATCGACGATCCCGGGCGGGGGCGGGGCCCGGGAGGGGGGCGCCAGCGAGGAAGTGACGCGCCGCTTAAGCTGCGAGACGTGGAAAACCGGATGGACCTTCATGGCGGGCGGAAGCCGGAGACGGTAAGCCACGGGGTTGAGCCGGGCAGTGACTTCGTACGGGCCGATGAACCAGGGAGTGAGCTTTTTGGACTCACCGCGCAGCCGCAGGTGCTTTGTGGAGAGCCAGACGCGGTCCCCCGGCTGGAAGGGGTGACCCGGGCGGTGGCGGCGACGATGCTGCCGGGTGTACAGAGCGTTGGCCCGGGTAATGGCAGCCCGCGCCTTGATCCAGGCCTGACGACAGCGGCGGACCATCCGTTCAGCAGCAGGCACGTCGACCCCCGCTTCCTGATGGCTGAAGATAGGAGGATGAAAACCATGACAGACCTCAAAGGGCGAGAGACCGGTGGCGGAAGAGACGTGAAGGTTATGAGACAACTCAGCCCACACCAGGTAACAAGGCCAAAGCGACGGTTGGGCGGAGACGAAGCACCGTAAGAAGCGCCCCAACTGTTGATTGGTCCGTTCAACCTGCCCATTGGTCTGAGGGTGATAGCCGGACGAGAGGCTGGGAGACGCTCCAATCAGGCGGCAAAAGGCTTTCCAGAACCTGGCGGTGAACTGGGGCCCCCGATCGGAGACTATGTCCTTGGGGAATCCGTGAAGCCGGACGACATGGTCCAGGAGGAGCTCGGCCGTCCGTTTGGTGGAGGGGAGGCCGGCCAGGGCGACCAGGTGCACCGCCTTAGAAAACCGGTCCACAAAGGTGAGGATGGTGTCAAGACCGTCCACAGATGGGAGGCCGGTAACAAAGTCAAGACCGACATGGGACCAGGGACGTCTCGGCATAGGGAGAGGGCGAAGGTCGCCAGCGGGCGGCTGGGTGGAGGACTTGGCCCGAGCACAGGTGTCACAGGCGGAAACGAAGTCATGGACGTCCCGAGTCATGGAGGGCCACCAGAAGGCACGACGGAGGAGCTGGAGGGTCCTGTCGGGCCCTGGGTGACCAGAGAGCGGGGAGGAGTGAGCCCAGAGCAACGCCTCCTGACGGCACCGGGATGGTACATAGAGCCTCCCAGCCGGGGTGTCAGGCGGAGGCGGTTCGGCGGTCAGGGCATCCCGGATAGAGTCCTCCAAGGGCCATCGAAGGGGGGCAGCGAAACAATGAGACGGTAGGATAGGTCCAGGGTCTGACGTGAGGCCGTCCTGGGCGAGCTGCCTGGAGAGAGCGTCCGCCTTGGTGTTCTTGGAGCCAGGGCGGTAGGCGAGGTGGAAGTTGTAAGGCTCGAAGAATAAGGCCCAACGGGCCTGCCTTGGGTTGAGCTGCTTGGCAGAACGAATATGGATCAGGTTCTGGTGATCAGCCCAGATCAGAAACGGTTCTTTCGCTCCCAGGAGCCAATGCCGCCACTCTTCCAAGGCCCACTTGATGGCCAGGAGTTCCCGGTCGCCGACACCGTACCGTCGCTGCGTGTCATAGAATTTCCTCGAGAAATAGCAGCACGGGTGAAGTTTCCCATCCGGGCCGTGTTGAGAGAGGACGGCGCCAGCGCCAACATCGGAGGCATCCACCTCCACCACAAAATCTCCGGCAGGATCAGGGTGGAGCAGGACGGGAGCCGTAGCAAACCGGCGGATAAGGTCTCGGAATGCCTGTTTCGCACCAGGGGGGAGGCAGAAGGGCTTGGGCAGGTTAGCTGGTTTGGTGAGGGATGTCAGTGGGGCGACAATGGTGCTGAAATTGCGGATAAAGCGCCGATAGAAATTGGCAAAGCCCAGGAAGCTCTGTAGCTGCTTAAGGCTGGAGGGCTGAGGCCACTGGGTCACGGCTTGGACCTTTTGCGGGTCCATGGTCAGGCCATTGGAGGAGATGGTGAAGCCCAGGAAGGTGGTGGACCGCTAATGGAAGGCACACTTCTCCAGTTTGCAGAACAGCTGGTACTCGAGCAGCCTGCTCAGCACGGCCCGCACATGGCGAATATGGTCCACTTCGGTGCGGGAGTAGATCAAGATGTCATCCAGATAGGCAAACACCCACCGGCCCAGCATGTCCCGCAAGACATCGTTGATCAGATGTTGGAAGACAGCAGGGCTGTTGCAGAGGCCGAAGGGCATCACCAGATACTCCCAGTGTCCGTTAGGGGTGATGAAGGCCGTCTTCCATTCGTCCCCTTCCCTAATCCGCACCAAATTGTAGGCGCTGCGTAGGTCTAGTTTGGTGAAGATGCAGGCCTGGGAGAGGGAATCGAGTGCGGTGGATAGCAGAGGAAGAGGATGGCGGTTCTTAACAGTGATTTTATTCAAGCCCCAGTAGTCTATACAGGGGCGAAACCCGCCGTCTTTCTTCTTGACAAAGAAGAATCCCGCAGCTGCCGGGGAGGTAGAAGGGCGAATGAAGCCCTGTTGGAGAGCCTCAGCGACGTACTCCTCCATGACTTTGTTCTCTGCGGGTGACAGCGAGAACAGGCGACCACGAGGAGGGACCGCTCCCGGGAGGAGCTCGATGGCCATGTCATAGGAGCGATGAGGAGGGAGAGCAGAGGCTCGCCTCTTACTGAAGACCTCAGATAGGTCATGGTAAGCCGGAGGGATCTTATCCAGATCAATGGGCTCCGGGGTGACGCCTCTTCTGACTTTGAGTCCTTTCCAGTCCGGAAGAGAAGGCAGCGGCGTGAACACTGGGGACCCCAGTCCAGGATCTGGCAGGAAGACCAGGAGACGTGGGGGTCATGTTGACGGAACCAGGGGTATCCGAGGATGAGAGGAGAGGAAGTGGCAGAGACTACTAAAAACCGGATCTCCTCCTGATGATCCCCGACAGACATGTGGATTGGCTGGGTCTGGAACTGGATCGGGTAGGGTTGGAGTGGTCGCCCGTCTACTGAGGTCACCGGGAGGAATCGGTCGACGGAAGTCAACGGAATGCGAAGCCGAGAGGCCAGTTTTTGATCGATGAAGTTCTCAGCGGCTCCGGTGTCCAGGAGGGCTTCAGATGAGAGCCGTTGGTGTTTCAGGTGAAAAGTTACCGGTAACAAAAAACGAGAGGGGTCAGAGGAGTGGGAAGGGCCAGGCGGGACACCCCCGCAGTCTACCTGGCGTCGTCGTTTCCCGGCCGTAGCGGGCACTGGGGACGACGGTGTCGAGCTGATCCACAGTAGGCGCAGAGGCCCTCACGCCAGCGTCTCTCTTTCTCCTCTTTGGGGAGTCCACCCAGCTGCATGGGCTCCTCGCTGGATGTGCTGCTTGGGCTAGCCGTGGCTCCATCAGAGGGGGGAGGAGGTCACGAAGACGTGGTCCTCTGAGGCTGGAAGGGTTTGAAGGCCCGAGGGGTATGGCGAGGCCGCGACATCACACGTTGGTCAATCTTCAGCGCGAGGTCCACGGCCTCATCCAGGGTTTTAGGGGCCTCACGGCCGGTCATCTCGTTTCGGATGTAGTCAGCCAGTCCCTCCAGAAAAATAGAGCGCAGAGAAGCGTCTCCCCACTGTAGCTTAGCGGCCAGGGTGCGGAATTGAGAGGCAAAGTGACAGACGGGTCGGCTGCCCTGGCGTAGATGAAGCAGCTGTGACTCCACTTCCACTTCGCTGCTCGGGGGAACAAACGTCTTCTTTAATTCCTCCACAAACAGGGCATAGTCATTGCAAGCTGCCGATTTATTGTAGTAGAGAGCCGCGGCCCATTCCTGAGCCTGGCCAGACAAGAGAGAGGTTAGCAGTGCAACCTTTGCACGGGCGGTGGCGTATTTAGTGGGCTGACACTCGAACAGCATGTCTAAAGTGGCAAGCAACCCATCAGGCCGGCCATCAACTCCGTTCCACTTGTCTGGTAGTCCGATCCGGGGTTCCGCGCTCACCGGCGCTGGCTGACGTTGCAGCGAGGTGACGGAAGTGGAAAGTTGGAGGGCAGTTTCGGTGAGGGACTCCACTTTTGTGCACATCCGATCTACCACACCGTGAAGATATAGAACTTCGGCTTTCAGCCATTCGAATTCCGCTGGGTCTATAGCGGGCTCAGACATCCTGTCACGGCGGGGCGAGCTACGCACAGTAGCTCGGCGTGCCTGTGTAGCGTGCTGACTAGACCCAAGCGCGGCTACGGCTAGCGGTGGGTTTGGAGCAGACACGCAGTTATTCTAGTAACGATCAGTGCACGAAGCGTGGCTTCGGAACTGTCGTTACAGACAGAGAGCGAGCGGAGCCGGGAAGAGAAAAAGGCAGAGTTTCGGAGCTCCTGACACGAAGAGAATGATGTCTGAGCGGCGAACAGGTGGGTGGCGTCTCTCTTTTAACCCCGGCCCCGTGATCAGCTGATCACAGCTGATCACCGGCTGACACCTTGTACCTGTGACATGTGCAATGACAATAAAGTTGAATTCTATTCTAATTCTATTCTAACTTCCAATACCATTGATATTTATTTAGCTCAAGGAAAGCCTACCATTGAGTAATATTTCAATCTTAAATACGGTCAATCAACCTCTATTAACCCATTAAAACCAATGGTTTTAGGTCAAACTACCATAACTCGTGGACCATTGGCACAATCGAAAAATTCCAGTGGTTCCTGGAAGCATTAGGTCTGTGCTTTTTCAGTGGTAAGCAAAACAAAACAATGAAAAAAACACTGTAAAAATGATCCAAATGCCCAATAAAATGTCTGTTTTCTTCTCTCAGCCAATCGCAGTCTTCACGGTGCTGCTGCCTGGAGTTACTATAAGGACCCTATTATCACTGAAAAGACAAACTTCTTTCAATTCATCAAATGATTCAGGACTTACGGGAGTTACAGATGTTGAATAAACATTGCAAAACATCTGCCAGCAACAGGTCAGGCTTTAGGTTGATCAGCTATGTACCACAGGTGGCAGTAACTGTTGGTCAAGTTACTTGAAAAAAGTAATCAGTAATTAATTACTGATTAATTACTGATTACTTCCCCAAAAAAGTAATCCCGTTACTTTACTGAGTACTTAATTTCAAAAGTAATTAATTACTTAGTTACTTTTAAAAACACGATTTACAACCTGAAGAGGTGATAAAGCGATAGATCTTTCAGCCTAATTCTACTTTTTCTGCATAATCCATCATATAAATGTAATCAAATGGAAAAGTCTCTTTTTAAAACTTGTTTTATTAGTTTTAATCTTTTAACTTCATGCATCAAGCAAAAATTAAATTATATGCAACATTCTCTGACTGGAAGAAATTAGTTTAACATTTAAACTTATTTTCTGCACATTCCAGCACATAAAATATAAATATATATATATTTTTTGTGTTTACACTCAGTCTTTCAGATGCAAGTAAAACACAGCAGAAAATAAATAAAGTCAAAGACTCAGCGGTCCTGTTGCTCTATTTTCACCTGTAAAGCAGGAGTGGGGTAGGCGGAGGTTTACCCTGGTGCAGGTGTGCCGCGGTCAGTGGAAGAATCCGCGAGTTTCTCTGTGAGTTTCCCATCACGTCGTAGCTACTCGGTGCTTGTTGGAAGTTTAGGGGTTTTTTTCGCTGTAAAAAGAAGTTTTCTTCCCACACACGATGGACGCTAATGTTTTTGTCACTTTTTATGGAATAAAACTCAAAGTAAGGTCAGTACTTCCACGCTTTAAACGCTGCACGCTCATACTCTCTCCTGCACTCGATATGTGATCCATTGTTGATCTGCACACAGCTGTTGTCACTAACGTTTCACTCGCTTACGTCACTGTCATGAGACATTCTCGCAAAAAAATCACAGTTTGAGTAACGCAGTAAGGCAGCGTTCCTACGGGAAAGTAACGGTAATCTAATTACCCATTTTTGCAATAGTAATCCCTTACTTTACTCGTTACTTGAAAAAAGTAATCGGATTAAAGCTGCCCATCTCTGGTAACTAAACCACTATTTAAAAAGCATCTCTAGACCCAGCAGTCTTAGCTAATAATAGGCTATTTTCAGATGTTACCTTTTATAACTTGATGCTAATTTTGTAAACATCCATCCATCCATCCATTCGCTTCCGCTTGTCCTTTTCAGGGTCGCAGGGGGCGCTGGAGCCTATCCCAGCTGTCATAGGGCGAGAGGCAGGGTACACCCTGGACAGGTCGCCAGTCTGTCGCAGGGCCAACACACAGGGACAGACAACCATTCATACTCACATTCATTCGCACATTCACACCTAGTGACAATTTGGATTATCCAATTAACCTATCCCCACAAGCTGGATGTCTTTGGACGGTGGGAGGAAGCCGGAGTACAATTGTAAACAATTGTACTAATTTATGTCCGTAAGAACACTAATGCATGGTATGCTTTGTGTGACTGATAGGCAGCATTTGTCAGTTTCTTAGACAAGTCTTCTGTTCACTCATCATATCTGGTTTCAAAATACTAGATGATGATGTCAGAAATGATGGTGAGGAGGAAGCATAGTCCCAAACAGAAGCCCCAGGTACACCACCAACCTGTTCATGTGTTTAACTGTTTTTCCCCACTCGGCCTTTACTTAAAGAGCCATCTTTAGACCCAGCGCTCTTGGCTGGGTCTCCAACCTTCCTTTCATATCAAACATCCTTGAAAGAGTAGTTGTCAAACAGCTAACAGATCATCTGCAGAGGAATGGTTTATTTGAAGAGTTTCAGTCAGGTTTCAGAGCTCATCACAGCACAGAAACAGCTTTAGTGAAGGTTACAAATGATCTTCTTATGGCCTCTGACAGTGGACTCATCTCTGTGCTTGTCCTGCTAGACCTCAGTGCAGCGTTCGATACTGTCGACCATAATATCCTATTAGAGCGATTAGAACATGCTGTGGGTATTACAGGTACTGCACTGCAGTGGTTTGTATCATATCTATCTAATAGACTCCAGTTTGTGCATGTAAATGGAGAGTCCTCTTCAGGTTAATTATGGAGTTCCACAGGGTTCAGTGCTAGGACCAATTCTGTTTACATTATACATGCTTCCCTTAGGCAGCATCATTAGAAGACATAGCATACATTTTCACTGCTATGCAGATGACACCCAGCTCTATCTGTCCATGATGCCAGATAACACAGATTTTTACTTCTAGTTTATTACTTCTAGGCTGAACAACTGTAATTCAATATTATAAGGATTTCATAAAAAAACAACCTGAAAACCCTTCAGTAAATGCAAAATGTTGCAGTAAGAATACTTACAGGGACTAGAAAGGAAGAATATATTTCTCCAAAATTGGCTTCTTTACATTGGCTCCCTGTTAAATCTAGAATTTCCTTTAAAATCCTCATCACATACAATCATCATACATCATACAAGGTTTTGAATAATCAGGTTTCATCTTATCTTAATGACCTTATAGTTTCGTATCACTCCATTAGAGGACTTCAGAATGCAGGCTTACTTTGGTTCCTAGGTTATTTAAAATGGAATGGGAGGTAGAGGTAGAGACCCAAACCAACCTCTCATTAGTCACCTCCTTCAGGTCTTCTGGGGGGGACACCAAACCATTCCCAAGCCAAGCAAGAGATGTAATCTCTCCACTCTATCATGGGTCTACCCTGGGTCCTCCTCCTGTAAACAGATGCCCAAAACACCTCACCTGGGAGGCCCCTCAGAGATATTCTCATCACATGTTTGAACCACTTTAACTGGCTGCTTTTGATGTAGATATAGTGGCTCTACACCAAACTCCTCCCAAATGGCAAAGCTCTTCACCCTATCTCTGAGCACAGCCACCCTTTGGAGGAAGTCCATTTCTGCTGCTTGTATTTCAGACATAAAAGAACTACTTCAGGTCTATAATAACTGTCCGTGTATCTATAGATTACAATACAATCGACTATAGAGTTTCCTATCGACCAATATAGTCTATTGGTTGAAATGTCCATAGATACACAAAGAGCTCTGAATAGCTGGGTAGTTGCTCAAGAGACTTCATGAGCAACTAAGAAAAGCTAATCAAATGATAAAGGAGAATGTCCAGAAAGTCTCCACTTAGATGAAGGACAGTTACAGTTATGATGTTACAGCTAGAATTACCCCATTGCTCAGTGGAGAAAGGATTTTAGTCAGCAGATTTTCAGCACACTGAGAAGAAGACATATAGATTATAGTTAGTTAGCCAGACCCCACAAATCCAGAAGATAAAGATAGTCCTATCCAAGTAGTTCAGTGCAATCGGTTATGCTTATGTCTTTTTTTTTTAATCCTCTGATAAATGTTCAACCAGAAGCAGTGTGCAAGTGCAATGAGTGATCTCGCTACTTTTACTCTACTTTTGTTTTCTGTTTCAGTAGCTGCAGTCATTTATTTATGTGTGCCTCATAGACCTCACTCATGATCAGTGGAGACACCAATCAGAATCAGAATCTGGAGGTGCTAATTTGAACTGGAAACCTCAACTGTTTGGTACGGAGGACCACAAGAGCCACACACATCGAAATAAAGCATTCAGTGCTTAAATAATGAATTGTAGAATAAATTCTGCATTTGTAAATTAATTTTTGAATTCCAATTTAATAAAGTGATTTTAAAAAACATTTTTTCGAATTCCACTTTAATAAAGTGATTTTCAAAAAGTTTTATAAAATGAAATGGAGATTCCACTTCTCATGTCAAAATCCACTTCCCTTTCCTGTTTGCTCAGGGATTAACATTTGGATTAGCAGTTGGATTAGCAGTTGGATTAGGAGTTGGATTAACACCTTCATTTTAAAAATCCTGCTGCTATTGAAATTAGCCACACCGTGGGATGATGATGAGTTGTTTTATCTCTAAGTATCACAAAGTAATGTGGTAACATCTGGACTGATGAGTTTACTGTCAGCATTTTAATCGCTAGTTTAAAGGCTGTAGGCTGCAGCCGTTGCTCTAACACTGTATAAATGTAACAGGCCTCAGTGCTGGTTCTAATAGTCTGAGCTGCTTCCAGCTTTATTTGTGAAGAGCACAGCAGCTTACAAAACACGTAGCGAGCTCATACAGCTGGGAGGTAATATTTTCATAAGCTAAGATAACGGGGCTACGTGCGTTGATGCTAGCGTTAGCCATGCTAGCACGTTACCTTCAACAGGTGATCAGACTGAGTAAACAGGCACTCAGTCAGAGGTTGCGCTCTCCGTTTTGCTGCAGGGTCCCTTCATTCTTCACATAACTGTGTCGAGCCGAGTGTAAATCCTGAGGCTGAACGGCCTTTGTACGAGCACACACGCTTCTTAGCTTAGCAAGGCGAAGCTATGAGCTAAAAAATCCAGGGCGAACAGGAAAGGGAAATGAAGTTTTTTAAAAGCATTTTAAAAATCAGTTTACTAAATTGGAATTCAAAAATGAATTTACAAATGCAGAATTTATTCTACAATTCATTATTTAAGCACAGAATGCTATATTTGGATGCACGTGGCTCTTGTGGTCCTCCACAGTTTGGAGCAAGGTTCCAAAATTAATTGCAAGACCGACCCACATGAAGCGTCACAAACAGATTGAGGAAACCAAAGGCAAATCTTTGGTGGAAACACGGATGATCAATTTGAGCTAGCTTTAACTAGCATTGACATTTACAGTTTTCAATATATAACTTTCAAACTTTGTGTTAGTCAACATCAAGGTCACTGCAAATGTGAAAATTTTACATTACCAACAATTTTTTTATGGATCGTCTTCATACTTCACAAAAATATACCCAACCATGGGGGACAGGAGTCCCTAGTTAAGTATTGTAACTTGACCTTCAATGTCAGTGCGCTTGCAACAACCAGCATGCAACCTGTTTCATTTGCTCTTTTTTTCCTATACTTTAACCTTTCCTAACTTTTTTCTTTGTCTTTTACTAATTATTTATTATTTAGAGCATTATTGTTTATTTGTTTATACAGTTGTCTTTCAAATAGGTGGGATAAGAGAGTTTTTGTTCTCCTTGTTTCCACAAAACTATTGCTTTCATTACCGAATGGGACTGCGGTGCAGCAGCTACACACTCCATGCTTTGTCTCCATAGATCAGCTGATCGCCCTGATGCCAGCCGGCTTGTTGACCAGACCCACAGACATACACTGTGGATTCAGAAGTGGGGACAGAAGAGGACAAGGAGGGGGACGGCGAGACACCTGAGGCCTAAAGGAGGAGGAGCTATAATTCATATCTGTCATGCATTATAATCGGGAATATCCAGTGGCTAGCAAACAAGACGTATGAGTTAACAATGCTAGCCTGGAGTCAACGGGAACTTTCGGAGTGTAGCTTGATGTGCTTCACCAATGCATAGAAGCACCAGGATATTATTAAGATGACAACACATCTGTGGATGGCTTCCACGCTGTTCGGGCCAACAGGTACAGTGTCACGGGCGGTAAGCAGAAAGGAGAAAGGAGAGGGTTTAACTATTCGTGTTAACTACCGGTGGTGTAACCCTGCTCACATAACAATCAAAGAGTGAATTTGTGGCCCTCACATTGAACTGTGTGCTGTTGGACTTTCCCTGGGAATTTACCCATGTGGTCTTGGTGTCTATGTTCCTCTCTCTGCTATCCCAACAGCTGCATCTGATACTATTCTCTCTGCCATAGCCCAGTCACAGACTCAGCACCTGCGTGCCTTCATTGCTATCTCGAATGACATCAACTATGTCAACTTGGACATTACACTGCCAACACAGTATGTGGTTTGTCCCACCAGGGGGGAGAGAATTTTTGACCTTCGGTATGTTAATTTCAGGGTTGCATACAGTTCCTCCTTCCTCACACCACTGATTCACCTCACCCCCTGCTGTGGGCCTATTGTGAAGAGGGAGCCTTTGACCACTATTAGTATTAGTTATGTATGTGGGTGGCTGTAGCTCAGGTGGCAGAGCAGGTCAGCCACTAATCAGAAGGTCGGTGGTTCGATCCCAGGCTGCCTCCTGGCTGCATGCCAAATATCCTTGGGCAAGATACTAACCCCATGTTTGCCTACTGGTGGTGGTCAGAGGGCCCGGTGGCGCCAGTGTCCGGCAGCCTCGCCTCTGTCAGTGCGCCCCAGGGCAGCTGTGGCTACAATGTAGCTTGCCATCGCCAGTGTGTGAATGTGTGTGTGAATGGGTGGATGACTGAATGTAGTGTGAAGCGCTTTGGGGTCCTTAGGGACTAGAAAAGCGCTATACAAATGCAGGCCAGGCCATTTAGTTGGTGGTCAAGGAGGCCTTAGTGGTTACATAACCTGCACTGACTCCATTGTCCCATCTCAGACTGTCTATTATTACCCAAATAACAAGCCATGGGTGACTAAAGGCATCAAAGCCATCCTCAACGACAAGAGGAGGGCCTTCAGAGCTATAGAGAGGAAGTGAGAAAGGTTCAGGTGTTACTGGGGGGTTAGATCAGAGAGGCTAAGGACAGTTACAGGAAGCTGGAGTAGAAACTCCAGCAGAACAGCACGAGAGAGGTGTGGAGTGGCAAGAAGACTGGATTCAGGGCATCCAACAGCAGAGGAGTGGAGGGCAGTAAGGACACCCCGTGAGCTAAATTTGTTCTTCGACACTGCAGTGAATGCTAACCCCCATGTTGGCTTAACTGTAGTCAGCCTGCTATCCACGCCACTCTTTCTCCTTCTTTCTCCACATGGGTCCACTGGGACGTGGCACCTTTGCACATCCCAGTGGACCCAGGTTTACAGACCTGTGGCACTGACTTCTACGTGATGATGTCAGACCCGGGTCGGTTGTGTCCTTCATGGCCCACCGTATCCCAGAATTCATAGCGTGGCCCAGCCAATTCCAGTTTCCAACAATGGCGGCCGCTACTAAGTTTTAATATTACTCTTATTAATCTTTCTCGGTCACAAAATAAACTTTTAACATATTTTCAGGCGAGAATATAGCTGTGGAAACTTCTATCTGCTCGGTTTATCAAGATATCGCATATTTACAAAAGTGGTCCGATGTTTTTGGAGACATCTGTTACCCATCAGCTCGATAGCTAGCTGAGAGCCGCCAAGAACGGCAAACTCCAGGCACATCGTTTTCAGATCACCGCGGTCTTTCGCTACTCAGGTTAAACATGATAGATAAGTCACTTGGATAACTTAAAAATGTTAGTTTGGCTTTTTTCAGTGTTTTATTTCTTCATGAGATTAAAGTTGTTAGATTAGATTAGATTAGATTAGATTAGATAAAACTTTATCAAACCCCCGGGTGGTTTTCACACAGTTGAATAAACGTCAAACAGAAAACTGATTAAACAGAAGTGTGAGATGGTCGAGAATTTACGCCAGTGTCCTGTTATATTTTAGATAGCAAGGAGCAGACGGCCGAGTTTATTAAACTCCACCGAGACAGCGGTGATGCTAATCTGAAGGCTAGACCGTCCAATTTTACAGCCATTTACTTCCAGCCTACCCGACCTTCTGGGGATCCGGCCCACGTAGAGCGCGAAGGCCGGGTCCTCAGGAGGATGCAGCCCATGAATTTGGACACGACTAAGGACGCTGTCATAGTCTGTCAACGACGTTGATTAGCTGCGTGTATACGAATGTGAATCATTCATTGGCTGGAGCAGCCAGTCACTTACTGACACACACTGCAAAACAGAATGAATTTTAACGTTTTTATTTTAATGTCAATTCAGGTTTGCTTTTTTTTACACTCAACAAAAATATAAACGCAACACCTTTGTTTTTGCTCCCATTCCCCATGGGATGGACGTAGAGACCTAAAATTCATTCCAGATACACAATATAACCATCCCTCCCAAACAGTGGTCACAAATCAGTCCAAATGTGTGGTAGTGGGCACATCTGCTATATTGAGATAATCCATCCCACCTCACAGGTGTGCCACATCAGGATGCTGATCTGACATCATGAGTAGTGCACAGGTGTACCTCAGACTGCCCACAACAAAAGGCCACCCTGGAATGTGCAGTTTTGTCTCACAGCAAAATGCCACAGATGCTGGGCCACAGGCGGCACAAGGATGGAAAATTAATTGGTGCTAAAACGAAACAGCTAGAAGAACATTTTGCAACTAATTAGGTTACCTAGCAACAAGTCAGTAACATGACCGACTTTAAAGGCAGAGTTTCCCAGAAATAAAAATGGGCACAAGTTCATTGTTATTATTGATTTGGTAGAATTTAAAACTTGATGACCATGACTGTCAGGCCTTCAACTGTATTGCATTTCTGTGATTCTATCAGAGTAAGAAAGAAACCACCTTTTGGTGAACACAGTTGCAGGTCAAAGGTCGATTTTACAAGAAGTCATATGTGTGCCTGGTCCATAAACACCGTCATCTTCTCTGTGCCAAAATTCATTTAAAATGGTGTGAGACGAGGTGGAAAACTGAGCTATGATCAGAAAAATCATCATTTGAAATTGTTTCCAGAAAACGTCCAAGCTCCAAAATAAAGAGAGGAAGAACCATTCAGTTTATTATCAGTGCTTAGTTGAAAAGCTTTCATCTTTAATGGTATAGGGTGATCAGCGCCTATGAAATTGGCAGTTTTCACACCTGAAAAGGTACAAAGACGATAATGCACAAACCGTTATCAAATGATGAGGAAAATGTAAGCTATTCCCTTCTGTATGCCAATGCATGACCTGTTTGTGTTGCAAGCACCACTAGCACATTTACTGTCTCTGTTTCAGGCTTCAATTAACTGATTCAGTTTCTTTTCAGCAGGCTCGTCAGCATGTAAGCATCCAAGTCACTCCCATATATTATGTGCACAGTTTTACTGTAATGTTCTACACAGCTATAGACACAAAATGCCAATGAAGTAGTTGTGTAAAGAATCAAAATGGCTGTATCCCACCTGCAGCAGTGGAGAGAACAATGGCTAATTTCAGAATAATATATCTTCCCCTGAGGACTGGTTGGCTATTTTCACACACGTCAGACTAACCCATTGTATTTTCTCTTGGGAAGTGAGATGATTACATACGTACCTTGGAGAGACCGCTGCATTGACACCTCTTCAACAGCTAGTATACATCTCCAATTACTTCCCAGAGAGCTTTGAACAATCACATTTCCATACAACAGGAATTCTTCTTGAAAGCACTTTCACCAGCTTCCTCGCTCTAATTGCTATTTTGTACAGCAATGACACATAAAGTAAATATAAACAGGGTCATCACAGCATTTCAGGTCGAAGGAGCATTAATAACATCACACATGAAGTTAAAGCAAGCAATTAAGCAAGTTTTTACTGTTTTCTGTGGCTCCTGTGGTCCCGTTCTTTATTATTGGTTTCGCTTTCTGTTTCCTTTCAGATTTTTAATTTTAGGCCATCGCGTGGCTTCTACATCCTCCGTTGTTTTTTTTTCACACCCTGCTTGAGCTCCACCTGTAGGTTATTTGTCATCCTGTTAATTAATATTTAATTAATAACATTTTTAAAGCCTCCATGTTAGTTTTTGGATTCAGACTGCCATATTGGATAAGAGGATCAAGCTAGCAAGCTTGTTTAGCAATTAGCATACATACACTGCTTATGCAACATACATAGCTGTCTGCTACTGCTAAACAGCATTCTGATAAAATCAGTCAGTTTGTGCCACACAGGAAGTCATACTATTAGTCAAAGTTTTACTCCAAAAGGAATAAACAGCACAGGTCCAATGGAGAAGTCCAGTTCAGTGGATTCATGACAGCTATTGGCTACAGCTGTCTATGTCGTAAGAACAGTCAAAGTTGCCACATCCCTAAATCCAGTATTCAGAGTTATTAAAAAAACAAACAACCATACAGTTATGAATACGAAGGAAACTATCCTTGTAGGTCAACACCCAATTTTTAGTACCAGAGTTTAACAAGTTGCATCCATGAATTGTATGGGTGCAATGCACAAACACAGATAGCAGCTAATTCATGCCAAGCAAATGACTAAAAAAACATTAGAATCAGCTAACAGGATAGTACTTTCTAATAAAGGCGTAATAGTAGAGTAAGAACGGTGAACAAGGGTGTAATAATGTAGTAATTTCTAAATTATTGCTATGCAATTACCAAAGTAATAACCATGTAATGTCCAAGTAATATCATGGTAACAACAATGGTTACAATTGAGTAATATTCTGCTGAAATGTATGTAATTGGATAGTAAGGGCCTCAAAACTGGGGGTAATAACATGAAAATACAGCTCAGTAATAAAATAGTAATAGTAGGGTAACAAGGTAGAAACACGTAAAATTGCGGTAATTTCTAAGTTACTACCACTCAATTACTTGTGGTAGTTTCTGTGCAATAAGCAGGAAACAGCACAGCAAAATGCCAAACAGCTTTAATAGGTTACTAATATGTTATTAAATGCAAACAATCAAACTTAAAAAGTGTGTTATTACCTGGAAACACCTGTGGTAGTTTTTGTGTAATAAGCATAAATTGAAACAGACTGCAAAGAGCTGGCTGCCAGTAGGTGGCAAAATGCAGCCTACTGGCAGTCTGCAATTTTTTTCATCCCCGGATAAAGACAAAGAAGAAGTAGGGCACCGACTGCTAAGTTTAGCGACCATTTGCCTCCTTTTTGGCTTGCGTCGTAGAACCATGATTAGATAAACCTGTGGATTATAACAAAGCAGTTTGAATCAAACCCATATTATAGCTAATGCTGTAGGACTGCAAGGTAAGTAAAACCTGTTTTTTATTCCTTACGTTATATTTAGGACCATGTCTCTTGTATTTGGTACTTCTCAAGCTTCTTGTGTTCCTTCTTCCTGATGCTGCTGCCATTCGCTACATCTATCACTACAGCTGTCTTTTCCTGTTTGTCTACCACCATTATGTCCGGTTGGTTAGCCACCACCATTTTATCTGTCTGTATCTGGAAATTCCATTTGCCACCACCCTAGTGGGCATCTCCAATTTTAACTTCAGGACTTATCTGAAGCAACATCAACATCTGTGCCATATTCAGCACAGATTATTCTGTACACTATGCCAGCCACTTGGTTATGGCGTTCCATGTATGCAGGGTGCTGGACTTGGGGTGAAACCCTCCATGCATGGTCAGGAGCTTTCTTGTCTTTATGTCAGTGGCTTCTATCTCCTCCTTTGGCCAGCCTATTACCCCAGCAGGGTACCTGATCACGGGCAGGGCGTACGTGTTGATGGCCCGGATCTTGTTCTTACCGTTCAGCTGACTCCTCAGGACTTGCCTGACCCTCTGCAGGTACTTGGTGGTTGCAGCTTTCCTAGCGGCCTCTTCATGGTTCCCATTCGCCTGCTGGATCCCGAGGTACTTGTAACTGTCCTCTATGTCTGCAATGTTGCCTTCTGGTAGTTCAATCCCCTCAGTTCTGACTACCTTCCCTCTCTTTGTTACCATCCGACTACACTTCTCCAGTCCGAACGACATCCCGATGTCATTGCTGTATAGCCTGGTAGTGTGGATCAGTGAATCTCGTTCACTCTTGGCATACAGCTTGATGTCCTCCATGTACAGGAGGTGGCTGACAACTGCTCCGTTCCGTAGTCGGTATCCGTAGCCAGTCTTGTTAATGATCTCACTGAGGGGGTTCAGGCCTATGCAGAACAGCAGTGGGGACAGAGCATCTCCTTGGTAGATCCCGCACTTGTTGGTGACTTGTGCTAAAGGCTTGAAGTTGGCCTCTGGTGTTGTACGCCACATCCCCACTGAGTTCCTGATGAAGGCTCTTAGGGTCCTGTTGGTCTCGTATAGGTCTAGGCATTCCAGGATCCAGGTGTGGGGAGTCATAGGCCTTCTTGTAACCATTCCAGGTTGATCAGCCTAGTACTTCCTTTCCAGTCACCTTTCTCACTCAACATGTGTTAACAGACCTCTCTGCATTGAATCATATCTGTTATTAACCTCTGTCTCTCTTCCACAGCATGTCTTTATCCTGTCTTCCTTCTCTCACCCCAACCAATCACAGCAGATGGCCCCGCCCCTCCCTGAGCCTGGTTCTGCCGGAGGTTTCTTCCTGTTAAAAGGGAGTTTTTCCTTCCCACTGTCGCCAAAGTGCTTGCTCATAGGGGGTCATATGATTGTTGGGTTTTTTTCTCTGACTGTATTATTGTTGGCTCTCTACCTTACAATATAAAGCACCTTGAGGTGAGTGTTGTTGTGATGTGGCACTGTATAAATAAAACTGAATTGAATTGAATCTTGGCTGTTATGATGCAGGACAGAAGCTTCCATGTGCTGAGGCAGGTTATTGGCTGGTAGTTGGACGTGACAGGTCCCTTCTGGGACCCCTTGGCGATCAGGTCTGTCCGTCCTTCAGTTCATCATTCTGGGTGTCTCTCAGCTAGCACCTGGTTCATTTGTACTGCTAGATGCTCCTGGAGTGCAGTCAGCTTCTTCAGCCAGTAGGCATGAACCATGTCAGGGCCTGGTGCTGTCCAACTCATACTGGAGACCCTTTTTTGGATTTCTGTCACTGTGATGGTTATTGGACCCTGTGGAGGTCGCTGTGGTCTGCCCTCAGATCCACTAGCCCCTGAGCATTGCCGTTATGGGTTGTGTCCATCTCCCATATGCTCTTCCAGTATTGCTCTGTCTCCAGCCTTGGTGGTGCTGTTCTCATATTGTTCCCCTGCCACTGAGAGTACACCTTGGATGGTTCTGTGGAGAACAGCTGGTTTATTCTCCTGCCTTCGATCTCTCTGGTGTACCTCTTCAAGTGGCTGGCCATAGCTGTGAGTTGTTGCTTGGCAGTTTCCAGCTTGCTGTACTTCTTAGGCACCTTTTTCATCGCACCTTTCTTTAAATTTAATTAAACTGTGATGAAATAGTACTGATGGCACTTCTCCATACAATGATATTTGTTCATACAAGTGTAAGGTATACTCCAAGCTTTGACCAGCCAGCATCTTTGCTATGGTGAGAACAAATCGAGTGTAGTGGGTAGCACATTTGATTTCTGGTAATATTAGATGTTGCTGCAAGAGACTGAAACAAGAATTCTGACTTTCAAAAGGCTGACATACAGCAGCATATTCCTCTCAAAAAGTTACATGGTGAGATCACTAAAGGTTAACTTCTTTCTTTTACCAGCTCATGTCACTTATCTAGCAATTACTCCTGGCATTTTTAATCAGTTCTGAAATATTCGTCAACTTAACTAACTTAACTACATTTGAAAGACTTTATAATTGTATCAAAAAAAGGAAAAATATCAAACACATCAGAATAATACATTATCATTAACTTAGCAATCTGTCTCAGCTGCTGCGGTGAACTCAGACAGTATGCTAACTTGGTGAAGTGACTGTGTTAGCTGTTAGTTTATTAACTGTTAGCTAATGGTGCCACTGATTGAGAAATATGTTGCTCACATTTTACTAAAATCGCTTGGAAGAAAGAAAAATCTGAAGGAAATTAGAACACTTAATGTGATACAGTGATTAATGCAGAGCCACCTTATGACCAGTGTTTCTGGCTTTTCAATGGCTCTTCAATCCCGCCCCCTCTCACAACAACAGACAGTTGGATGGACCTCCATATTTGACAGGAAATTACCTGTCAAATATGGTAATCGTTATTACCATATTTGGTAATAAAGATTATTACTAGTACGATGTTTATTAGAAAAAGAAAGAAAAATCTAAAGGAAAAAGTTCAGTTGACTGTTTTTAAAGCTTTTTAAAGTTTATGTAGATTTTTTTTACTGCAGAAAATTTATCATTTTGAAGTCAAATTATTATTTTTTAAATAAAAGACATAAAAGCAAACACAACGCAAAAAGACAAAGAACAAAAACAATTTGTTACACTTTGTGCATAATATTAGTACAAGAACCACAACTGATAGAAGAAAAGGACACTTAATAAGTTGTATTCCATTGTCTTTTCTCTGAATCTAAATCAATCCAGCTGTTATATCAGACTAAGGACTGATATCTTTTACGATTTCTTTATTATAATGTATTTAAGTACTGAGCATTAAGGTTTACAGTTTGTGTGCACTATTAACAAAGAAATTTGAAAGTCATTAAATAAATCAAATAGGATAAATGTTTAGTTTTTTTCCCAGTGCCAGTGACTGCTTTTGAGTTGATAGGTCGTGTGAGCGCAGAGTAGTAAATTTTCAGAGTACCTGTTTATTTTGTCTGCATTTACTGTTGTCTGTATTTCTCCATCCAGCATTGACAGTTAATGTTCTGCTCTACCAAACTGATCTTTAGATGTTCCATTATATTTTCAGTTCAACTGCTTAAGTTGTGTTTGTAGTGGTAGCAGAGCACCAGTGTCGAGTGTTGCTCCACAAATATAGACACTGTGGCAGAGTGGCAGCAAAATCAAAACACTGCATCAAGCATTTCCAGCACCGGTAATCATTACTTCTGCGGTTTTAATCCCGACTTGCATTTTATTTGCCCCAAAAACAGTGATGTACAAAACGACGGAGAACACGGCAGCTCCGTACGAAGACAGACGTGACGAAAAGAGTATGAGGAAAAAATCAAGGAGTGAAAGGGTCAGACCCACACGAGCATAGAGTGGAGTAAGGACGTCAGCCTGCTGCCCAACTTTCATCACGCACATATTTATTATCATATGGTCCTAAGTGTGAGTGCATACACTCACAACATGTTTAGTAACTTCAGATCTCTGCAACAAGCCCAGGTCCAGTTTACTTTGGTGATTTGGACTATTCCATCTCACAGCTGTTGTTACAGGCCAACGCATCTATTTGTCGTTTCAGGTTGTAGTATTACACAACATTGTGTAACACAACATTTTCAGATCTCAGAAAACAATGAGTGTTTCGTAATTCATTCAATTATTGTCTTTATTTATAACTGGCATTATTGTTTCATTCTATTATAGAATCTTACAGGAAAGAGGCAAAATTGTAAAAATCCATCGTGCTTTATTCGCTGCTTCGGTGAAAAACAAATCAACAATGCAACAACAACAACAAAAAACATTGCAAAACAACATACTGAAACAGTTATTCATCACTTGATTGCTTCAGTACAACACTTGGGCACATATATGCGGACGATTCATGGCTGTTTTGATCTCGCTCTCTCTCTTAACCGATCAAATCTGGCTGTGGTAGCAGCTTTAAACTCAGTAATAATAATAATAATGGATACTTTATTGATCCCCATGGGGAAATTACTTGTTTTTCTCTGCATTTGACCCATTCACTCAGTGAAGCAGTGGGCAGCCCACTAAGCAGGCGCCCAGGGAGCAGTGTGTAGGGACGGTACCTTGCTCAGGGGTACCTCAGGGTAGCCGTTAAGTGGATTTGAACCGCCGACCTTCCGATCATGGGGCGACCACTTTACCTACTGAGCTATCCCTGCCCCCAGTATGACCCAGGCTGACAGAGGGGCCCAGTCTGGATCACATTCCAGCATTTTGTAGGCTGGTTTTCCTACAAAATACAACCAACATTAGCCCGCAAAGCCACAGTGAACAAAGCAGCATAGCAACGAATTCAATTCAAATCAATATAAGACTTACTTGTAACCTACATCAACAATTGTGTTATGATAAATTACGTAATAACTACAACAGAAGACTGACCTTTGTGGGAATGCTTGGAGCAGACTAACCTGTTCCTTACTGCTTATTGACCACTGTCTTTCCATTCTAGTCCTTCCTTGAGGATTCTGAATGTTTTCTGACCTAACATACTCGCTTCAAAACAATTAATAGTCTTTAAAGTGTTACCAGTGTGCTGCAGTGTGGTAATCATGCATGTTTTGTTTTTATTAAATCGGGTGAGTTAACACTGATTATACGCAGGACAGCAGCTATCAAGGACCGGAATAAAGAAAAATTGCTTCGGTAAACTGAATAATTACAAAGTTGCTCTTCAAATGTTCAATCAAAACATAACACAGAACGTGAGAACGAATGATGGTTATACAAGAGTTTCACTCCTATTCACAAGAGCACCAGTCATCGGTAATTTACATAACAGCATTCTCTGGATGTGTGGTTTTAGAAATCTTCCTATCCAGTAGCAATTTTGTTCTTCAGCCCAAGGACTTTGGGGGAGAGCTTTTCCCCATCCAATCCCATCAACACTTTCTGAATGAATTCATAATAGTGCCTCAATTCCTTGGGGAAGGCTAGGTTTAGTGCATAGATTACTCCAAGCATCAATGCACAAGCTTGGGCCGGAGATCCAATGTTGTCCATGACTATCTCCCCTTCAACAAATATGTCATCATAATGTCCATTTTGTCCATCCTCCCTGTTGATGACATAAATGCCCATGGTGTGCTTCTTCAGGTCTCTCTGGATGTCATCTCCTTCAATGTCCTAAACGTTTAATAAAAAGGTAAAAGAAAAAACAATTAACTCTACAATTAAATTCCAATCTAGTCGTTTGTGTGTGTGTGTAACACACACACACAAATATCTATCTAAAAAGCGTGTGTATAGATGACTTGCTTACAATGACTTAAACGACTTACTAAGTACTCCCGAATAAGGCTTCCGTCCTCTTCACCAGGGCAGATCAAAGCGCCCTGAGAACTGCTTCCCTTTTCACGTTAACATCACTTTCAGCCTGTTTAAAGAGAGTTGCTGATTAAACCAATTTGGAAAAAAAACAATGTCTGACATTCGCAATAAGTAAATCTTATCATAATGTCAGTTCAAACATAGTAAATAAAATTTATATATGAAATTTCAAAATTTAGATTGCTTGGCCGGTCACCTAAAATGGCTTATTGGACTCACCAGTGACCTGCCGCTTAAGACAAAAGAAATCCTAATAGAATTTACAATATTCACATTTACCTCTTGCATGATGTGCAAGTGGTGGGCAAGTTTCTGCCCAGAAACACCGCCCTTCTTCTGGAAAACTGTCATCAGCCGAGGTGTAATTCTGTCTGTGCCGCGAAGGTCGTCTCCAGTTGAAGTGATACGCTGGAATTCAGCATTTACCTGCATCACACACACACCACACACACAGAGAAAAAAAGAAGACTGGTGCTTAATCATTGGTATGATTATTTTGTTATTTCTTCATTAAATGCTACAATGCAATTGCCATCACTTCATAAAGCATGATTAGCATGTGGGTTAGTATACAGTGCATGAAGGATGTTACTACTGTTAATCAAAGAAGAAATGAAAGGCATCAGTCCATTTAACGGGTTTAAAGGGTTTTAAAAAGCAGATATTTGTCTGTTTCAGGTGGTTGGCAACACATTTTCCTGCGCTCTTTGTCCACTGGTGGGAGTGTCTCACCTGTGGGGTCAGCGGGGCAGAACTCTGCCGTCAGCAACAGAGAGCAGAGAAAATTTAGAGGTGCAACTAAAAGCATGCTTGCCATGTAAGCCCCAAACATCTCTGAAATTGCTCTGCAAAATTGTGACTGTCTCTACTCTAAGCTGCTGATGGTCACACAGTGTACATTTACTCTGGTATCTAGTGTATCATATGGTACCCCAATTGAAAGGCTCTCATTTTCTACTTTCTGAAACCTTTTTAATTTACACCAACAATTTAGCTGTAACAGAATTGAGAAACGAACATTACCCATGTGTGACCATAGACTATAAATACGTGTGATACCTGCTGTTAAAGCTCATCTGTGGTTGTACTTCAGAGGTTCTGTGGGTACCGTAAAGACTCATGTATGCACACAAACCTCAATTTGTTTGCTCTCTGATCCTCTTTCTCTTGGCTCTTTCCTTCAGGGATCACCACAGTGAACGATCCACCTCCATCTAACCCTACGCTCCGCATCCTCTTAACTCACACCAACTAAATTCCTGTTTTTCATTTCACTTTCACAAGTTTTTTTTATCTTTTATCCTGGATGTCTTAAACAGTTTAGGAGTTGGCTATGATGGTGATGACAATAGATGAGAGGTCTTAGGGGTTTTAACTTGACCATTTATTTTTTATCTTATGAGCAACAAAGTCTGTTCATCACACATCACATTTTTAATTTACATCTGTTTAGCACATGCTTTAAACAATCTGAGGCTAACTAAAAACTAATAGCTAAAAAAAGGTTTTAGGTTCATTCACAATTGATAATCTGATTACACTCAATCTCACTCTATTAATTATTGAGATGATTAATCAACCATTTCAATAATCAAACTCACTATAAAATAGTTTGGGCCCTATATGTAGTGCAAACTTACTTAAATAATCAAATATTTTTGCATTTATAAGAAAAATCAAAAATTAATTTTATTCATGTTTCTACCCTTTAAGTCACTTATGTTTTTCATACACATATGTTAAGTGCTGCTCAAATAAATACTCTGTACGGTACACAGGTCAAGAATTTAACGACACAGTCACTATGAATGCCAGCCTCTTTATACCTGTATTTGGACTCGTCTTAATCCAAGTGGCCCAGATTAGTTAATGTATAACATAAGGAATTACTGAAAAGAGCACTCAGCAACAAAAGCATGCCTTTACCTCATTAATCTGGAAAAGTGCAGGCCACCTAGCTTTGAACTCCCCAGCACCACCTCTTGTCTACGGTAGGAAAATGTTCGTGACATCTTCTGTCTTACATCTGAGGCACTGTTTCTTCGTCTGACGCCGGTCAAAAGCTCAACCCTGATGTTTTCTAGACTGTCATCCGTTTCGCCAGCTGGACAAAAATTGACCTTTTTAGGTTTCTTAACATTTTTGGCTGGGAGGCAATCATCACTGGATTTGTTTTTCAAAGCATTTATAGTCACTTCAGGACAGCCGACGTTGCGCATCTTTGTCCTGTAATTAGCCATCTTATATTTCAGGCTAATCATCCAGCCATAGTAACCTGTGGCAGATGGCTCTCGCAGACAAGGACATGTTTTGATCAGTGCCCCTGCAACTTCATCTATTTGGTAATTTTGAGGATAAGCAGTAAACTGAAAAATCGCCTCAGCTAGCTTCTCTAAGATGTCAGATTTAACACCTGGAGTAATCTTGAGCCAAGTTCCAGTTTCTCTGAAGGTCTCATTTCCACGCTGAAGTTGCACCTCTACATTGAATGAAAATCGAGGAATAGTAAACTCGCGAGGCCATGCACATGATCTCAGCTCACTGTCTGACTGTGGTAGAATTATGGTGCTGTCTGAGTTGGAAGAAGACGATGAGAGACTGGAGTTTCTTTGAATACTTTCTGGACTTGCAGATGAGTCAAGACAGCATGCGGGATACTGCTTTGACAAAGATGCACTTGTATCCAGATTTGCCATGTACACGCGTTTGATTGTACTTCGGTCTTGGATGTCTTGCATTATGTTCATAAACTCATTGTTAAAGTCAGGCTCCATGAATTGAATACGAAAGTCTCTTTCAATTCCAAATGCTTGGCGAATTGTGCTCATCAGTCAAAGTTCTCGGCATCCCTGATGGAACGTCAAGTCTCCTAAAATCATCATCTGCCACGATGACTCTCAGCTTCAGCTGCTCTGCCATTCTTCAATCTGATTTTTAAAGATATTAGGAGAAAAAAAATGAAAATACTTTGCCTATAATTTTATAGGCAGCACGGTGGCACGGTGGTTAGCACCGTTGCCTCACAGCAAGAAGGTCCTGAGTCCAATTCCACCATCAGGCCGGGGTCTTTCTGTGTGGAGTTTGCATGTTCTCCCCGTGTTTGCGTGGGTTCCCTCCCACCGTCCAAAGACATGCAGCTTGTGGGGATAGGTTAATTGGATAATCCAAATTGCCACTAGGTGCGAATGGTTGTCTGTCCCTGTGTGTTGGCCCTGCGACAGACTGGCAACCTGTCCAGGGTGTACCCCGCCTCTCGCCCTATGACAGCTGGGATAGGCTCCAGCGCCCCCCGCGACCCTGAAAAGGATGGATGGATAGATAATTGTATTAGGGAGCATGAGAGTTACCGTTGTGACAGACTCCAAGTGGTATGCCATCATGAACTGATGTTTCAGTGACAGTAGCACATTTTGTGTGTGACGAACAACCTGTTTGAAAAAACTGTGCTTTGCCTCGAACCTCATGGTCCACATGCCAACAAGTGGCCCAAAGACTTTAATCATCTGTGGATAATGCTCCACAAAAGGATGTTTGGTAACAGCTTCAGTCCTGGAAACAGCTCTTTCAACCTACATCTGTGGTCGGAGACTCGAGACTTAAGGAAAGCAATTGATTGTTCTGTGTGTGCTGGTGCAACAACTAGTTCAACAATGTCCTTTAGGTCCAAAATTACCTGCCAAGCTGTTTCATCTGGAGGTACCAAGTCTCCCACCAACAATGGAAGGAATCGTAAGAGACTCCAGTTTTCATGAGCATTTCCTCCAATGCTTTTGTTCTGCATGAAAGTCCTGGGAATAGCATGAGGGCGATTACTCTTGTCTGCCCATTTGTAGGGAAATGTCAGAATGGACTCACTGTCAAGTGTAAAATATTTTTTCAAAATTAAGATATTCAGGCAGTATCCCAACTCAACTGGTAATATGCCCTCAAAAATGTCATGTGTAATATCTGGAGGATATCCACTGCTAACACTGAAATGGGAGAGATGTGCGGAGAAAACACACCGTCTTTTAACACCGTGACATGGTTTTGCAGAACTCTGTGCATAACTTACATGCATTTCATGTGTCTCTTTGCTTCTCAGAGTAAACACACCTGAACTAACCTCTGTTTCTTGAATATCAGATCTTTTGGCCTCACAAAATCTGCAAAAGTATTCACCTGAAAAACTCTCAATAAATCCAGAAATACTGTGTGCTCCTAAATGATCTGCTATGACTCACTGTATTGTGCCCCTGACAAATTCTCCAAGATGTGCAATAAAAATCCCTTGACTTTCCAAAGTAACAGGATCACTCAACAACGGCTCTAGAATCTTTTCATATCCATATGTCTTTACATCCTCAGACTTGCAGAGTAAAGCCAGATAAATGGAAGTCAGTGATGAATGGCAAGCAGGTGGTAAATTGCTAAGAGTCCAATATATGGCACAGATTTTGTGCTTTTTACGGGAAGTGCCAAGTGGATTGCAAATCTCAAAATCGTCAATATACAAATTTAGTAACACTCGCAATTCACCTGCTGATAAAAAACTGCTTTCTTTGCAAAACAATCCCTCCCTAAAAGACCTGTAAATCACTTCTTCCCCACTTTGTTCTGTTAGGCGACTACCATCCAAAACCTTAGCAAGAACGTGGCAATCACTGAAAAGCTGCTGTAAAACCTTTAAAACTGGAACATCCAACACATACTCTGCAGGCTCTACAACTTTAAAATGTTCCTTGTGGGACCGCACCGCAATGGCAAACGGTTCGATTGCTAAAATAAACAATAAAGGGGACAAAGGGCACCCTTGCCTACAGCCCCGTTTAATTTCAAACGGTTTAGATATAATTCCATTTGTCAGTATTTCAGCATATGGCTCATTATATAAAAGTCTAATCCACCGACAGAAATGATCCCCACAGCCAAATCTTTTTAATATTTCAAATAAATAGGACCACTCAACTCTATCAAAGGCCTTTTCGGCATCTAATGATAGTAGAGCAGTGTCCGGTTTTCCCTCCTGACTATGAAGAATATCCAACACTCTTCTCACATTATGAAATCCCTGTCTACCCGCAATAAACCCATTCTGATCACAGGTAATTAGATCAGGTAAAAATCTCTCCAGTCTTCGAGCCAAAATTTTGCAAAGTATCTTTAGATCCACATTAAGAAGACTTATTGGTCTTAGGTTACCACATTTATTGCACGGTTTACCAGGTTTGGGCAATAAAGTTATCAGGGCTCCTCTTAATGAGACCGGAAGGATTCCCTTTTCAAATGAATCCGAAAACATGTCAAAAAGAGGGGACAGCAGTTTAGTTTTACATTCCCTATAAATTTCTGTCGGCAGCCCATCTGGGCCTGGGGCTTTACCTGTTTTCAAATGGTCTATTGCTATAGATATCTCCTCCTTTGTTATAGGTGTATCAAGGCGGTCCCATAAGAGCATAACTGGTCTATCAGTAAACCAACAGGAATACAGAATTGCTTTATTTGCAGATGATGTTATTCTTTTCTTGGAAAAGCTGAAGGAGTCTATCCCAGCCTTGTTGGATCTACTACACATATTTGGACGGATATCAGGATATAAAGTGAACAAAGAAAAATCTTCATTAATGATACTTAACTCAGAAGAGAGAGAGGGTGCTGGAAATTCTTTCCAATTCAAAATGGTAGACTGTTTTACCTATCTGGGGATTAAGATAGTGCCATGTTTGAGAGACATTGTTGGAGCTAACTACACCCCTATGGTAGACTCAATCACCTCATCCCTAGATAGATGGAAGCCCTTGCCCTTGTCACTTATAGTGAGAATTAATGTTCTTAAATTAAACGTAATGCCCAAACTTTTGTACCTGTTCCAGAACATCCCATTGTCACCCCCTGCTAACTTATTTTCACACCTGAAGACAATTTTTGTACGTTTTTTGTGGAATGATAGACGACCAAGGCTCCGTTTATCACTCTTGTACTTACCGTATGAAAGAGGAGGCCTCAAATGTCCCAATCCACTTTGGTACTATTGGGCAGCCCAATTGAGGACTATGATGTATTATTTTACAGATAAATCCCCCCCGCCTTGGACAAATATGGAAAACAGTTCAGTACCTCTTCCCCTTCCCCAGTACCTATACTCAGCAAAAGTCAAAATGTTGAAAAAAAAGACAAAAAATCCTATAGTCAGAAATATGATTATGATCTGGTATCAGGTTAAAAAGTACCTGGGTGAACCCACCTCTTTCGCACGCTTTAGCCCAATATGGGGTAATCAATTTTTCCCTCCAGGCAGAGCAGACCCTGGTTTTAGGAAGTGGGCTGACAAAGGCTTAAAGACAATAGGGGATCTCGTGGGATCAGAGGGTGAGATTTTGATGTCATTTGAGGAGTTGATTTCCAAGTATGATATCCCATGCAAACACCGATTTAAATATCTACAAGTGAGAAACTTTATTAGATCATCTCAAAATCAGTGTTTGTCAATCCCTCCGCTTTCCACTTTGGAAACAGAAATGAAAAGAGATTACTTTGGAAAGGGAATAATCTCCAAATTATATAATATGTTAGTAGAGGGTTCCCCTGAATCTTCTTTAGGAAAACTTAATGCCTGGAGGGAAGATTTACAGGAGGACTTATCCTCCGAAGACTGGGAGGAGGCATGTGCTGAAGCACAAACACAAACTACCAATACTCGTCTCAAAGTATTGCAATATAATTGGCTAATGAGGACGTATGTGACTCCAGAAAAGCTTAATAAGTATAATGGTGATATCCCAGACTTGTGTTTCAGGTGCGGAGAGGAGAAAGGGACGTTTTTCCACTGTGTCTGGCAATGCAATAAAGTACAACGGTTTTGGAAAGAGATTAAACAAGCTCTGGATATTATATTGGGTACACAACTAGCTCTTGACCCTAAACTTTTTATTTTAGGGTTATATCCTGATGGACATCTTATGTCTAGAAAGGTAATTACCGCCCTGGACTTATGTCTACTGCTGGCAAAAAGAGTCATAGCACTCTCATGGAGGAAGACCAGTTAACCAAAATACATTAACTGGATTAAGGAATTGTCCACAACTTTACCTATGGAAAAAATTACTTACATTATCAAGGGGAAACTACCACTTTTTCAAAACATCTGGGGTCCCTTTATGCAATATATGGGAAATATGGATCTTGGCAGTATGGTGGATGGGGCGGATGGGGTGTAAATGTTGGTGGTCCTCTGCAGTTTCCTAAATTAATCTCTTTTATACTTGATCTTTAATGCTGTGTGAATTGTACATTTGAGTTTGTAACTTTGAACCATGCACAATAGTGTAACCGAGTTGATGTTGAGCAACCCTTGGAAATAGAGAAGCTTATTATTATTATTATTATTATTATTATTATATATATATATATATTTTTTTTTTTTTTTTTTTTTTTTGGGGGGGGGGTTGTGTTTTCCTTTTCCTTTGTTTGACTAAGTTATTATTTACAGGTCATATAGTTTGTACTTCCACTTAACTGTTGCTCTCTAACATCTTATAAGTGTCTGATTCGCAAGGGAGGGCGATTGACTGTTATACAATAATTTAGCTGCCCTGGATGTTTCCTTTGCTGTGGAAGTACTCCAATTTCTGTATGTAATTTTGAAATGCAATAAAGATATTGTTGGAAAAAAAAATGTTCCTTGTAGAAATTTTTGCGCTTAAAGGATGTTGCTAGGGGACAGCCTTTACCTACTGATGTATACACAGGATTAGATGCACACAGTGCAGATGCAAGTTCTTCAATGACTGACTGGTCTATTTGCAAGCTGTGACTGTTCAATGTGTTAACTAAAATTAATTGGATTATAACGCAGGGAATGTATTCTGGAGTTACTCGACTTATATATGTAGACAGGAATTATTCATTTGAATTAAAAAGATATACCAAAATAAAATATGCTGTATCTAAAAGGAGCCAATATCACTTTTTTCAGTTTATGTCAAATGAACCAAAAAGTATTTTAGTCACCAGCCTCGTAGGGTTTTCAGTGTGTCTTTCATCATATTCATGATTTTTCCATTTGCTTGGGAAGAACTCAATAGTTTAGTTTTGCACTTTGTATTTTGACTCCTTACTTACAATCCATGTTCTTCCACATGTTACATGAAAAGCATAAACATGAACATTGAATGTGATCTTGTAAAGCTTTTACATGTTACACCATTAACATTAATTTAGATATTCAGAACAGTGAATACTGCACCGATACTAAAAATACAGTTTGTCACTGTTTTACCTTTCCCTCGTTCGATATGTGATGTTGTAAGATAGAAATGTTGTGTTCCACCTCTGGTACATATATGTTCAATGTTAGTTATTTACTGTTTTATTTTGGTAGCTTCCTGTCTCTTGTGCTTAGGTTCAGTTCTACTTACCCTGCCTTGTCATCTGTCAGTTCTTTCTTTATTCCTACCTTTTCCCTTGGCATCCTGTGTGTGGGTGTGTCACAGGACCAGAGAGATCTATGTGTCACGTACAAGGCTGGACTGGGAGAAAAAATCGGCCCGGGCATTTTGACTAGAGACCGGCCCACCAGGATAAATGTGATGTCATTCAGGGGTAAAACCGCAAAGGATTCTGGGAACTCGTGGCAAGAGGTACTAGCGCACGCAGGCTTTCAATTGAACTCAGTTACACAGCAATAAAAAGAAACACAAAAATGGCAAGAAGCTGTTGTATTATTAACTGCAATAGCCGGTCGCATGACAGCCACGGGAAGCCGACGGGTAAAGAGATCGTTTTTTTTTTTATCGGATTACGTCGTTGAAGAGAAATTTTTTAAGCCATGTTTCCGAAGTAAGAGGCGACGGATGGTCTGGATATACCAAATATAACGTCTCAGAACACTCCAGCTCACAGGTTAGTCTGCTCCAAGCATTCCCACAAAGGTCAGAGTTTTGTAGTCGTTAATACGTCATTTTCTTAACATAATTGGTGATATAGGTTACAAGCAAGTCTGGCGCTGAACAGAAATTGTCGCGCTATGCTCCTTTATTTATTGTGCATAAATAGTGAATTGTCCTGACACAATATTGTGTTTCGCTTCTGTTATTATGGTACATTGACAAAAACATATACTTTTATTCACAGGATAAAACAGTTGTTTTGTATCACTAATTGCCCAGTGCGATTACAGCATACAGTATTATTGTCACTGCTACATTTCTGTACCAGAAATTATTTCCACTACTAATTAATTACCGTTGAGCTCAAAGGTCCTATTAATAAACGGTTAACGAATGTGTATTTATGACAACGATTTGTGAGACTGGTAAACTTACCTTTGTTCGTACGATGGTCTTTCGTTCTACACGGTGCATTTCAAGGTCCTGTACCCATCCGGCGGTAAACTGTACCTGGGCTTGTTGCAGTGACCGGAAGTTACTAAACTTCACGAGTGTATGCACTCACTCCAAGAACCGTATGATTATAAATCTGAGCGTGGTGAAAGTTGGGCAGCACGCTAATGTATTTTGTCCACTCTGTGTGCCCGTAAGGGTCTGACCCTTTCACTCCTTTGATTTTTTCCTCGTATCTTTTCTTTGTCTTTTCGTCGAGTCTGTCTTTGTACGGACTGGCATTGTTCTCCTTTTGTTTTGTATATTCCTTTTTTGTGCGGCAAAGAAAAAACAAGAAGGTATTGGAACTGGAGAATGAACGTTTTGCGGTGCTGGAAATGCTTGCATTTGATGCGGTACTTGGATTGTTTTGCCACGAGTTCCCGGCATGCAATGCACGAAAATCACTTGATTGCTAAACAAGGGGGAGGGTGCATCCGGCCTCCTCGGCTGTAATTGGTCCAGCCCAGAGTCGATCATGACCAATTGGCCAATCCAACACCTTTCATTATATATACCCTTCCTAAAAAAAAAGAAAATCCATCGGCCCATAAAAACAAAAAATCGCCAGCGGCCCACCGGGCAAATGCCCGGTATGCCCAATGGCCAGTCCAGCTATGGTCATGTAGAGTGCTGTGGCAGGATGGGTGTGAACCCAAATGCAGGACTGATGCATGAACATAGAGACAAGGGTGACTAGACGTGACATGTGGAACACAGGAGAGAAACAAAGCCTGACACAAGTCCTTGTGTCACGGTTGACTATCGTCAACCGTGGGGATGTGAGGAAGGAGGACCCAGGCGCGGAGCTCTGTGTATAAGCAGTGCGTTTATTTACAGTGAATGGAAAAACATAACAATAAATCCTCAGTGCATTCCCGACTCCCGTGACGTCTCCTCTTCCCAGTGTTAGTGTTCCTGTCTCCGCTCCTCAGTGTCTGAGCACCCCGTGCTCCCTGCCCTCTCGTCTCCACGCTTCTCCTGGGAAATAACAGAGAGGCAGCAGTCAGACACACCACAATGCAGCAAACTGCACTGGATAACTAGTCAAGAGACTAACATGAAGCCATGCAATGATCCAGCATTGGAGAGAGCTAGAGATGGGTATCGTTTAGGTTTTATCCGATACCAGTACCAAACCGGTAGTTTTGAAACTGATTTCCACTTTTTCTTTGGTCATTTTAGCCTTTTTGGCCAGGGTGAAGGGAGTATCTGCCATCAAACAAGAAGACAGCCGCATGTAGCTATGATGATGTTTGCTAGTTCACCTTACATGCATTAATGTAATAACGTGGTTAGCCTACTCAACGTAAATTACACACGAACAACATTAAGCTCCTCACGCAGAGAAGAACGGCTGCTGCTGCATCATCATCCTCATCATTTCTGCTACACTGGCAGGGCTAGGGGCCAGGACTCTCCTCTTCGTGTTTTTGGGGGATGTTGCAAACTCCGGGTCCAATAACAGGCACCACACCCGCAGTAGATGCGCTCGGTGTGAGGTCTCGCAGCAAGCTATCAAATACGGCGCATTTCTCGGCTTTTAAAAAAAAAAACGCTATGCGTCGCCAGGTGTTTCATCGGATTCGAGGTGTTACCTCCTTTGCCAGTATCACAGTATCAGCTTAAAGCACTTGTTGCTGCTGAGTTTGCATATTTTGCTGTGAAGTACAGCCAGACTTTTGACCGCTTCGCCTTGGGCATTTTTAATCTGTAGCTCTGCTCTAAAAGAACGTACGTACCTGGGCCCGCCTACTGTGCTTGCAAAGGTAAAATGATTGGCTGGAATCCAAAGTATATGACATCTCAGGAAAAAAAAGCACCGAAATGTGCGCTGCTTTTCGGTCTGGTTACTACCGTTTATGTCAGAACCGGTGCCATAACGGGTACCCATCCCTAGAGAGAGCTCCACCACACTCTCAAGTAGCTCCTCCGATGAGGCTTGATCACCTACAGGTGTGTCATGGTCTTCAGGTGTGGCCAATCACCTGCCAGGGCCACACTCACCAGGCCTGAAGGTGCCTGTAAACAGGTGCTCTCAGAAACACCTGCATCCACACACACACACCCACATACACACATATATCTGCAAGCAGGGAGAATGAGGGGCAGCAATACCATATATACAGTGTCTTGCAAAAGTATTCGGCTCCCTTGAACTTTCCCACATTTTGTCACATTACAGCCACAAACATGAATCAATGTTATTGCAATTCCACGTGAAAGACCAACACAAAGTGGTGCACACATGAGAAGTGGAACCAAAATCAGACATGATTCAAAACATTTTTACAAATAAATAACTGCAAAATGGGGTGTGCATAATTATTCAGCCCCTTTGGTCTGAGTGCAGTCAGTTGCACATAGACTTTGCCTGATGAGTGCTAATGATTAAACAGAGTGCACCTGTGTGTAATCTAATGTCAGTACAAATACAGCTGCTCTGTGACGCCTCAGAGGTTGTCTAAGAGAATATTGGGAGCAACAACACCATGAAGTCCAAAGAACACACCAGACAGGTCAGGGATAACGTTACTGAGACATTCAAAGCAGGCTTAGGCTACACAAAGATTTCCCAAGCCTTGAACATCCCACGGAGCACTGTTCAAGCCATCATTCAGAAATGGAAGGAGTATGGCACAACTGTAAACCTACCAAGACAAGGCCGTCCACCTAAACTCACAGGCCGAACAAGGAGAGCGCTGATTAGAAATGCAGCCAAGAGGCCCATGGTGACTCTGGACGAGCTGCAGAGATCTACAGCTCAGGTGGGGGAATCTGTCCATAGGACAACTATTAGTCATGCACTGCACAAAGTTGGCCTTTATGGAAGAGTGGCAAGAAGAAAGCCATTGTTAACAGAAAACCATAAGAAGTCCCGTTTGCAGTTTGCCACAAGCCATGTGGGGACACAGCAAACATGTGGAAGAAGCTGCTCTGGTCAGATGAGACCAAAATGCAAAAAGCTATGTGTGGTGGAAAACTAACACTGCACATCACTCTGAACACACCATCCCCACTGTCAGATATGGTGGTGGCAGCATCATGCTCTGGGGGGGCTTCTCTTCAGCAGGGACAGGGAAGCTGGTCAGAGTTGATGGGAAGATGGATGGAGCCAAATACAGGGCAGTCTTGGAAGAAAACCTCTTGGAGTCGGCAAAAGACTTGAGACTGGGGCGGAGGTTCACCTTCCAGCATCAACGACCCTAAACATAAAGCCCGGGCAACAATGGAACGGTTTAAAACAAAACATATCCATGTGTTAGACTGGCCCAGTCAAAGTCCAGATCTAAATCCAATCCAGAATCTGTGGCAAGATCTGAAAACTGCTGTTCACAAACGCTGTCCATCTAATCTGACTGAGCTGGAGCTGTTTTGCAAAGAAGAATGGGCAAAGATTTCAGTCTGTAGATGTGCAAAGCTGGTAGAGACAGACCCTAAAAGACTGGCAGCTGGAACTGCAGCAAAAGCTGGTTCTACACAGTATTGACTCAGGGGGCTGAATAATTACCACACCCCACTCTGCAGTTATTTATTTGTAAAACATGTTTGGAGTCATGTATGATTTCCGTTCCACTTCTCACGTGTGCACCACTTTGTGTTGGTCTTTCACGTGGAATTCCAATAAAACTGATTCATGTTTGTGGCTGTAATGTGACAAAATGTGGAAAAGTTCAAGGGGGCTGAATACTTTTGCAAGCCACTACATATATATATTTTCATTCAAGTCCATAACTGCTCAGGGACCCTGGGTGGCTCAGACCCAGGGATTAATCTAATATTATGATTTTATTTTCCGTGTATGGTTGCAAAGGCATGAGAAATAAGCAAACTCACATGGAAAACATTTCACCTGTTTCCTTTTTTCCTGCCAAATAATGAAAGAATGCTTGGTGGCTCAAGGCTTGTGCACAGTACTTTATAAGTGTGTAGCTTCTTACACAGCTGAGCAAAGTTTCAACCCAGTTTCAAAGTAAACAGAAATCATCACAAATATACAGCAGCTTGGGTTCATGGACAGGAGCTGTCATGGTTTTTTCTGACAGCCAATACGACTTTGTAAGCAACAGAATTATGTTTTGTGTCAGCAGCACTGTGCTTTGTAGGTGTTATGAAGATGTTATGGACATCTTCAACTTCAAGGTGAGAATTGAGCCCTTTGAGGGCAGCTGATATTTTATCAGCACGACATTCAAAGGAACAAACTCCCAAACACAAGCAGTGCAGCCCACCGAGGAGAGCCCTGCACTGAAAAACCAAACAGCCATTATAGAAACACACGGCATAGAAGAGTCACACCGACGGGGCAATACTCAGCTGCACCTAAAGGTTACCGCTAACTCTTTTGAGAATGCCAATGTTCACATTTGGACCAAGAACGCAGACTGTTGGAAAGAGGAGTAAAGGAAGCCATCATTGAGTGGATGGCTTACAACACCAACTGTCAGCCACCTACAATGCAGCCCTTCCCACGTGCCTCAACCTCCAATCATATTGTGCATCACATGACCGCAATAGGTCGTATGATAACGTGAGGTCTCACAGTGGTTTCACCCAAAACCTCTAGTGGGAACGACCACCACCTTTACTTCACGCCTCACGTCACGAGGGACATGATGAATAGTGGGCCAATGACCCAACACAAGAATTTAAATATGGGACACCGTTTGTTTTAGGGCTGAACTAAAGTTCATTTGCAATTCAGGAAAAACTGTATTAAAAATCATGATTGTATTAGATGCTTGTTGATGCCATGCCTCCATTAATGTCCACGTTTCCACAGACACAGGTGAGCTGTGCCACCCTACAAAGGGAAAATGAACACTGTGGCTGTAGCAAAGGTGGTGGAGCAGGCCACCTACTAATTGGAAGGTTGGTGCCTTGATCCCTGTAGGATACTAACTCCAAGAGTATGGTTGTGTGTGAATGTCAGATAGGAAGCACTTACAGAGGAAGAGCTTTTACGAGGCACTTAAACGCTTCGCTTCATAACAACCATGTACTATTTAACTGTGTTTGATTATGATTTCTTTGATGAAAGAAGGCAGTCATAGGTGTCCAACTTCCATGCAAACAATATGGTGCTGTGTTTCTGTGCAACATCCATTGTTCATATACAGTCTATGAGTCATTCCAATATTACAGAAGCGAGCAGCATTATTACCAAGCATATCTTCTATAAGACGAGCTGTATTGTCTGGCTGAATTGCTGCTATGCTCTGTACGGTCTCCTCTTCTATAGTATCACAGCCTTGCTGAGTAAAGTGCTGCCTGTGGCTGCTGTTGATTGGCACACTCTCTCCTCCCCACAGTTATCTGATCTCACAGGCCAGGTTCCTGCCGACAGCCAGTCAGCAGCAGCGGCAAAAACCCAACCACTTTGTCATCCAAGACGCCTCTCTCAAGTTCTTCATCTTAATCACATCTTGTAGCTGGCATTTTGTTTCTGATAGGGCTTTAACAGTTCCACACACATTCGTTGGTATTTAGTGCACGAGTGTAGCGCAGCACAAAGATCGGGCTTTTGGTCAATAACGTCTAGAAGAAATATACTTCAGCATACGCTGATGAGAAAATTGGATCATTAAGTGCATTTATGCAAATGAATCTGCTTTGTTTGAGTAATAGCAGGCAGGGATCTGTAGCAGCATAATCAGGCATGTAAGGTCATGAGAAATGATAGAGCAGCAATTCTCTCTCTCTGCTTCTATAAGAGTTTCTCTGCACAACTAGAGGATGGAGTGTGCCACCTGGCTCATCTATCACAGCTGGAACTGCTGAGACGGTGAGTGCTGCCAATAAACAATCCTCACAAAAATGGAGCACATAGAAAATCCACTTACAGGCACAGAGAGGGCCTCTGTGGATCCCATAACACCCCGTGTACCACTATGAATACCCTGCAGTCATTCACAGGACCAGTAATGCATCGAGTGTTTTAAAGTCTATCAAATATTAGATGCATATAGTTTTAGGAATATATGAACACATATTTTAGGCTGGTGTTAGGCTGCATGTGGCTTGGACTGGGTTCCTTTGTCTTATTAACCCCGTTAAAAACCTTCCGCCTTAAAAACCACAAACTCAGTAATAGTTTGACAACTTCAAGTGCAGCATGAACAACCTGGGGCTTTATGGGCACTTGGCAGAAATTTAGCATGTAGTAAACTTCTTTGTCCCCATTTCCAGTCCAGATTGAGATATAAAGAACTTCACTGAAACCTTTCTATACGTCTTACCTGTAACACAAACATACCAATTTTATAAGAATAAATTGGCAGACGGTGATATTATCGAAACATTTTTCCTGGTTTTGGACTTACCTCCGTTCTATGCATCTTTGCAACTGAGTAATTAAAGCAGTCTGAGGTTTTGGCTTATACAATGTTTCTTTTTCAACATTTAACTTGTTGTTTGCTATCTACAGAGTTTAAATGACTGGCTGTTTTACTATAGACATACTTGCCCAGCTTAATTTAGCCTCAATGCCCTGTAGGTGCCACTTGTGATCTAAAGCGTGTCTGGGGTGACTTTCTCTTCACTGTTATCATCACCATCTTGTAGCCCTAGTTACGGTTTATTATTAAGAAGAACATCCAGAGTAACCATTATCTTAATTCAACTAACTCTGTTATACAACTAAATAAATCACTGTAGTATCCAGTTGTCTACTTCAACTTGAAGGGCTGTGAATGTTCACAAAAAAACAAATCCTAGATGTAACACTTTAGCCCCCCGGGTGTCACGGTCTGGCTGGGGCAGACCGTATGTGTTGCAGAGGAGGACTCAAACGCAGACCAAAACGTAGTGTGGATAAACAAAACAAGCCGTTTATTGAGGCTAGCAATGAGGGTAAAAATAATCGGGCATCGGTGAAAACTAAACAATAACCTAAACTGGGTGAACTAATAACAAAACATGAAAAAGCTTAACCATAGTGAACTGACATGGGTACCTGGGGATGAGACATGGATGAGCAGACGACCTGACAACAAATGACTGAAAGCACACGGACTAAATACACACAGGAGGATGATGAGGGAAGTGGGAACACATGGGGAAACAGCTGGCACACATGAACATAATGACGTCACAGTGGGAGAGTAAAACTGAACACGATGAACACAGAAACACCAGACCTCTTCACAATAAAACAGGAAACATAATGAGACATAGACATGACAACCCGAACTTGACAACGTAAGACACAGACATGAAACGCATGAAGAGCAGGGGAGATTTAACATAGTTGGAAACACGAGGGGGAAATAATAAGAACTAGAAACACCTAGGCATGATAACAAATGAACTTAGGAAACCTGAAGGGCTTACATAAACTAAAACTCAAAACGCTGGGTCAACAGACCCAGGATCATGACAGAGCCCCCCCTTTAAGGGCGGATCCCAGACGCCCAAAGACATGAAAACAAAAAGCCCCCCCACGGGCGGGCGGCGGGGGTCCAGGACGGAGGGCCAAAACAAAAACTACCACCAGAAGCACAGAGGACAGTCCAGAAATCAGTCCAGCGGGCCAACCCAAAGGGCAGCAGCACCAGAGTCCGAACAGTTCAGGGGGCCGACCGTGCGGACGGCAACGGCGGCGACGACATGGAAACAGTTCAGGTGGCCGGCCGCGCGGAAGGCAGCGGCGGTGCTCCAGTGTCAAGCGTACTGGCCGAGGCCCGGTGGGCACAGGACCAGACGAGGCAGGACCAGACGGGGCTGCAGAGGCTGAGGCAGGACCAGACGGACCAGAGGCCGGACCAGGCGTAGACGATGTAGCCGAAGCAGAGGCCGGACCAGGCGTAGCAGAAGCAGAGGCCGGACCAGACGAGGACGAAGACTCGGATGAAGCCGGACCAGGCGAGGCACAGGCTGAAGCTGGACCAGGCGAGGATGAAGACTCTGATGAAGCTGGACCAGGCGAGGATGAAGACTCTGATGAAGCTGGACCAGGCGAAGCACAGGCTGAAGCTGGACCAGGCGAGGATGAAGACTCTGATGAAGCTGGACCAGGCGAGGATGAAGACTCTGATGAAGCTGGACCAGGCGAGGATGAAGACTCGGATGAAGCTGGACCAGGCGACGACGAGGCGGCCGCAGGTGGTGGCTGGACAGGCTCCTCGGGCCCTCCAGATGACGCAGCGTGAGGCTGAACGGGCCCCTTGGACCCTCCAGCGGAGACAGGAGGCTGGACGGGCTCCTCGGACCCTCCAGCGGAGACAGGAGGCTGAACGGGCCCCTCGGACCCTCCAGCGGAGACGGGTGGCTGAACGGGCCCCTCGGGCCCTCCAGCTGACGAGGCATGAGGCTGGTGTGGTTCTCCGGAACCACCAGCTGATGAGGAAGGCTGCTGGACGGGCTCCTCGGGCCCTCCAGCTGACGAGGCATGAGGCTGGACGGGCTCCTCGGGCCCTCCAGCTGACGTGGCATGAGGCTGGACGGGCTCCTCGGGCCCTCCAGCTGACATGGCATGACCAGTAGGTGCAGAGACGACCGGCTGAACAGAAGGCTGAGCAGGTGATGGAGCAAATGACTGAGCTGCACAGTGGGTTAAGGGCTGGGCTAACGGAAGCACAGGAATGTAAGCTACGGACTGGGCTGCTAACAGAGCTAACGACTGAGCTAATGACTGAAAGGCATGCAGTAGCGATGGCGGTGTGGATTGCAGACCGAATTCTCCTGAGCCCTCAGTAGAGACAGGGACGGGTGCAGGCACATGCCGGACACTAGCCACTCCCACCCGAGGAGTAGGTACGGGTGCGGAGACGGGCTGTATCCTGGCTGACCTCACCCTGGGGACCGGAACAGGCACCGGCAACGGCTGGGCAACTGCCCTTCCCACCCGAGGAGCTGGTACGGGTGCAGAAAGGGACAGAGCCTCAGCCGGCCTGGAAATCAGAGCAGGGACCAACTGGGCCTCAGCCTCCCCCACCCGAGGAACTGGTACGGGTGCAGAGGTACGCCGGGCCCGAGCTGCCCCGGGAGGAGAAACACGAGCAGGAAAAGGAGCAGGCTCAGAAAAAACAGTCTTAGAAACAGCAGGCTCAGGGTCGACAAAAATAGATCCATCAAAAATGAACCCGCCGTCCACTTCATGTTTTGCAGTCTTAGTATTAGCAGTCCTTGTGTTAATAGTTTTTGAAATCCTTGGGTTAACAGTTGTAGAGTGAGCTGACTTGGGGAAGACTGAACCAGACTTAACAAAACCTGAACTGAGTGTTGTAGACCTGGTAGAAGTGTTCACAGATTTTCCTGTAACCGCATGTTTACAGTCAGACGGGACGTGAGAATAAGAGTCATTGTCACTCACCACCGTGAGGTGCTCAGCATTGTCCGGTTTATGGAGGCGGGCGCGCCGCTTCCTTCGAGCAGAGGAAGCTGGCGGAGCGAGCGACTGAGCCCCTGGTGCACAGAACGGTGACACCGAGGCTGGAGCGTGAGCGCCTGAAGCCACACGGAGGACTCCCACCTGAAGCGAGCGAGGCTTGGATGCAGGCAGCGCAACAGGCGGGGACTTTCGGCAGCTCTTGGGACCTCCGAGAGCTAGCCGAGTCCCGTGGAAAATGCGCTCGTAGTCGGGGGTACGCCATGGCCTCCAACGGAGCTCTTCCTCCAGCTGGGCGAAGGCTGCCTCCCGACGCTCATAGAGCTCGCGGTCTGCTGAGTCCATACTGGTCAGGTCGTACTGTCACGGTCTGGCTGGGGCAGACCGTATGTGTTGCAGAGGAGGACTCAAACGCAGACCAAAACGTAGTGTGGATAAACAAAACAAGCCGTTTATTGAGGCTAGCAATGAGGGTAAAAATAATCGGGCATCGGTGAAAACTAAACAATAACCTAAACTGGGTGAACTAATAACAAAACATGAAAAAGCTTAACCATAGTGAACTGACATGGGTACCTGGGGATGAGACATGGATGAGCAGACGACCTGACAACAAATGACTGAAAGCACACGGACTAAATACACACAGGAGGATGATGAGGGAAGTGGGAACACATGGGGAAACAGCTGGCACACATGAACATAATGACGTCACAGTGGGAGAGTAAAACTGAACACGATGAACACAGAAACACCAGACCTCTTCACAATAAAACAGGAAACATAATGAGACATAGACATGACAACCCGAACTTGACAACGTAAGACACAGACATGAAACGCATGAAGAGCAGGGGAGATTTAACATAGTTGGAAACACGAGGGGGAAATAATAAGAACTAGAAACACCTAGGCATGATAACAAATGAACTTAGGAAACCTGAAGGGCTTACATAAACTAAAACTCAAAACGCTGGGTCAACAGACCCAGGATCATGACACCGGGCTCTCACGTTACAAAGAATTCAAAGTAAATAAATAAAAATACAACAATCTGCTACACACACACACACACCAAACCTCAGTAAAAACAGTTAGTAAAACATTTAATACACATAAAATTGCCGTGGACGGTTTATATAAAACGACCGTGGTCTCTGCCATTTTAAAAACTGTAAAATATGGCCGCTTCACTAGTCCCTAAGGACCCCAAAGCTTTACATATCCAGTCATCCACCCATTCACACACACATCCACACACTGGTGATGGCAGCTACATTGTAGCCACAGCCACCCTGGGGCGCACTGACAGAGGCGAGGCTGCCGGACACTGACCACCACCAGTAGGCAACGGGTGAAGTGTCTTGCCCAAGGACACAACGACCGAGACTGTCGGAGCCGGGGCTCGAACCGGCAAGCTTCCGATTACAAGGCGAACTCTCAACTCTTGAGCCACGAACCCTTTTTCTACTAAAGCTGTTAGCTTAGCGGCTAATGGACTTTCCGTCCCGCTACCTCTGATATTTTTCCTCTAACCACTTTTTTCAGCTTTCCTTACTCACCGCTGAGCTGTTTGGATTTCTGAGTCGCGTCCAACTCCCAGCAGTTTGGCTTCGGTAACGCCAGTTTGCCGAACACATGGAGCTATATGGACATGAACGCACTGGCAAATGCAGAAAGTCATGTGATCAAGGTCAACAGCAAGCTTGACACGTCTTTATTTAAACCAGAATGGCATGACTACATTATTTACATCATACAAAAATGAGTTTCCACTGCTCTTTTTTCTAGCTGGGCTACATCTCCATCACCACATGTAAACTGGAGGGCTTCTCATGATGATGATGTCACAATTGGACCATTTCTGACACTTTCCTGCATCAAATGGGGAAAGCCCTAAGGCTGCGATGTAAGCCACTGCATGATGAATCCTTTACAGTAGCAAGCAAGCACTGCTCTTCATTTTATTCCTGTAATGTTTTCATTTGAGGGCATTTTGTACAATATGGACAGTGCATCAGAGAAATCATCAAATGTTTAAAGAACTGCGACTCAGTCCTTTAACAAGTATCAAAGCTGCTGCTGCAAATCAATGTTTTTAAATTATTGATGACCTCGTTAATCGATTTTACAAGAGAGTGTCAGGAGTGTGTCCAGTTACATCTGACATTAAGATACTTCCCAGCTGAAGGACCTAGGTTATATTTCCTTGCTTACTTTACTCGTCAGTTCATTACTACAACAGTCATGTTTTCTAAGGAAACGTTTTTGCATGAAATGTATTAATTGTAATCATATGATGTAAGGTTTTATTTGAAATAACTGCTAGTGATTATCATTTATATCAAAAGCTGAATCTAGATCACAGGAACATACTGCAGCATCAACCGCAGGTGATATGAATACACCTGGAAAAATTAAAATGTATTAAAGTTTATTTTAAAAAACTGTTGTCAGCTCCACAAGTGTCACGGTCCTGGGCCCTGTGCTTCGTACGTCGCTTACTACATCCAAGATCAAATGAAACATCCAAGACCAAACCATCGCGCTAACCGTGAGCGCGCTAATCCGGTTCCCCGAACACACCTGCTGTTGACGATTAGTACAGCTGGACGCAGGAATGTGACATCACTGGGTGTCGTAAAAGGGGCTACGCATCGATAGTAGAAACATTGATCGGCAACCCGCTGATTGGTCGGCGAAAATGTCGAAGGGGCGTGCTCGGTATTTTCCGGCAGCAGAGCAAGAACTCATGAGTGAGGGATTTCAGGAGTTTCAGAGTTTAATTAAAACGCAAGGGAACACTGCAAAGGCTGCAAAAGCAAGGAGAGAGGGCTGGCAGAAAGTTGCTGACAAATCAAACTCGTAGGTAATTTAATAATAATAATAATAATGGATTGGATTTATATAGCGCTTTCCAAGGCACCCAAAGCGCTGTACGATACCACTATTCATTCACTCCCACATTCACACACTGGTGGAGGCAGCTACGGTTGTAGCCAGGCTGCCATATCGCGCCATCGGCCCCTCTGGCCAACACCAGTAGGCGGTAGGGTAGATCTATCATATGACACTATATTGTCCAATATCATATGGCATTATATTATATTATAATATGTTATATTATATCCCCTTTCACATTAGAGCCACAACAGGACCCACAAGAACATGGGAACAAGTAAAAGTGGAATACAGGAGTATTCTACAGAATGGTAATATTTATCTCTTAGATTGCTTTGCGTCTCTTGGCAAGGTAATACTGGCCTGTAATACTCTGTTAGTTTGTTCATAACAGCAACCAAGAAAAGGGCAGAGCAAAAAAAAGACAGGTGGTGGTCCTGCACCCCCTCGTCAACAAGTTGGTTAAGTAAATAATATCCTCATATTTTTGTCTATGAGCACACTGTCGCGCTGAGCTAAAGGATCCTGTCTGTCCCGCAATATACGCTGAATTCTGAGGACTCTCCTTATCAATCTTGCACCTTCCACAATGGGCTGCTCGCGTATACGGACAGGACATGGCTGCGACAGGCTTCCCAAATCCACCTTCGCTTTTATAGCCGTGGTCTCTCATCTTGATTACACAAAGTAATTTGCAATTGCTACTCTGAAATATGAATTACATCTGTAATAATCACATACATGTAATAGAATGTTAATAGTACATTTCCCTTTTTAAGGGAATGACCTGTATGTATCTGTGTGAAATCAATAAAAGGATCAAGTGCTGCATTATCTTTAGTTACATTGATGTTATTTATTTATGGTGAAACAGTGGTGGAATATCGCTGTTGCTTTCGTATGAATGACGCGGGCATACCTGCGTGGCCGCGATCTAATCCTGTTTACATAAAGTAAACCTGCTCCCCGCTGTTACTTAGTAATTATTTGCTTTAGCTCACTGAGTCTCCCTTTTCTTTCTCGTAGTTGCTTACTTCATACCTTGCTTGAAAACATATGTAACATATATAAGTACTTGCTGATCTCATACCAAACTTCCATGTAGACTAAAAGCACGTTCTAATTCTGTTTTAATATTTATTCTTCATGTTTTTACTTTTGTTTTTTATTTCTTTTCATCTATATGCATTAACTGCTAACCTAGTACTTCCCTCTGGATTAAATAGAATAAACCATGAGGTAGTTATCTTATAGATACATGTGTATATGCAGCACTGTGAGAAAATCTTATTTTTTAGTTATTAGCCTGTGTACCTGACACATGTTTGAGAAATGCTCTTTATTGTTAAGCCACATAACAGAGACTATGAAACCTTTAAAAATGAACCTTCAGTCATGAAGCTTTAACCAGTGTTGTGTCCATAATGGTAACTTGGCAAACAACCAGGCTTAAATGGCTGCAGCCTGTTATAAAAATGAAATTGTTTTTGTGGAATTTATTACAAATGCCAAAGATAACGTAGCTTGACAGGCATAAAATCATAATTTTGTGCAAAGAAGGTGTTTCGCTAACAGCTGATGAACAAAAGGACACACTGTGAAGCTGCATGCCTTGGCAGGTTTGCAAAGTCTGCTTAAATAAATTTGAAGAAACTGGAAAAAATGGAGGAAAAAGAAGTGGCTGGTCTAAAAAAAAGGGTGCGGGGCAAAGCAGATGAGCAGCATCTGAAAGTCATGTCCTTTAAGAAAATAAATCCAGAGAGATGCACCCATCAGCTGATCTCCTACTGTTCACTGAAGACTCATCAGGAATGATTTCAGTGGAAAGGTTTGTGTCGGTCAGCTGTTTGTAAAGAAATGAAAAAGGGTAAGAAGGTGGGCACACCAAATTAGGGGGCTGAAAATGGACCTGGCAACACGTCTTACTGAGGGAAGAATGTGAACGTGAAGTTTTTCAATCCTTAAAATTACAGAAGAGAAAAAGATACCACGCTGTGTTCTCGCCTTGTGTTAGGAGTATCGTTCATAAACGGACTACCAGTTTCTTTTCAAGAAACATTTAAACATTCAAAGTACAGCTTGTAATCTTTATTTGGCCCCATTAAAAAGAATTCTTCTCCAGAAAAGGCAGCAGCTAAATAAGACCCAGATTTTAACACAGCAACAGTTTAAAGGCAGCGCTCCCCAACCTTTTGTGCTCCAAGCACCGGTTTAATGTCAGACAATATTTTCACGGACTTTAAGATGCTGCGGATAAATACAACAAAAGAAAATGATACGACCAAGACAAAAACTCTGGTGTTTTGTAAATACAATAATAGACGCAAATTCACTGTGTAATTGTGTGACTTCATTAGCAGCGTCCTCCTGGTCAACAACATTGAGAGTAACGTCCTCCCCGGGGCTGGGGCCCATAACCTGACTGTATAAGTATGGAGAGTAATAGATTTAAGCCGCCATAACTTATTTGAATGCACGACAATGTAAATGTAAATGAAAAGAAAGTGGATGTGACCTTTTGTACGTGGAATGTTAAAGCTGTAAACAAGCCTGTTAAAAGAGGCAAAGTGTTATCACGCTTGAAATCTCTTATCTTCTTACAGGAAACTCATCTGAAACTTAGAAACTGCTCATAATAAACGTAGGTGCAGATGCTAAAAGCAGAGGGGTAGCTATAGTAACTAAGAAGGATACCGTTCAGGCACACCTCCACTACAGCTGATAAGAAAGGTAGATATGTATTAGTGACGGGGAGCTGCACGCCACTCCGATTATTCTACTGAACGTTTATGGGCCTAACCATGGCGTTTTATAAAAAGGGTTTTAGTTTGAGTCCGGATATACCTAATGCTAATTTAATAATTGGAGGTGATTTTAATTTAGTGTTAGACCCTTACTTAGATAAATCCCTCTCCAGAAAACCACACTGTGTAAAGGTAGCAACTTTATAAGAACGTATATGGACAATATGAATATCTGTGATGTGTGGAGAACTTTAAATCCATCAGGCAGAGAGTGTTCTTTCCACTGTCCTGCACATAACGTTTATTCAAGGATTGACTATTTTCTGGTAGATGGAAAAACGCTCCCCTTTGTTCGTAATGTAACCTGTCACAATATTATTATTTCTGATCACTGTCCTGTCACCTGCTCCTTTGCACTTGGCAACTTCACTAAAGTACAACTGGAGATTTGACCCACAACTATTGAATGACTCAAAATGTCAACAGTATATAAACTCTCAGATCTCTTTATCTTTCAATATAAATGATAATGCTGAAATTTCACCTGATATATTCTGGGAAACATTTAAAGCCTATATTAGAGGGTGAATAATATCATATCAGGGAATAAAAATAATAAACTGGAACAGTTAAAATTAGAATAAATGATACATGATTTGGATGCCAACAATGCAAGGGCTCCCTGTTTAGATAAATACGACACTAAAATATAAATTAAATCAAATATTATCGAGCAACATTAACATGGCGTTCACCTTTGTAAGACAGAAGTACTTTGAATTTGGAGACAAGCCGCATAAATTATTAGCTAGACAGCTAAAGAAGTTAGAAAATGACCGAATGATTCACAAAATGAGATCACACAATGGAAACCTGGTCACTTCACATAAAGACATTAATGATAGCTTTAGACAGTTTTATGAATCTCTCTCTACTTCTCATTCCACTGCAGGGCCTAAAGATATTCAGGGCTTTTTAGATAAGTGCGACCTCCCTGTGTTGGATCAGGTGGATCACAAGATCCTGAATGCCGAGATTACAACTAAAGAAATTACTAAATCTGTCGGTGTATTAAAAATGGTAGGAGTCCAGGCCCAGATGGGTTAGGGAATGAATTTTACAGACAGTTTAAGATCAAACTTACTCCATAGCTATTTAAACTGTACAACCATGCATACAAAAAAAGGTAAAGTCTTGGAGGAAGTGGGATCATATAGACCTATCTCTTTATTAAATTCGGATCAAAAAGTCCTGGCTACAACACTATCGAGTAGACTCAAACTGGTACACTCAGATCAAACAGGCTTTATACCAGATAGGAGTTCCTTTAATAATCTAAGGCGTCTATTTAATATAATTTACTCCTCTAAGGTGCAACAGGACCTACTTATACTTAGCTTAGATGCCCCATGTTGGCCCCATCTCTTTGCTGTCTTAGAGAAATTTCAATTGGGACAAGATTTAATCTCCTGGATAAAATTACTCTACACGAACCCCACAGCCAGAATCCTTACAAACCCAACATTATCCACTGAGTTTAAGCTCAGCAGAGGGACACGTCAGGCATGTGTTCTTAGTCCTGTTCGCTCTGGCTCTGGAACCCCTGGCACAGACAATTCGTACTCACCCTGATACCCTGATTTTTTTTTTTTTCCACTTCAGCGGGATTGAAGTCTACTTTAGAGACCATCTAAATCATCGATTGGTGGATTGTTTTTGCTTTTTTGTTCGTCAGTTTATTTATTCATTATTTATTTAGAGAAAAAGGGGGCATAAGTCCTATTAACCTGTAACAACTGTGATACTTGCTTCTAATAAAAGATATATGAAACAAGATTAAACACTGACACAACAAAAAAAACAGCAACATCCTCCTCTCTGCCCCTTAATGCTCTCTGGTCACTATGATAACGCGTAAATCTTTATTTCAAAATAAGACACACAACTACAACACGGGAAAAGACCCGGGGAAACCAAGCTAACGATAAAAACCCCGAAAACCATGAATTTCACACCCGAGCCTCAACTCTCGTACCAAACAACTCACGGACCAGTACCGGCCCGTGGCCCGTGGCCCGGGGTCCGCTGATTTAAAAGCACTGTCAGATTATCGCATGAAAAGAAAAAGACTTTGAATATTCACATAATCTGTGTCATCATTTGTTTTTATGGCACTTTGGTTTGATATCTCAGTTTCTTTATGGAGGTAATGAAGGAATCAGTGAAGCATCTTTCAATAGTATTTAGAGAATTCAGCCACTTCCTGTTGTGGCTGCCATGCAGATGTTTCCAGGTCAATGCGTTATCTGCCTAAGAGAAATGTGGTGGAATTAAGGCACGGCGGGACCACGGATCTGTGTTTTGAGCTGTCACAGGGTGGAATGGACAAGTTTAACTTGGTGTTTTTATTTCCTTGCATGTCGCGCTGTGTTTTATTTTTTTATCTTTTATTAGCGTGTAGTGTTTTATTTTTGTGGGGTTATTGCATGCTTTTTGTTTTGATATGTGATTTGTTCCAGGGGGGATGCCCATCCCACCGCCCCTCCTGACCATTAACCTGACACACCTGGGACCAATCAGGGTTCGCCACAGCTATTCAATAAGAGGGACAGAGAGCGTGAGAAACAGGAGGAGAGACATGGCGTGGTAACCAGGGTTGGCGACGGCTGCGCAGAGTTTCACGGAGGCCCGGCTATAAGCTAGTGATGGTAAATTTGATTCTTTTTACTGAATCGAGTTTTAATGAGTCACTCACCAAAGTGAATCGGATTTTTGAGTCATTTGATTCATTGAGTCAGTTGACCAGGGAGTGCAAAAAATGTACATTTTCACTCAAACTTAATTTGTTTCTCTTTTCATGTAAATCCCACTGCTAAGATGAATGATTCTAAAAGAAAACAACTATTTTATAGAGCAAAAAAAATTCTAAAGGGAACATTTATTTTGTTTATTTTAATTTTCCTTAAATGTGTCAAATATATATTTTCTCATCTAAATGTCCACTGAGCTGTGAGCCAGGGGGCGGTAATGCGCCTTAACATTGGTTGCCAACCAAGAAGAAGAAGAAGCTGTGAGCCAGGAGGGAGGGGGTGAGTAGCTCAAATGTGCTGTTAGCATGTTAGCAGAGCGATGCTACTGTGAACCGAGGAGCTATTGTCTTGATGTGAGCTTCGACTCAGGGTTTTTTCTTCCGGGATGGCGCCTTATGTCCCTGGGACAGCGAGACCATGGCTACATATGTGAAGCACAGCAAAGTGGCAGGCAGAGTTAGGAGCTCTGCCCATCCGGGTTAAGTCCTGATTAATCCTGTGTAGGACGAATCTCCGGCGGAATCAAAGGATGGTGACTGCTGCTGCCCCTCTCGCCTTTTTAGTTGGCACCAGAACGACACCAGAGGCAGACACGACCACGATGCTGCCTACGATGTGATGCTGCCGACGATGTGATGCTGCCTACGATGCTGCCTACGATGTGATGCTGCTGGTCTCTGCGCCATTTGGACTTTTATTGGACTTAATGTTCGAGGCTTAGGCCATTGGATTTTAGCTGTATTGTTGTTGATGTTTTTAACTTCATCTTCTGCCTGGCCAGAGTATTTTAATGTTTTCTTGTAAATAGATTATAGTTTTAACTACCTGAGTTTATATTTTCTACTTTCTTGGCTCCTCCATTCCCGTTAGAAGGGGTTCCCTTCTGTTTTAACCTAACACCTAGTGTCCACTTACAGAGCCATCTTTATTCAACATTCAACACACCACCACAACACCTAACAACCCCTGAGTCCCCGTGTTTTAACACGGCGGGTGTGATTGCGGATGCCGTGCAGGTGCGTCCGCACGGCACCGCAGACCACGCCCCACCACATACCCCCACCCCCTGATTGAAGCCGGGGACCCATCCGGCCGAACCCACTCCCCGACCCCCTGCGAACTGAAGCGAGACTCGGCCCAAACCATTGGCGCCCCCAGCACCTGGCCAAGCGATGGGGAAGCGTCCATTCTGGTGGCTGTCCGCGCATCCAGCGGCGACGGTGAAGCTGGTCCAGAGGTCGGCCGCGTAGTAAGCGGACACGGCCCCGCAGGCATGGCCGTGAGCTCCTGCTCACTTGCGGCTGGGCAGACGTTGGGTGCGCAGAATCGGCTTAGCAGGTTCTCTGCCTCCAACTCCGGCCACGTAGGCTGCCCTGGCCCAGGGACCTCCGTCTCCTCGCACAGGTGCTCCACCATCACCTCCGCCGCTCCCGGCTGGAGCGGCTCCTCCACCACTCCCGGCAGGAACAGCCCTTCCCGGAGCGGCTCCTCTTCCTCCGGTCGGTGTGGACCCCCACGTGCCTCCTCTGGCAGGCGCAGACTCCCGCATGCCTTGTCTCCCACCTCTAGCTGCCGAGGTGCTCCTCCACCGCTTCCCTGCCATCAGGATACCTCTGGAGCATTGTCAGCAGCTCTACTGTTCTCCCCAGGTGGCGCTCGGTCTCGACCCGCAGCTCTTCCTGCTTTATCGCCTCTGTCAGTGCGCCCCAGGGCAGCTGTGGCTACAATGTAGCTGCCATCACCAGTGTGTGAATGTGTGGATGACTGGATGTAGTATAAAGCACTTTGGGTGCTATACAAATACAGGCCATTTTCCATTTATCTGGCCGCTAGATCCTAACAACGTAAATGGTAAATGGCCTGCATTTGTATAGCACCCAAAGTGCTTTATACTACATCCAGTCATTCACCCATTCACACACTGGTGATGGCAGCTACATTGTAGCCACAGCCACCCTGGGGCGCACTGACAGAGGCGAGGCTGCCGGACACTGGCGCCACCGGGCCCTCTGACCACCACCAACGTGTCAGCTTCATTGCCAGTTGAGAACATTAGCAATCCAGCAAAGACCTGAATTTCTAACATGTATTTGGATGTAGTGTATTTGTTACGGCTCTTGTTATATTTTATTATAAAGCAGAGTGCCTTGTATGGTTATGAATCACTTTTCTGTAAGGATCAGAAAGTCTGACAGGGTTAGCCATTTTGGGCTGGCTGCGATGTGGCAGCTAGTGATTGGTTCATTGGCCATTTCAAAAACCCTTCCAGAAATCCTTCCTCTGCCAGCAGCTGACAGCAACAGCACAAATCCTGTCCTTGGCCTGCAAACCTTTGGCTAACTTTGTGTTTTCCTGGTTTTGTCTTGGTTTTGGATTTAGTGTTTTGTACAGTTTGCACAGTTTTCTCTCGTTTGCTTAGCGAGGAAGTTAGAGATAGCACTTTTCTTTTGCTTGGTTTTGACACACAATTTTCTTTATTGATTCTGGACATAAGGTCTAACCATACAGTCCAACAATAGTGTCCTGGACTGGAGAGCGTTATCATAACACATTCTTCCACCAAGCTAATGCAAGGTGTCAGCATGCAGCTTAAAAGCTCCCTATTTCTTTTTTTTTTTACCATCAATCTTTGCCAGAGGCAGATAAGCTAAAGACAAGTTAGAGTGTACAGCAGGGAAGAGGAGAGGGACCAGTGTTATCCAATGACAGCTTCCAGTTGTATATGGCATGATGCTAGAGCGGACGATTATGTGCCCCAAAGGGACAAGCATATTCAAACCATAACTAACTCCTTGGAAAAGACAAACTGCATTGATATAGCCCCACAGAGGGATAAAGAGCTGAGGAAGCATACCGATCCACAACTCCTTTTGAAGCTGTAGTAAATTAATTACAGAGGCACTGTCTCTCTGTGGATACCAGGATGACATTACGGCCAGCTCAGAGCACCCAAACAGCCAATGGTCTTAATTATTAGTTCAGTTCATTAAAAAAATATGCCGGGATACCCTGCTTGTAAACTTCGTGGGTAATTGGATGACACTATCATCACAAGTTAATTTCACAGGCAGAAAAACAGAAAAACAAACCAAGTCATTTGGAAACACTTTATCATAGCTCAAGTTCTGAGGCTCAATAAGTTTTGGCCTAGTTTCCACAATTGGCAATATTTTTCTACGGCTTCGTTTAGTCACTCGTTAAAAAGAAAGTGCTCTTTGCTGTTTTGTTTGAAACATCTTCATGTTTAGCATCCATCTGTAAGCTGTTTCTTCAAAATGTCAGTAAATATGGAAGTGAGGCGGAAAAAGGAAATAGGATATTTGTTGTTAAGAGACCATTTGGCACATGGAAACAGACTGAATGCCAACATAGGATTTATACTTTTACTTTTAAATGTTTTAGTCCTCAGTGATATATATAAAAAAAGGACTGCTGTGACAAAAACCAAACCTGTTTGCAAATATTACCAGCAATACTTTCATGTATTAAAAATGTACTTTGACTCTTAAGGGCAGTCTTGGACCAAGACCAAGTTTAGATGGTTATCTGGACAGTTGTTTGAGATCACTAAACCAGGGCTGGATTTAAAAAAGCAAATCAGGCAAAAGCTCAGTTTGGTGAATTTGTAATATTTTAAGGTGTTGGTTTCTGTTCTGAAAAGAGTCCCAACTCAACAAATCCTGACTGGGTTTCTCTTCTGAAGAGGATCATTGCTACAGTTGACATCAAAGCACATTTACTGATAAACAGTATATGACCACCGAACGGTGAAGTGAATAATCTGGCATATATATCTACCTGATCTGACTCACCACCAGGTGGTGATCAGGTTTGGCAGCTCAGAACCTCTCTTCACCCCAACATCCACAACATACATCCAATCAATATGTGTGCAAGCTTCACAAGCAACAGTGGTGTGCAAAATACAAGAAACATGAAAAAACAAGGCAAAATGTAAGAATAAGAAATATCAGAATTATAAGAATAAAGAATGTATGCACATGACTAAATATGTATACCAAATATATATGTGTGTGTGTGTGTCAAATCAAATCAAATCACTTTTATTGTCACATCACATGTGCAGGTACATTGGTACAGCACATGTGAGTGAAATTCTTGTGTGCGAGCCTCACAAGCAACAGAGTTGTGCAAATACAATAATGTAAACAAGCAAAATACAAGAATGGCTACACCTGAAACTAATAAATATATGTACAATATATAATAGTATATGCATTTCTGGATGTGTATACTAAATATTTTTCTACGTGTGTGTGTGTGTGTGTGTGTGTGTGTGTGTGTGTGTGTGTGTGTGTGTGTGTGTGTGTGTGTCTACATATTTTACAAGTTAAATAGAGTAAACAATAAATAAAATATATAAAAAATATACAGAGTTGAATATGTGCAAAACAGTGGCATTACTGTACAGTATGGAGTGCATAATGTTGAAGTTCCAGTAGTGAAGCTGAGGTGTCTATGACGTGTTCAGCAGTCTGATGGCCTGATGGAAGAAGCTGTCTCTCAGTCTGCTGGTTCGGGACTGGATGCTGCAGAACCTCCTTCCTGATGGAAGCAGTCTGAACAGTTTATGGCTGGGGTGACTGGAGTCCTTGATGATCCTCCCCGCTTTCCTCAGGCACCGCTTCCTGTAGATGTCTTGGAGGGAGGGAAGCTCACCTCCAATTATCCGTTCAGAGCACCGCACTACTCGCTGGAGAGCTTTGCAGTTGTAGGCGGTGCTGTTGCCATACCAGGTGGTGTTGCATGCAGTGAGGATGCTCTCAATGGCACAGTGATAGAAGGTCCTGAGGATGCGGGGGCTCATGCCGAATCTGTGCGTGTGTGTGTGTGTGTGTGTGTGTATATATATATATATATATATATATATATATATATATATATATATATATATATATATATATATATATATATATATATATATATATATATATATGTTCCTTGTCTCATCCTGGACTGTGGTGCTGACACTCACCAGTCCCCGGCCCCCTTCCTTCCGCTTAGCGTACAGCCTCAGGGTGCTGGACTTGGGGTGAAACCCTCCATGCATGGTCAGGAGCTTTCTTGTCTTTATGTCAGTGGCTTCTATCTCCTCCTTTGGCCAGCCTATTACCCCAGCAGGGTACCTGATCACGGGCAGGGCGTATGTGTTGATGGCCCGGATCTTGTTCTTACCATTCAGCTGACTCCTCAGGACTTGCCTGACCCTCTGCAGGTACTTGGTGGTTGCAGCCTTTCTAGCGGCCTCTTCATGGTTCCCATTTGCCTGCGGGATCCCCAGGTACTTGTAACTGTCCTCTATGTCTGCAATGTTGCCTTCTGGTAGTTCAATCCCCTCAGTTCTGACTACCTTCCCTCTCTTTGTTACCATCCGACTACACTTCTCCAGTCCGAACGACATTCCAATGTCATTGCTGTATAGCCTGGTAGTGTGGATCAGTGAATCGATGTCTCGTTCACTCTTGGCATACAGCTTGATGTCATCCATGTACAGGAGGTGGCTGACAACTGCTCCGTTCCGTAGTCGGTATCCGTAGCCAGTCTTGTTAATGATCTCACTGAGGGGGTTCAGGCCTATGCAGAACAGGAACCATCATGGAAGGACAGGCCCCTGCACGGTATGTACCACCGGCAGATAGAGGAGGTGGCTGATATCCAGAAATCCTACCAGTGGCTGGACAAAGCTGGACTGAAAGACAGCACAGAGGCACTAATCATGGCAGCACAAGAACAAGCTCTGAGTACAAGATCCATAGAGGCTGGGGTCTATCACACCAGGCAAGACCCCAGGTGCAGGCTGTGTAAAGATGCCCCAGAGACAATCCAGCACATAACAGCAGGGTGCAAGATGCTAGCAGGCAAGGCATACATGGAACGCCATAACCAAGTGGCCGGCATAGTGTACAGGAACATCTGTGCCGAGTATAACCTAGAAGTCCCGAGGTCAAAATGGGAGATGCCCCCAAGGGTGGTGGAGAATGACCGAGCTAAGATCCTGTGGGACTTCCAGATACAGACGGACAAAATGGTGGTGGCTAACCAACCGGACATAGTGGTGGTAGACAAACAGAAGAAGACGGCCGTAGTGATCGATGTAGCGGTTCCGAATGACAGCAATATCAGGAAGAAGGAACACGAGAAGCTGGAGAAATACCAAGGGCTCAGAGAAGAGCTCGAGAGGATGTGGAGGGTGAAGGTAACGGTGGTCCCCGTGGTAATCGGAGCACTAGGTGCGGTGACTCCCAAGCTAGGCGAGTGGCTCCAGCAGATCCCGGGAACAACATCGGAGATCTCTGTCCAGAAGAGCGCAGTCCTGGGAACAGCTAAGATACTGCGCAGGACCCTCAAGCTCCCAGGCCTCTGGTAGAGGACCCGAGCTTGAAGGATAAACCGCCCGCAGGGGCGTGCTGGGTGTTTGTATATATATATATAACATATACAGAAATCAGCATTATGAATATTGTGCAGAAAAATGGCATTTATTAACAATATGGGGTGCATAAGTTTCAATAAGTGACAGTAGGTGTCTGTGCAGTGTTAGTGGTGTTCAGCAGTCTGGTGGCCTGATGGAAACAGCTGTCCCTCAGTCTGCTGGTTCGGGACCGGATGCTGCAGAACCTCCTGCCTGATGGAAGTAGTTTGAACGGTGTGACTGGGGTCCATAGATCCGATGATACAATTCCAAAATCAATCATCGACCTGCTACCTAGGGTGTCCTGGTGCCACGTCCACCAGCCATGTGTTCAAACATGGTGTCAGTTTTGGATAAACTGTTATTTGCACATGCGTCCACCAGCAGAACACCACTCGTGGGCAGGCAGTTCCTCCCAGTCACGCCACTCCAGGTTGCCCTGCTGTTGTCAGTGTGAGAATTGAAGTCTTCCAGTAGCACAATGGCGTCACCAGATGAAGGATCCATGAGTACACCACACAGTACTGGGTACTCTGACCTGTCATTTGGTGAATAAGCGCAAACAGCAGTCAGAACATGTTTCCGGACCTGAAGGTGCAAGAAAACAACCCTCTGACCGATTGGCAAAAATCCCACTGTATACATTGTGTGTGACCCCTACAGCACCTCCTGCATGTAGTGGGACTATTATAATTAATCAGTTGTCAATGTAAAGTCAGACTGAGATCACTGGGCATTATTGTAAACTCAGAGTAAAATCTATCATCTTTCTTACACTGTAACAGCTTTCTAACTGTGAGGCTGTGAAGGAGTTTCTCTGCACTAAATAACTTACGGTAGTAACCACTGTTTACATAGATGATTTATTTTCCTATATTTCATTTATTTATAATTCTATTTATCTAAGTGCTTAGAAATAAAAACACTGATCAGTCATCAGTCACTGATGGAAAAATGCTTATCATCACAGCTGAAGATAGTGCGACTGAGTCAAGAGAAGTGTTGTCAATATATTATTCTGATTCTAATACTAAAGAAAAAAATGATGTGAGTTATGAATCCAGGCTGGAGTGTCCTAATGTTCTGACAGCTACATCAGATCACTCATCCAGTTTTGGGTCACTGCCCCAAGTCCTTGTTTTCCAAGAGGTGCACTGAACCCTCCACAGGTTCTCGTGTTCCTTCCTCCTGATATTGCTACATCTAAATTCTTCTATCTGCTAGTGGTACATGCTGTGCAGGGGTCTTTCTGTCCACGTTACTTCCTGTTTTTACACTTGTCCTTTCTCTGGTTTCTGCTGTATTCACTAGCATATGATCAGCTGTTATCTACCCTCCTGATGTACTCATGGATCTTTGTTGTTCCTGGATAGTCTCAGGGTGCTGTACATGGGGCGAGCTATTTTTCTACTTCAATAACTCATGATAGTTGCATTCACTTTCTCCAGACCTGCTGCCATCATCTGCTGAGAGAACATGTTCACACAGACCTTTTAGGGCAAGAATGGCAAGACCTTAAAGTGAAGGTGTTGGGGTGGCTGTAGCTCAGGCGGTAGAGCAGGTCATCTACTGATCGCGAAGGTGGTGGTTCAATTCCTGGCTTCCCCCAGTCTGCATGCCAAATATCCTTGGGCAAGATACTAAACCCAAATTGCTCTCCGATGCATTCATCGGAGTGTGAATGTTAGTTATGAAGCACTTAGAAAGATGTGAATGCACAAGCAGTATAAAGTGCTCCGATGAGTAGAAAAGCGCTATATAAGAACCAGTCCATTTAATGCTGACACGATGCACAGTCATTCAAGGTTACACCTTCAAGAAATATTTGACACATTTATATCACAGTTTTTACACTGGATATATACATGCATGCACAGTTATATACACCCATACAAGCACAGAAATAATAATATCTGGTTTTTCATAATTTTCATATTTAATTCAATTTTATTTATATATCACCAAACCACAACAACAGTCACCTCACGGCACTTTATATTGTACACTAAGGACTCTACAATATTACAAAAAAACAAAACAACAACAATTACATGACCCCCAGTGGGAAGAAATATTTCCCTTTAAACAGGAAGAAACATCTAGCAGAGCCAGGCTCAAGGAGGGGCGGACCTTTGCCTTGATTGGTTGGGGTTGAGGGAGGAAGGCAGGACAAAGACAGACTGTGGAAAAGAGACAGATATTAACAATAACTAACGATTAAATCCAGAGTGATGTATAAACACACAGTGAGTGAAAAAAAATGTGAATCAAGAAGAAACACTCAAGGGAGCAGTTAGTGGAGGCCAAGGTAATGACAGATAGAGCTGGGTGTCATCTGCATAGCAGTGTAAATGTATGCTATGTCTTCTAATGATGCTGCCTAAGGGAAGCATGTATGATGTAAACAGAATTGGTCCTAGCACTGAACCCTGTGGAACTCCATAATTAACCTCAGTGTGTGAAGAGGACTCTCCATTTACATGCACAAACTGGAGTCTATTAGATAGATATGATACAAACCACTGCAGTGCAGTACCTGTAATACCCACAGCATGTTCTAATCGCTCTAATAGGATATTATGGTCGACAGTATCGAACGCTGCACTGAGGTCTAGCAGGACAAGCACAGAGATGAGTCCACTGTCAGAGGCCATAAGAAGATCATTTGTAACCTTCACTAAAGCTGTTTCTGTGCTGTGATGAGCTCTGAAACCTGACTGAAACTCTTCAAATAAACCATTCCTCTGCAGATGATCTGTTAGCTGTTTGACAACTACTCTTTCAAGGATGTTTGATATAAAGGAAGGTTGGAGATTGGCCTATAATTAGCTAAGACTGCTGGGTCTAGAGATGCTTTTTGAGTAAAGGTTTAACTACAGCCAGCTTGAAGGCCTGTGGTACATAGCCGATCATTAGAGATTGAAGCATTAATTAATGGCAGGACTTCTTTGAGCAGTTTTGTAGGAATGGGGTCTAAAAGACAGGTTGATGGTTTGGAGGAAGTAATTATTGAAGTTAACTCAGAAAGATCAATTAGAGAAAAAGAATCTAACTTAACATCAATGGTACTAAGAGTAGCTGTAGATAATATTACATCTGTGGGATGATTATTGGTCATTTTTTCTCTAATGATTAAAATTTATTTGTGAAGAAGTTCATGAAGTCATTACTAGTTAACGTTAAAGGGATGGTTGGCTCAAAAGAGCTCTGACTGTTTGTCAGCCTGGCTACAGTGCTGAAGAGAAACCTGGGGTTGTTCTTATTTTCTTCAATCAGTGATGAGTAGTAAGATGTTCTGGCTTTGCGGAGGGCTTTTTGTTTAGTTTTTTTCTTTTTTATAGAAGAACAAATTATTTTTCAATCTAAATGAAGATCTTCTAAATTAGAAAGACACAATTGTCTCTCCGGGTTATGAGTTATCTGTTTTAAGGTGCACGTTTAAGAAAGTTATGTGCTTATGATTTGAGGTGTTCTTTTTTAGAGGAGCTACAGTATCCAGAGTCGTACACACAGAGGATGTAGTACTATGAAGGTAATTAATTGTGCTATGCTGATACAGGGCGCTGAAAAAGATAACAGTGGAGGATTTTATCTTAAACGTGGTCACAGGACTTTCAGAAAAACTCTACTGTAATGTGTTCCCCACTCCTGTGTAATCTATTATTGTAAATTTACTTGCTATTAGGGATCAGTTAGAGTTTTCAGGAAATACTGCTTGATGTTCAGTTTCTATAGCATATCTCAGAACATGATCCAGATTAAAGTGGTGCATGGGTTATATTACATTTTGAGAGAAGCCAACTGAGTCTAATAATAGATTAAATGGCGTGCCGATGGCATTACCCACAATGATTATTTTACCTGAGCTGAGCACTAAATCAGATAAAACGTCTGAGAAATAAAACAGAAAGTCTGCGTGAGGGTCGGGTGAAGTGGTTTTCTCAGTTAGCGTTGACAGGGCACTGGGCTGTATGTATCCATACGGTTCCACACATGCACAGCACATACATGTTCCACAATCATACCTGAAATTCAGGCTGATCCTTAATCGCTGCAGAGTCCTGAGGGACACAGCTCATGTTCTCCGGCAGGTGTGCATGCAGAGGTGCAATGATGGACAGAGCTGAGAACGTTTCTGCAGACATTAGCAGTGTGGCTTACTTCAGTGGCTCCAGAACTTTCACCACATCCCCTCCACCAGGTCTGTCCGCCTCTGTAAGAGTACAAAGATCTGCTTCTCCTGCTCCATGTGAGAGCAGAGCTGCTGGGATTGCATGTTACAGCTACACAATGGATCTCCAGTATCTCCAGTATAGTGTTTCAGCTGGTCACCCCAGCAACCATCAGGTTATGGTCACTCATCTCAATACCCACTGTAGATAAGTTACAACTTTCATGATTAATGTGCCAATTACATTAAAATAATAAGTGTTAAAAATAAGCCAGAGGGACTGTTGACAAAGCTTTTCCGCGCTGACTTTGTGGAACAGTCTGCATTTATTAAAACATCATTATCTGAAATAGTCGCCGCGTTTTAATGGGACTAAAATGAAGTTTGTGCTCAAAAACATTTGTTGGTGCTGTTGTTTAACAAGATTATTTTTCCCACAAAAAAATGAAACAAACTGCAAATAAATGCAAAAATAATGAATTCATCAGTAGGTGCACTAAACGCTCCGTTTTCAAAAACAAAAAGGATTTTTCTGACAAATCTTTTATTGTTCAGGCTGTAAACAGTTAAAAACACGTCAGTGTTTGGAGTTGTTCAAATCTCATCCTGGTGATTCGTACAAGGAGACAAACTGAGCCCAGACTTTGGCCTTACAGGTGAAACAGCCTTTCTGGCCAAAGAACGTGTAATCCACAGGAAATCAAAGAGATCAATACATGCATACTTATACTACATGGTGACTGTGGGCACAGAAAGTCTGGCTTATACAGTGGGGCAAAAAAGTATTTAGTCAGCCACCGATTGTGCAAGTTCCCCCACTTAAAATGATGACAGAGGTCAGTAATTTGCACCAGAGGTACACTTCAACTGTGAGAGACAGAATGTGAAAAAAAAATCCATGAATCCACATGGTAGGATTTGTAAAGAATTTATTCGTAAATTAGGGTGGAAAATAAGTATTTGGTCACCTCAAACAAGGAAAATCTCTGGCTCTCACAGACCTGTAACGTCTTCTGTAAGACGCTTTTCTGTCCCCCACTCGTTACCTGTATGAATGGCACCTGTTTGAACTCATCATCTGTATAAAAGACACCTGTCCACAGCCTCAAACAGTCAGACTCCAAACTCCGCCATGGCCAAGACCAAAGAGCTTTGGAAGGACACCAGGAAAAGTATTGTAGACCTGCACCAGACTGGGAAGAGTGAATCTACAATAGGCAAGCAGCTTGGTGTGAAAAAATCAACTGTGGGAGCAATCATCAGAAAATGGAAGACATACAAGACCACTGATAATCTCCCTCGATCTGGGGCTCCACGCAAGATCTCATCCCGTGGGGTCAAAATGATCATGAGAACGGTGAGCAAAGATCCCAGAACCACACGGGGGGACCTGGTGAATGACCTGCAGAGAGCTGGGACCAAAGTAACAAAGGTCACCATCAGTAACACACTACAACGGCAGGGAATCAAATCCCGCAGTGCCAGACGTGTTCCGCTGCTGAAGCCAGTGCATGTCCAGGCCCGTCTGAAGTTTGCCAGAGAGCACATGGATGATACAGCAGAGGATTGGGAGAATGTCATGTGGTCAGATGAAACCAAAGTAGAACTTTTTGGTATAAACTCAACTCGTCGTGTTTGGAGGAAGAAGAATACTGAGTTGCATCCCAAGAACACCATACCTACTGTGAAGCATGGGGGTGGAAACATCATGCTATGGGGCTGTTTTTCTGCCAAGGGGACAGGACGACTGATCCGTGTTAAGGACAGAATGAATGGGGCCATGTATCGTGAGATTTTGAGCCAAAACCTCCTTCCATCAGTGAGAACTTTGAAGATGAAACGAGGCTGGGTCTTCCAACATGACAATGATCCAAAACACACCGCCCGGGCAACAAAGGAGTGGCTCCGTAAGAAGCATTTGAAAGTCCTGGAGTGGCCTAGCCGGTCTCCAGACCTCAACCCCATAGAAAATCTGTGGCGGGAGTTGAAAGTCCGTGTTGCTCGGCGACAGCCCCAAAACATCACTGCTCTCGAGAAGATCTGCATGGAGGAATGGGCCAAAATACCAGCTACTGTGTGTGCAAACCTGGTAAAGACCTATAGTAAACGTTTGACCTCTGTTATTGCCAACAAAGGTTATGTTACAAAGTATTGAGTTGTATTTTTGTTATTGACCAAATACTTATTTTCCACCCTGATTTACGAATAACTTCTTTACAAATCCTACCATGTGGATTCATGGATTTTTTTTTCACATTCTGTCTCTCACAGTTGAAGTGTACCTCTGGTGCAAATTACTGACCTCTGTCATCATTTTAAGTGGGGGAACTTGCACAATTGGTGGCTGACTAAATACTTTTTTGCCCCACTGTAGCTATTGATGCCTGTCTTCGCAGTAGAAGAGTGTGAAGCTGCATATTGGTGCTGATTCATGTCTGGCTGACACAGCAATAAATCATCCGGTTGATCAGAGGTAAGTGTGTCCTGCGTCTGTCCATTAGGTAAAGAAGTATGTCTGTGAAGGTTCTCAGTCATCCAGGTCATCGTAGTCTAAGGAGCTTGCAAAGAAAAGCGTCTGGACTTCTTTAAGTTGCTTGAAGACGTTTCACCTCTCATCCGAGAAGCTTCTTCAGTTCTAAGGTCAAATGGTGGAGAGTCCCAGATATAAACCTAGTGGGAGTTTCCCCCCACAGAGGGACAAAAGGACCCCTGATGATCCTCTAATCGCCTGAGCCAAGGTGTGAAACTGGGTGTGGGTCCCAATCAGCCAGAGTTTCGGGTGAGTTCATTGTGAAACCTGGCCCCACCTTATCATGCGAATTCCTGAGGTCAGATGGCCCAGGATGTGAGTGGGCGTTAAGGCGTCTGGGAAGGGATCTCAAAACTGGATTATAGATGGCAGAGAGTTGGTGTCATAAACCAACTGGGACTCTCCACCATTTGACCTTAGAACTGAAGAAGCTTCTCGGATGGGAGGTGAAACGTCCTCAAGTAAATTAAAGAAGTCCAGACGCTTTCCTTTGCAAGCTCCTTTGATTAGGTAAAGAAATGGTTCTCATAGCGGAACTCGACTTCTAATGAAGAGCAGGAAGGTGTTGACCTTTGGAACTGGAAAACTTCAGAGAATAGAGGAGCTCAGTCTGATTAAAGACATTTAATCAGTGAAACTATGAAACGTTCATATTTAGAATATGGTGAATGTAGCACCTTGGACTTGTATGCTAACAATTCTTCTCAGAAGAGAAGTCAAATCTTAATAAACACAGCAAGTAAACAGGAAGTGCTTCACATTAAAATCACTCTGCTATTACATGTTTATTTGTTTTACACCAGCACTGGACTAATATAGTTGTCGGGGTTTCTGGGTGTTCACCCAGTGTTTTCAGTTGTTTCATGTTCAGTTTATTCACCTGTTCACATTTCCTGTTTTCATGTTTGCTTCCTGTGTGTTATTAGTTCTATTATGTTCACTGTGTCCTCACCGGTCCCTAATCATCATTTTAGCCAGTGTATTTAAACCCTCAGTTTCTCCAGTCATCTGTAGCTCAGTCTCCTGTCCCCCAGTCGCCTGTCCTCCAGCCAGTCAAGTCTGTAGTCCAGTCTCCCGTAGCTCAAACGCCTGTTGCCCAATCTCCTATCCAGTCTCTGGCCCAGTCACTCATTCATCCTCCTGTTCAGTTCCTTGACCTGCAGCCACAGCATTCAGAGCCAGCTGTGAGCTCTCCCTCTCCTTAGCCAGAGGTTTCCGCACCTGCTGGCCCTGCAGCTGCTCCTCCATCACCGCCGTCGCCTGCAGCTGCTGCTCTGCCGCCATCTCCTCGTCCACGTCGCATTTGGCGTCAGCGGCCACCTTCCAGGCCACTGACTGGACTTTGTTGCCGGCGTGGTCGGCCTCCAGACCTGCTCACTCGCCGCCACTGCCTTCTGGGTGGTCGGCCAGGACTTGCTCACTCGCCTCAGCCGCTGGCCACGCAGCCGCCCTCCTGAACTGTTTCATTTTGGACTCGGTCCCACCGTGGTCCAGCTTTTCTTTCTTTCAGCCATCAGGTGCCGGCCTTTGAAAGGAGGGGGGGTCCCTAATCATCATCATTAGCCAGTGTATTTAACCCTCAGTATCTCTGTTCAGCATCGTGTCATTGTTGATGTTAGTGTGGTCCACTCTGTACGTGTGTTCGGTTCAGCCAGCCATCCTATGTTTGGTTCACCTGCTCGTGATGATAAACACCAGCCTTCACCTACCTGCGGCGTCTGGGTCCTCCTTTCCTCACCCGCACGGCAACCACTGACAATAGTACAGAAATCAGGAATAAGAATGAACCGTGGGTTTGTTGTTAAAAACACATTTTCTGTTAATGGGATGTAAAAATAAAGAAAAGACAATGCTATTCACAGAGAGGGCTGAGCTTTTTGAATAAGTTGGCGACGCACGTATTTGCAGCAGCTCAGTCTTCTTGAGATCGATGTCTGCCATGACTGGAGTGTTACAGTGGAATTCATTTACTCACACAGCATTCCTGTGGAAATAACCAGGACATCCCACTCCCCGTGGATCACCATCCCCGGAGGCCGATGACGAAGGCAGCGCAGAGAGAGGAAACAGAAGCGTTTCTTTGGTGACGCCGCAGGGACTGCACTTAATTTCCTTCTTACAATGATAACAGAGATATTCAGATTTTTGTAACAACAACATAGACAACATGGAAAAATAATATTGAATTACCTCCTGTACCATATGTATTGGAACATGCGTGGAGAAATTGGTACGCAGAGCCAAACATAGAGTATTGCAGGGCCAGAGAAAATGTGTCTGCTGTTCATGGGCAGAGTTACATGTAGGCGATGCTTAGAAAACTTCGTAAACACATCCATCACAGTTTCCTGGTTAAGTGAGCAGCTGAGGCAGTCTGTGAAGGCCATTCGCTCAAAGTGCAAATGTCCCCCACAGTGATTTCATGCTATATATCTTTCTATCTATCTCATTTTTGTTGAATAATATCACAGCAGAATCCATGTTTAATCCTTCAGCTACAGTTTTGCTCAGCACGTTTTACATCACACAGTGATTTCTAATAAAAAAGCAGCTCCAGTGCTTTAAATTCCCCTAATAATGTGATTTACATTATAATGCCAAAAATATTTGCTTGTCCGCCTTCACAGGCACATCCCGTTTTTAATCCATAGGTTTCTGTGATGTCGGCCATCCTTCACACCTGTAACAGCTTCAACTCTTCTGGGAAGGATTCCCACGAGGTTTAGGAGTGTGTTTATGGGAATTCTTGACTGGGGCAGACGCTGATGTTGGACGAAAAGGTCTGATAAGTTTGGCTTATTTAAAAGTCTTCTGTCACGTTCTTCCACACCGAGCTTACTCGTCCATGTCTTTATGGCCCGTGTTTGTGCACTGGTGCACAGTCATGTTGAAACCAAACCCACCGTTCCCACAAAGTTGGGAAATTATCCAAAATGTCTTGGTATGTTGAAGCATTAAGAGTTCCTTTCAGTGGAACTAAGGGGCCAAGCCTAATTCCTGAAAAACAACCACACCCCTTCCACCAAATTTTAACTCAGACACTCAGACAAGTACTCTGGCAACCAAACCCAGACTCGTCCGTCGGACTGCCAGATGGAGACGTGTGATTCCTCGCTCCAGAGAACACATCTTCACTGCTCTAGAGTCCAGTGGTCGTGTACTGGTGTACCAGTGGTGGGATGCAGCTCAGCCATGGAAACCATTCAGCTCTCTACACACTGAGGTCTGTAGGATGTAGTGTAGCTCTCAGAATATCAATGAGACCAAAATAAAAAACCCAGAAACTGCAGTTCCTTCACATGCCCAGTAAAGGGAAAGCAAGTCCGTTCCCACACTTGGACATAAACCTGTCTGCTGCCTGGTAGAAAAACAGTTTTGCTCTTTGTTGATAGACTCGTCTTTAGAATAACTGTAGTATAAATGTTTGGGTTAAACATCCCGTATCTGAAGGACATTTCTACAATTGTTTTGTGCAAAACTACTCGAACAATGTTTTCATTTCCTGTTGTATCACTGACCATATTTTTGTCTTGCTTAACATGTCTTTGCTTTTCACTTTTCCCCTGAATGGTTTTGGCTTCTTTTAAATAGTCACACAAATTAGCCTTCAATAATAGAGAGCGTTAGTAAACATTTTGGTTATTTTGTGTCCCCCGGGGAATTTTCATCCTCCCACTCTTTTATGTACTCATTACAATTATAGAAAAAGTCTGATGTGTTCAGGTTGTACACGTCACAGATTCTCTTGATGCTGGAGATGTAATGGAAAGGCCTCAGCAACATTAGAGAGCAAATGTTTCTATTTGAAAGAACAGTTCACTGAAGAACAGCACTCTTAGTTTTTGTTTTCATTTACATTTTGTTTGTTTCTTGCTGTCTAAATTTGTTCACACAATGTGAATTAACCTAAGCAAACCCACAGAGTTCAACAGTGTGGACACGGGATCCTCATGTGACAGGTGTATGAATGAGACCAAACTGCCTGTTAGCTGCTGTGTTGTAATATTTGAAGCATCAAGAGTTTATAAAGCACAAAATGACCTTTTTTCCAAGGTGACAGTCAGACTTGGATACTGATTTCTGTCCTTCAAATACAGCAGACACATTTGAGACGAGTGTGTGTCCTTGTTTTAGTTCAATTCAGTTTTATTTACAGAGCGCCAAATCACAGCAACAGTCGCCTCGAGGTGCTTTATATTGTAAGGCAGACCCTACAATAATACATACAGAGAAAACCCCAGCAATCATATGCCCCCCTATGAGCAGCACTTTGGCGACAGTGGGAAGGAAAAACTCCCTTTTAACAGGAAGAAACCGGCAGAACCAGGCTCAGGGAGGCGGGGCCATCTGCTGTGATTGGTTGGGGTGAGAGAAGGAAGACAGGATAAAGACATGCTGTGGAAGAGAGACAGAGGTTAATAACAGGTATGATTCAACGCAGAGAGGTCTGTTAATACATAGTGAGTGAAGAAGAAACAGCCAGTGCATCATGGGCATCCACCAGAAGCCTACACCTATTGTGTGTGAATGGGTGGATGACTGGATATGTAAAGCGCTATATAAATCAGGCCATTTACCATTTATAGCAGCATAAGTAAGGGAGGCTTCAGATGATAAACAGGCACATGGCTCAATACATGAGTGGGACACAGAAAGGGATGGGCAAGATCACCATCAAGTACAGGATCTAGTGCTCAGTGAATACCTCAGGCAGCAGAAACCCAAGAAAGAGAAAGAAGAGGAGAAACCACCATGGAAGGACAGGCCCCTGCACAGTATGTACCACCGGCAAATAGAGGAGGTAGCTGACATCCATAATTCCTACCACCACCTGGATAAAGCCGGACTAAAAGCCGAATAAGTCTTGAGGTTAAAATGTACCATATCACCCCTCTAATAGGGTGATATGGTACTACAAGGTCATTAAGATAAGATGGGGCCTGATTATTTAAGACCTTGTATGTGAGGAGCAGGATTTTGAATTCTGGATTTAACAGGAAGCCAAAACAGGAGAAATCTGCTCTCTCTTTCTAGTCCCTGTCAGGACTCTTGCTGCAGCATTTTGGATTAGCTGAAGGCTTTTCAGTGAGTTTTTAGGACATCCTGATAATAATGAATTATGGACCCTGTGGTTTGGTTACAGCACAACCTGATGTGGTTAGAACTGACGAGATGGCCTTGTGTCACACATGTCAGAAAACATCACACATCTTTGGTATACTGTAGGTTTGGACCAATTCAATGTTGTCAGGATACCAGAGCACTGTGGTTACAGAACCCGTGAACAGATTTGAAAACACCAGATGTTTATTATTATTTATCCTCACCTTTTTTATTGAGTTGGACAGATTCATATTTGGCAAGACTATACAATATGTATGTTTTTAAATGAGGAGGACTACACAATAGGATTTCAGACATATTTTTTCTTTATGCGGAAAGATTTGAATCAGCAGTTCTTTGATGTTTGAGTATTTGTCCCTCTGGCTCTCCATAAGCATTTGTTTATTTCATGCTTTTTTCTGTAAAGGTTGCAGTATGACTGATTGATGATCAGGACTGATTGCATCCATCATGTCTAGGCAGAGAAGAGAGTCAGTTCCCTCCCCTGAGCCTGTGATTGAACATAGTAGGGGAGCAAATATAAAACCAGTCCAGACTCAGTGAAGCTTAGCATGATGTTGCCACTCAAGTTGCTCTTGGACATAATACAGTTTTTCTCAAATGTTAAAACACAAAAGCCAATCCTGTAACCCAAATGACCAGTAGTCTAAACACATTTACTAAATGTAGCCACCATATTCCAGTACCATAAACACATGTCACATGAAGACACAATTCACAAAACACAACCCTCTGTACTCATAAATCTAAACACATTTTTCCTTGCTAAAACACATGTTGCAAAACAACTCTGCTCATATTCTCAAATGAAAGCCCATGTGATGCAAAATGCTTGCCACAGTCACCAATCTTTGAACACAGGGAACACACCTGGCGTCAGTCACTACACACAATGACTCAAAATTGAAGACACTTGTTGCTAATGCTGTACCCACATGTAAAAGCAAGTTCAGAGTGCACAGTATGCTGAAGATTCCAAACAAACACAATGGATGAAGGCAGAGTCAGGGGAAGAGGAATTTGATGCAGAGGAGGGAGAAGAGCTGGCCCTGGAAGAAGAGGAGCAGGCCAACATGGGAGAGGAGAAGGTCCAGGAGGGAGAGCAAGACAACCTCGCACCATCATTACGGACGAGATGCGAGCAACAGCTCAGCGACATGATGCCGCACAGTGATTGTGGTGTGTGTGGTGTGAATAACGTAAATAAAAAAACTTCACACCCTGTTCATGTTTTCAAGATTACTGTTGTGTGCAATAGATTCTGTTTTTGCATTGAGTTGTGTTACAGTAGTGTACGTACATGCAGGATTTTCTATAGATTTATACTACTCATATGAAACTCACAAATCTAAATGCCTAATCCTCTGCAGAGATCTACGACGATCCGTTACTGTATAGTTTCTAAAATATGCATTGGCAGTTATGGAACAAAGAACCTTCTCACAAATTGAGCATTGTGTTTTCAATTGTTTTGCTGTAGTGTGTAATGCTGTGTATAGTGTTTACAGTTTTGACAGCTTCGAGCTGCTCTCTTGGTGTGGGAGTTTGAGTTTTGCAGTGGGAAGGTGTGGTTGTGTTTATGTAGCTTTAGAGAAGGGTGTTGTGTTTGGACATTGGGGGACCTGGTGGTAACGTTTGTGACATGTGTTTTAGCATTTGAGAAAAACTGTAATAAAAACAGACATGTGCTTTGTTGGTCAAGTGCTCTTTCATGTGCTTTAGTCTGAATTCCTTCAAACCTCAATTTAATTTGTTTCTACATATGTGTAAGTAATCAGGGGTCAAAGTGCACCTGCTCCTTTCCTCTTGGGTGCACCAAGTGTCCTTTTATTTTTCAGTCCTGTCTGTGCCCCTCAGCAATATTTTTTAACTATTAATCACAATTTTGCTAAATAAAAGGATCTGGCTTGTATCAGAATCTATATACATATGTCTATATACATATATACATAGCAACAATAGTTATCAACATTAGAGCTAAACACATGGTACTGTGAGTCATGAGGAAAGCTGTGGAGGTCCGCTTGAGTGATCCAAAATGATCCAATCCAGAGGTCCGGGTGAGAAGGCAGGGAGGCAGGGAGACAGGCAGGCAGGCGAGAAGTTGGAGTCTGTGCTGGAGCTGAGGCAGCGATGGTGGCAAGTGAGACCAGCAGCCAGGCTGTGGGTTACTGCGAGCGGTTAGTGGATATCGTCCGTGGAGAAGAGTGAAAATGAGAGACAACAAGGTAAGTGCAAACTCAGAGCAACAAAGTGACATGAATGAGCCAAGAACTGATGCTGGTCAGCAGACGATCTGCTCTTAAATACAGCCACGGTAATAGAATAAAATAGAATTCAACTTTATTGTCATTGCACAGGTACAAGGCAACGAAATGCAGTTTGCATCCCTCCAGAAGTGCTTTAGCCATGATATAGAAATATTACAAATATATATTAGCAATAATATAGATATGTGAGTATATTACAGAAATGGGTCTATTACGGTATGTTATAATGTACACGGCATGAAGTATGTTATGAATATGCTTTAACTATAAGTATGTACAGGCTATGAACAGGATGTAAATATGAAAACTACACAGAAATATGAACTATGCAGGTTTTAAACAGTTGTAGAATGAAAAATTATCGTATTGTACAGAATGATTATTTACACAGAATCATACTGTGCTCCAGGCGCAGCTGAAGGGAGGAAGTGAGGTTGGCTCCGCCCAAAGGAGGAGCCACGTTGCTCTAAATACTGCCATTCACCCGGACCGTGACAACAGTCAGGGCTTTTCCTGCCATTATGCAGGGCTTATATTTATCTAATATGCATATCCACATAATTACAGTTATTATAATTATGATATTTTAAAAAACTCACACACTGTATTTTAAAGGAAATGCATTAAGAAACAGATTATATTAGATTTATATTTCAAATATGACAAAATGCTGATTTTACAGCAGCAAAGTTATATTATGTCTACAGTTTAAACATTTGATAAGCGTTTTGCCTGCACAGTGGATAGTCAAACAAATTATTACTTTATTATTAAAGCACTGGGAATAAATAATAAGGGAAGGATTCTGGATCAGCACTATGATGTAAACTTGTGGCCACAGTATATACAGCATACTGGGCAAGCTATAAAATGATGTCACTGTGTGCGTGTTTGTGTGTTTTTATGTATATAGATTTTTAAATTATTACTCATGATACAACATTGTCCAGACTTGCCCTGTAAGGAAATGAGGAGGAAACCGTGACAGAAGGCGCTGTGTGAGGATCCCTCAGCAGCTGGATTACAAAGAGCTCAGGTCACAATAACAGCTGTACCAGGTGTTGCATTGCAGAGGTGTTCAAGTATAAAAACAATAATAAACACAATGTTCTGCTTCTATAACATTGTCTGTCATTGTCAGATTAATGCAATAGTAAAGTGTGCTTTGTTCTCAGATGGACAGCAAGTGGAGAGTGATCGATGAGGTAAAGAGTGATTCACAGGCAGAGTTTAGTTCCCACAGTTTTGTTTCCTTATGGTTCCAAGTTCTGTCACCAGTCTTTGCATTTTATTATTATCTCATAACACATGTTTAATCAGCTCCCATCTCTCCTGTGGACTCCTTAATGTCTCCAGTTTGAGATCAGCACAGCCCTGCCCTCCAGCACCATCAGCAGCAGCAGCAACATTGCACCCATCAGGTAAAACTACATTTGCTTTGCATTGTCCCCACATGATGATGATGATATAGTATGATGTGATTTGTGAGGACTAGAAAAGTTTGGTTTACAAAACCTGTGCTGGCAAATGGTACCGACTGTAGTGAAATTTTAGATCACGTTAATGGTTAATTGTATACTGAGCTCTCCAAATAAAAAGAAGAAAAGTTACAGATTCCCACGACCGAGGCTTGTTTGTGGAAGGCTGTGTGCAGGACTGCAGCAGTGAACCAGCAAGGTCAAGAAACAGTAGCTCTCACAGAGAGCTGCTACGCATGAAACTGGATAACAGGTCAGGGAAAAGTGTGTGTGTGTGTGTGTGTGTGTGTGTGTGTGTGTGTGTGTGTGTGTGTGTGCCCATCCCTAGGTGAAGCTGCACCCGATGAAGGAGAGTGCCAATAAGGGGGCTAAAGTCTAAACCGCGGCTCTTCTAAACAGTTTTTGACCAATCAGGTAGAAGCACATTTTCTTTTACAAATATGTGGGTCATCTGTCTTCGTTGGCCACAGCAAACTGTGTGTTTCAAACCGGACACAGATCCATGCACACAGACTGTTTCTGAAATACTAGATTCTTTATGAATGTGGGTTGTTGTCATTCAGCCTGGTTCTAGGTGGCCCTTGTTAACTTTGAGCACCACCCCTTCAAACATCTCAGCGCGGCCCTGCAGCTGATCTAAAGGTTTGCTCATTCTGCACATAATAAGGTTTTAAAAGCTTATTGTATTGGTAGTGTCACACGTACGTTTTACAGTGTTTGTGTATTACTTCCAGAGCGAGTTTGATGGTTCTCTGTCCCCAACATCCTAGTTACGTTCAGCTGGCGACAGCCTCCGTGAAAAGAACGCACACGGCTGTAGTTTAGCTCCTGGGCCTGTGCGTTGGGAGACGACAGCTCCTACACCGATGTCTGATGCGTCTACTTCTACAATAAATGGCTTATTGAGGTCCAGTTGGATCAACACTGGGAAAAAGATTAGGATGTCATCTAGGCAGACGTAGACAAAGCGGTTTAGAAAGTCCCATAGCACATCATCTACTAAACTCTGGAACACGGCTGGAGCGTTGGTTAACCCAAAGGGCATGACGAGGTATTCAAAATGGCCTAGCGGGGTGTTGAAAGCTGTTTTCCATTCGTCACCCTCTCTGATGCGGACCAAATGGTAAGCATTGCAGAGATCCAGTTTAGTGAAAATTGTGGCCCCCTGAAGGGGCTCGAAGGCAGCACTGATGAGTGGCAGGGGGTATTTGTTTTTGACGGTGATGGTGTTGAGACCTCTATAGTCAATACATTGGATGGTTTTGTCTTTCGTAGCCACAAAGAAGAAACCCGCGCCTACAGGAGAGGATGAAGGCCGGATAATTCCTGCTGCCAGAGAATCATGAAGGTATTTCTCCATCGCCTCTCTTTTGGCTTGGAAATGTTGAACAGACGGCGGGAGGGAAGTGGAGCTCCAGGTCAGTGGCACAGTCATATGGTGTGTGGTGGAAGTGAAGGTGCTTTGTCTTTACTAAACACCTCTTGGAGGTCGTGATGCTCGAGAGGAACAGTGGTAAGGTCTGGAGTGTCGATGTGGGAGACGTTCTCCTTCATGGTTCCAGGCGGCAGACACGAGACAGTGGGCACGACAGAACAAACTCCAACTCACAACTTTATTCCCTAACCAGTCTATATGGGGATTGTGTTTCAGGAGGGGTAACCTAAAATGAGTGGTGAATCCGGGGAGGTGAAGGCGAACAGTGTAAGGGTTTCTCTGTGATTACCCGAGGTGAGAAGAGTAACTGGACCAGCTTGGTGAGTAATCTGAGAAAACACTTGGTTGTTTAGAGGAGGATTGGAGGATCTACTGCCTCAAGTGGCAAGTGGAGGCTGTTGTGATATTTTGATACCATGGTAGCATTTACAGGATATTGTTTTATAGTGATATTATACAGGAAAACTGTTACTCAATAAGGCCCATTTACTAGTTGTTTTTCTCTTTCTCTGTGACCCAAGAATTAATGTGTAAGAATCACAGGATGGTACCTCAAGGTCGAAAACACCACAGAGATCACTTCCTTACTCCCATCCTCCCTTCTTTATCTCCTAGAAAAGAGCTTGTTAAAGGCCAGGTGGTTTGTTTCAGAATTCACTAATGAAAGAACTCTGTATTCTATGTCTAGGAGGCAAGGCAAGGCAAGGCAAGGCAAATTTATTTGTATAGCACAATTCAACAACAAGGTGATTCAAAGTGCTTTACAGAGACATTAGAAACAAAAACAAATAAAAAGCATGATTTAAAATTGATTAAAACAAGCAAACAAACTAACTAACTAAACACACACATTTCACACCTGTTCGCGCGATCTGAACCCTTATCGTAAGGGGAGCTACCAGTCCTTCTGTGGACGAGCTACTTTCTATTTTAAATTCCCTGAATTTAAAATACTCTCTAGACCCAGTCTAGACCCAGCTGGGGAGCTACCCAGAGCTCTAAACCCACTTAACAAACAAACAAACAAAACAGTATATAAAATCAAAACAGATAAAATCAGAACAGTAGATAAAATCAGTAGTTAATGTAAGTTTTGAAATTTAAGCTTAACAAACAAACAAAACAGTATATAAAACCAAAACAGATAAAATCAGAAATAGATAAGATCAGTAGTTAGTGTAAGTTTTGAAATTTAAGCTTAAAAGTGTGGATTTGGTGCTTTATTCAAATGCAGCTGAGAATAGGTGAGTCTTCAACCTGGATTTAAATAAACTGAGTGTTTCAGCTGATCTGAGGCTTTCTGGGAGTTTGTTCCAGATATAAGGAGCATAAAAGCTGAATGCAGCTTCTCCGTGTCTGGTTCTGACTCTGGGAACTGATAAAAGACCGGATCCAGATGACCTGAGGGATCTGGAAGGTTCATACTGGGTCAGCAGGTCACTGATGTATTTTGGTCCTAAACCATTCAGAGCTTTATAGGCCAGCATCAGAACTTTAAAGTCTATCCTCTGACGGACAGGTAGCCAGTGTAAAGACCTCAGAGCTGGACTGATGTGGTCCACTTTTTTGGTCTTAGTGAGGACTCGAGCAGCAGAGTTCTGAATGAGCTGTAGTTGTCTGACTGATTTTTTAGGTAGACCTGTAAAGATGCTGTTACAGTAATCAAGCCTACTAAAGATGAATGCATGGACTAGTTTTTCCAGGTCCTGTTGAGACATCAGATCTTTTATCCTTGATATATTCTTGAGGTGATAGTAAGCTGACTTTGTTATTGTCTTAATGTGTTTTTCTAAGTTTAGGTCTGCATCCATCACTACACCCAAATTTCTCGCCTGGTTTGTGGTTTTTAGATGTATAGATTGAAGTTCTCTGGTGACCTGTAATCGTTTTTCTTTGGCGCCAAAGACTATTACTTCAGTTTTGTTTTTGTTTAGTTGGAGAAAATTGTGGCACAACCAGTCATTGATTTCCTCAATGCATTTACCAAGAGCCTGTACAGGGCCTCGGTCTCCTGGTGACATTGTGATATATATTTGTGTGTCATCTGCATAGCTGTGGTAGTTTATTTTGTTGTTCTTTATAATCTGTGCCAGTGGGAGCATGTAAATGTTAAACAGAGGGGGTCCCAAGATGGAACCTTGGGGAACTCCACATGTGATACTTGTCTGCTCAGATGTGAAGTTACCTATTGATACAAAGTATTTCCTGTTTTCTAAGTATGTTTTGAACCAGTTTAGTACAGTTCCTGAAAGACCTGCCCAGTTCTCCAGTCGTTTGAGTAATATGTTGTGGTCAACTGTATCAAATGCTGCACTGAGATCCAGTAAAACTAGGACTGACATTTTTCCACTGTCTGTATTCAGACATATGTCATTAAACACTTTTGTCAGAGCGGTTTCAGTGCTGTGGTTCTGTCTAAAACCTGACTGGAAGGCATCGTAGGAGGAGTGTATTTTGCTGGAATGATCATAAATTGTAGCTGAACTGATAAACTACACAAAGGATACTTCTTTGCTCAGAAGGCAGGAAGACGTTTCCTTATTTGGTCTGTACCGGTTTGAACTGAGAATCTGCTGACACACGAACCTTTTTTTTCCTCTATATAAACTGTTGTATACTGAATAAACCTTTGAGTTGATTTTGGAAGAGCAACCTGAAGCAGTTTCTGTGTCATTTTGTTCTCCCAAGCTACTCCCGGCGCTGTAACTAACCTGCTGAAAGGCATACCTGAGCTTACTTTGAATAATTAATTTTATACAGAACTCTGCTTATCGGTGCTCACGCCTTGGAGGAAACCCGATCCATGGAGAAACCCGGGACGGAGATTTCTTTCAATTTGGTGTCAGAAGTGGGATCCGCTGACGAAGGTAAATACACGTCTTTAATATTTATATGGGACTGTATTATACCTCTCTCAGTGATTGATCTATAATGAAACGGGATATGCTGACGAAGTTTCACTTAGTGATCCAGAGAGATACACTGACGACTTCCTTAGTCCCCGAATAAAGTAAATTAAAAGCAGAAAGACACAGGAGATTGCCTGTTGTATTGCGAGAAGTTGCTCGTTAAGTGAGAAATTGCTCACCCAAACAAAAATTGCTAGCTAGCGATAAGATTTAAAGTAACCTCAGCTGTGCCGCAGCAAAATACTAACATAAATCCTTCAAGCGTGTAAACCCCTCTGGAAATCACTGAACATGGGTCAGAATAATTCAAAGACCACAGACAGGTCCGATAAAAAATCGAAATTACCTGTAAAACCAAAAAATAATAAAATAAAATATAAAATCACAAATAACGGCTCAGTACAACTCCCACTTCCGGTGACGTGTAACCTACGTCCGCGAATCGGTGAAGACTTCCATGATTACGTATCCAGAACATGCGGAAGTACTTACGTGACTGACTTTGTTTACAACTTAAGAACTGTAAGTTCAATGCATTCTAATTTATTTCCGGAACCCTATCCCGAACAATTATCGCCAGAAAACAGGTCAGTAAAACTGAAGGCTAGTGCAGATCTTTTCCCTACTACCACAAAAGCTAAAAGTGTTAAGATGATGTTGAATTTTGATGTTGAAGGCTCAGAGGAAAGTGAGAAACTAATGTATGCAGGATCATCCGCTCCAGCACAGCCAGGAAGTTTCAGAGGACGGAAAGATAAGAGTAGAGATATGTGTTTTTTGCTGTGGGAAGATAGGACATTGGTCTAGGGAGTGTCGATTTGCAGCTTCCAACAGGGCACACGCGCCTCGACCACAGAACGCAGTACAAGTTCCTGCCACTAGGCGTCAGTGGAGCTCTTCCAGTCAAGGTAACTGGCAACCACAAGAAGCACGCAATAATGGCTCCACATCTAGGCAGCCTTACAACCCGAATTTTAACCCACAAGGTAGACAAGCTAGAGGTGCAAATTTAGCTCAGCTTTCCAGCAGCCGCAGACACCCAGAGCAAAAATGAATTTGTGTATTTCATTTAACACAAAGGGTGAAATGTTTGCTGACACTGATAACAGCTTATGTTTTTTCTTTGCTATGCACCGACATGATGGAGAAGGAACAGCCTCTGTGTCAGCTGGACGCCTCAGCAGAGAATGAACTCAACATCCTTTTTGTCCGGTACTCTATGTCACACACTGTGCCAAAAAAAAAACGTGTACAGACGCCACTACCAGGTAATCCCATGACTGGGAGCCACACTTTTGTCTCTCTCACACTGTTCAACAACATGATAACTGCTCACACCAGTGATTTATTGACTGCACACCTTATCACGCACAGCTGAAAAACAACAAGCCAGTATATGTCAAGCAATGTCCCATTTCTGCCGAAAAAGCCTCAGCCCTAGATGTCATCATAGGAGATTTATTGACTACAGGAGTAATAAAGCCCACAGTATCTCCATATAACACTCCTGTCAATCCTGTGCCAAAGCCTAACAAACCTGGCGTATGGCGTTTCATACAAGACTTAAGGCAAATTAATGCAGTCATTATGCCTCTGCCACCTCTCAGACGTTCCCAGCATATTGACATCTATTCCATCCACAGCTATACATTTTACCGTGGTGGACCTGTGTTCCGCCTTTTTCTCAGTGCCTGTGCATGAAGACACACAGCCGTTATTTGCATTCACACATAGAAATAAGCAGTACACTTGGACTCGTTTGCCCCAAGGCATGATAGACAGCCCTGCGGCTTTCTCAATGGTGGTCCGTGCTACCCTGGACAGCTTCACTCCTCCGGAGGGCTGTACTGGATGACCTCCTCCTCTGTGCTCCGAGTGAGGAACTATGTCAAACTGCTACACACATGCTTCTCCAGCACCTCCAACAGACTGGCCACAAAAGCATCAGCAAAGAAAATGCAGTACTGTCAGACTTGTGTTCAATATTTGGGATTCACACTGTCTCACGGAAAACGTTCCATGACTGCAGACAGGGTCAAAGCTGTGACCTCCGTCCCTCGGCCCACTACACAGAAGGAAATGTTGTCCTTCCTGGGCATGGTGAACTATTGCAGACAGTGGATACCTGACTGTTCTTTTCATGACCACATTCATGACTGTTGTAAAAAAGACAAGCCTCCTCGAATACTGTGGTCCACAGAAATGACAGCCTCTTTCAATTAAAGGGAGTGCTGACCTCCGCCACTCAAAGGTGCTGCCTGTGGATTGTTCAGGGGATGCCGGCCTGCCTGAGGGCAGTAGCAGCTTGCTCTATCATGATAAGGGACTGCGAGAAGCTCACACTCTCACATGACACTATTCTACACACCAATCACCAGGTCACGACCATTCTAGCAAACATAACTACACAACATATGACTGCACAACGTCGCTCAGGTTATGAAGCTACACTGACCTCCACAGCAAACCTCACCATAAAAGCGAGCAGCACACCCAATTCGCCAGCACATTTATTGATCCGTATGCTGTGTTCTTCTGACCGACAGGATGGCTCAGACAGGCTTGACGATCATGACTGCATGACACGTATACAGGAATCCACAGCATCACGTCCAGATTTAGAGCAAACACCTATCCCAGACTCAGCCACGGTTTATGTGGACGGGTCCTGTTCAAGGCCGAATGACAACTCATTTCTTTGTGGCTATTCAGTGGTGACATTGCCTGACATCATACTAGAGGCTCACTCATTACCATTTCACTCAGCACAAAAAGCAGAGCTCATGGCTTTAATACGCGCCTGTGAGCTCCATTTGGATAAGCGTGTGACAATTTACACAGACAGCCGCTATGCGTTTGGCGTCGTACATGACTTTGGCACATTGTGGAGACAAAGAGGATTTAGATCTGCTGATGGAAAACCGATTGCTAATTCTGATCTTGTGCAAAGACTTTTGCAGGCTATACAGCTGCCATCGGCCGTTGCAGTTGTAAAAACGAAAGGACACAGTACAGCTGACACAGACGAAGCAACAGGTAATGCCTTAGCAGACGTGACAGCCAAGGCTGCAGCTGCATCACAGCTCCCACCTCCGCAGGACGTATTATCTGTGCCCCTACAGCTGCCACTTGTTACACTCCCAGACTATTTAGACACAAATGTTGATTTAAAATTCATACAAGAGCAAGCCTCTGCATGTGATTACACCTATTGGGAGAATAATGACTGTACCTTAGATGACAGAGATGGCCTATATAAAAAATCTTAAGGGTTTGATTACCCTCCCATCTTGCCTACTGCCAGTCCTTGTCCGACATTTTCACGGTATGAGTCATGTCGGACAAAGAGGGGTAATAATGGCAATAAAATCAAAATCAAGATTTGTAATTGAGAAAACATCACATGCAGTAAAAAGCATATTAGCAACCTGTCTAACATGTGCACGAACTAATGTAGGGAGACCAAAAGCGAAACATCAGCATTTACCACAACCAGATTTTCCATTTCATACATTATGACTCCATCCGCAGCAACCAAATTATCTCCATTTGAAATAAGACTATTTCCAACACCATGGTCAGCTTCCAGAGGGGCACCACTAGTAGAAGGTGATGTATATTGCATTGTCCGACTATGTTCACAATCTGGTAGAAACACTGAATAATAACTATCAGAAAGTTTGTCTTTCTCAGCCTCTCCCCTCCACAGTTCCACCAGTGGAGACCAGGGGACGCGGTGTTGGTGAAGTCGCTAAAACCAAGGACACTCAGGGAGGCCGCGCGTTTTCCAGCCCCCAGACTGTACTGGCAGTGACGAAGAACCAGCATCCTCACAGACGGACAACCTCAGTGGATTCATGCCAGCAGGGTTAAGACGAGCCCAACCAGACAGTCTCAGGCGTCGGATCAAGCAGAGGACGTCTCCGGCGAGCCAACGCCCGGAACCAAAACAAATAAACACACAACGGGTAGATGACATCTCCGGCGAGCCAGCGCCCGGATCCAATACACCTACACACACGCAATCACTGATTAACACACAACGCCTGAAAGAGCCAAGACTCAAAGAGCTCTTTGATGCTTCACCTGAACAACAACAAGGTACTCAAACATCCAGCAGGAACAGAAAGCCAAAAGTACCACATGATGTCTAACCTGATAAAGCTAGACTCATTCCATCCTGATAATGGAGAAAATGAAATGCCCATTGTCATCATACGACGCTTATTCTATGTCTCTCGAACCTGGGACCAGGCCAGAAGACGACTGAAGAACTGTTTTTCTTATATATTTAGGTTATTTATCATATCTATCGCATTAACTTTAGGATTTTTCTTTGCTATTTTGTATTGTAGACTGCAACCATGTTCACATTTCTGCAGGTCGTATTTTGCTGACAATACCTCATGCTCCATTTGGCAAGACACCAACCTAGTACGCTCCTTACGTTCCCTAAAATCAGTAAATGGCAACATAGACGCCACTAATAAACTATTTTATGCGCCCTCTAGAGCAGGAGTCAACTCCTGGTATGAAAATGCCAGAATAGCCGCTCGTGACTTAGGAAACAGTAACTGTTATGTCTGTTCAAAGGGTAATCCAGAACAGGTTATAGTAGGATACCCCATATCCGGTTTCCCCCTCACTGAGGGACTAGAGAAAATCGGCGGAGATAATGCTCTCCTTAAAGACACTTTACAGTTGACTCTGAGCCCTCTCGACTGCTTACTTAGACACACACACACACCAACTAACCCTGAGACTCCATTAGGCGAATTATTGAAGTTATCTAATGACACGGCAGGGACCTGCGCCCCAATGAAACGCCCTAAGACTAGGTTAAAACCCTCACTACCCCTAGGACGGATCCCTTTCCATTTTAATACTAGTATGATATGTCTGCGCAGACTAAAGTTAACTGGCCCAGACACACACATAGATTATACAAAGGATAACTATACATTTTTCTCTGACTCCCCAGGTGCACGCTGTAATGAGACATGGCTAGCTGTCTCTGTGGCTGAAGTTTTATCATATCTGGAGGAACACACACACAGTTCAAGTTTGAGCGGAGAATCGATCATTGTTCCCCCAGAAGGTGTATTAAATGATACTGACTGGGGGGAGTTAGTTAAATCACACATGGTCACGCGCCTAACTAGAGCAATCCCTAACGGTTATTGGTTGTGCAACAATACTCTTAGACTAGCCTTACCTGTTAATTGGACCGGTACCTGTGGTCTAGTGACCGTTGATGTATGCTGTACTTTCATTCCCAATAATACCGCCCCTAACGGTTCATTCACACAAGCTATGAATAGACTTGAAGCATTGAAGATAGAACTAATTGCCAATACAGGCCACGGTCAGTGGCTAGATAAGTGGCTACAGGACACGTTTGGAAAATGGAAGGAACTAATTGTAGCCTTTGTAACCGTTGCCGCATGTTTTCGATAATTATTGTCTGTTGTGTGATACCATGTATACGCTCTCAGGATTTTTGATATTAAGCTTGCTCGAAGGACTAGTTACATTTATGATTTGTTTCACATTTATGATTTGTCTTTATATTATGTTATTACATTCTGTCTTTATACTATGTTATCATTTCATGATAAAAGGAGGGAACTGTTGTGATATTTTGATACCATGGTAGCATTTACAGGATATTGTTTTATAGTGATATTATACAGGAAAACTGTTACTCAATAAGGCCCATTTACTAGTTGTTTTTCTCTTTCTCTGTGACCCAAGAATTAATGTGTAAGAATCACAGGATGGTACCTCAAGGTCGAAAACACCACAGAGATCACTTCCTTACTCCCATCCTCCCTTCTTTATCTCCTAGAAAAGAGCTTGTTAAAGGCCAGGTGGTTTGTTTCAGAATTCACTAATGAAAGAACTCTGTATTCTATGTCTAGGAGTGTATTTTGCTGGAATGATCATAAATTGTAGCTGAACCGATAAACTACACAAAGGATACTTCTTTGCTCAGAAGGCAGGAAGACGTTTCCTTATTTGGTCTGTACCGGTTTGAACTGAGAATCTGCTGACACACGAACCTTTTTTTTCCTCTATATAAACTGTTGTATACTGAATAAACCTTTGAGTTGATTTTGGAAGAGCAACCTGAAGCAGTTTCTGTGTCATTTTGTTCTCCCAAGCTACTCCCGGCGCTGTAACTAACCTGCTGAACGGCATACCTGAGCTTACTTTGAATAATTAATTTTATACAGAACTCTGCTTATCGGTGCTCACGCCTTGGAGGAAACCCAATCCATGGAGAAACCCGGGACGGAGATTTCTTTCAGAGGCGTTCTGCGAGTGCGGCATCAGTTAAATTCTGTTCAGCCCCTGAATCGACTAAAGCGTGAAGGGAGTGAGAAACGTGGCCAAAACATAACGTGACTGGTAACACTAGACAAGGTTCAAGGTTCTTTATTTGTCACATGCATAGTTATACAAGTATAACACACAGTGAAATGTAGCCTGACACGCTCCTCGACATGTGCAAAACTATGTATATATATATATATATATATATATATATATATATATATATATATATATATATATATATATATATATATATATATATACATATAGTATATACATTGGGTGAATGTGCAGCAGTAGCAGCAAGCAGGTGAATTCTGTACATTAATATGAATAGACATCTGACTATTTTACAGGATAGACAATATAAACATATTTAAAGTTAAAGGAATTGAAATGTACATTGTGCCTTGGTTTGGTGTCTGGAAGAGTCCTGTCTCAGTCAATTATAGATGATGTGAGAGGGCGGGTGTGTGTGTTTAGGGCACGGATGGCTTGGGGATAGAAGCTCCTCTTGAGTCTCTCTGTCCTTGCCCGGAAGATGCAGAACCTTCTACCAGATTGCAGAAGTTGGAACAGTTTGTTGCCAGGATGGGACGGGTCCTTCAGTATCTGCGCTGCTCTAGTCCGGCATCTCCTGGTGTAGGTGTCCTGAAGCGGGGGGAGAGCAATCCTGCAGCAGCGTTCTGCTGTACGGATCACTCTCTGGAGAGCTTTTTGGTCCTTCACACAGCTGTTCCCAAACCACGATGTCATGTTCTGTGTGAGGATGCTCTCCACAGCGCCTGTATAGAAAATCCTGAGGATCTTTGGAGAGACCCTGAACTTCCTCAGTTGTTGTAGGTGATACAGGCGCTGCCTAGCCTTTTTGGTCTGGACCTGAATGTGGGCAGCCCATGTCAGGTTTGAGGAGATGTGGACACCAAGATACTTGAAGGACTGCACCCTCTCCACTGGAGCTCCATTGATGATGATGGGCTTGTAGTCTCTGTGCTGACCCCTTCTGAAGTCCACCACCAGCTCCTTGGTCTTGCTGACGTTCAGCTGGAGGTGGTTGTCCTGGCACCACGATGCCAGATTCTTCACTTCATCCATGTAGGCCGCCTCATCGTTGTTGGAGATGGCACCCAACACCACTGTGTCGTCAGCAAACTTCACAATGGTGTTGGAGCCATGGGTGGCCACACAGTCTGAAGTGTAGAGGGAGTAGAGCAGTGGCGAGAGGACACATCCCTGAGGTGCTCCTGTGTTGATGGTGATACTGTTGGAGAAGCACCTGCCCACCCTCACCACCTGAGTTCTGCCAGTGAGGAAGTCCAACACCCATGCACACAGACGGCTGTTAAGTCCCAGATCCCTGAGCTTTGTGAACAGTCTGCAGGGCACTATTGTGTTAAACGCTGAACTGTAATCAACAAACAGCATTCACACATAGTTACCCTGTTTCTTGTCCACGTGTCTGAGAGTGGTGTGTAGGATGTGGGCGATGGCATCCTCTGTGGATCTGTTGGATCTGTAGGCGAACTGCAGCGGATCTGTGGTGTCTGGGATGGAGGAGGAGATGATGTTCTTCAGCAGCCTCTCAAACACCTTCATTACTACCGAGGTCAGTGCAACTGGCCGGTAATCGTTCAGGGATGAGGGTTTGCTGTTCTTGGGCACAGGGATGATGGTGGATCTTTTGAAGCATGGATCTTTGAAGACGGGGTTTAGCACTGCACAGGGATCCGCCCACCTGTATCCCCGAATCTACCGGTGGGCGAAACCTTTTGGCCGCACTGTACATTGAGCCAACATGTGATCAAGCGTGCCGCAGTAAAAGCATGCACCGGAGCGGCGACGTCTATCTTTTTCCTCAGCAGTGAGATGCGAGCGGCCAATTTACATGGGCCCCGGTGTAGGATCCATATTTGCGGGACCGCCGGTGGATGTTGTTGCCGAAAGTGGTGGAGGCAGAAGCGATAGTGTGCTTACGCACAGAGGGCTTCTTCTCCGCTTCTCTCTCCCTTAAACGATTGTCAATTCTTAGGAAGAGGGAAACCAGGTTCTCAAATGATCTTGGTTCATCGTGGGAGCTTAACTGATCCTTTAAGTCCTCGCTTAACGCACAGCGAAAGATGCTTTGAAGTGCACGATCTGGCCATTTAGCCTCGGCTGCTGCTGTGCGAAAATCAACGATAAATTCAGCAATGCTCTGGTTTCCCCGTTGGAGTCCCAACAACCTCTCCTCCGCACTGCCTTTGGCCACCGCGTGAGCAAAGGTCCTTTTGAACTCACCCAGAAAGTCATCATAAGAGCAGGTTGGAAGAGGATGGACGGTGAGGTATGCCGCCTGGGGGTTGACCGTTGTGGCCGGAGTGGCTGACGGGGCTTGCACAGCTGGAAGCACTGCCCGGATCTCCTGTAAGGAGGCTAAAAAAATTTTCTTGGGTGGCATATAATGACTGACACTGTGCTCTGAGAGCTTGTAAACCCTGTTCATGTGTGCCCACAATGGCCACTTGCTTAGCAATCACAGCCTCTACTGGGTCTGCTGAGTCCACAGTGTCTGGCCAGTTTGTACTGTCACAATGGCCACAGGCCGATAGCTAAACTCAAACGCAGATAACCACAACAGAGACAGCTCGTACGTTTTACAGTGTTTGTTTATTAGGTCAACAGGTGAATTCATGGCAAAGTGTTGCTAATGATGTGGCCGTGGGTCAGTGGGCTGAACGGGGGATTGGCAGGTAGTGACGGGGACGGAGCGGGTGCGTGGATAGTCGGGGTGAACTCGGCTTTGAGGGAGAGGCGGTGAGGATCCAGGTGAGTAGTGGCAAAGGCTGGCTGACCTGTGTGGTGAGTGGTGGCTGGAGGGCAGGCAGGTGAGGTCCTTCGTATTGCTTAACCTCAACCTGATTACACAGAATCAGCCTCAGGTGTGCAGGACTGCAGGAGGGATGATGGCTCCGCCCAGGGGTGGAGACCAAGGAACTCAGGTGCCTGATGGAACTTTCCAGTCAAACCTCCAGATCCTGACAGGAAGTTGGACATCTACTACCGTCTGTGCTGATCCAAAACCATCTCATCAGTTTCAGGTCAGATTTCTTAATGTGGTGTGTCTCTCTCATATAATGTCTCTGCTGCTATTCAAGACCTAACAAGGATACCACTTTCTTTCCTCCACCAGTCCAACACACTTCACCCATATAACTGTAGCACATTACTGCAAAAAGGCAGGATTAGAGCTAACCGGAGAACATGAAGATAACCTGATAAGTGTTAAGAGCAAGGATAAACCCACAGTACTTACTGTCACCAAATCAGCATGTGAGACGTGTCTCTGATGTCATCTGGCTCACAGGGTGATTGACCCTTTATGTCTGTCAGACTATTTATCCATTTCTTTAAAGGCCTGTCCAGCTGAGGGTCATGGGGCCTGTTCCAGCTGTCACTGGGTGCACCCTGCACAGCTCATCTCAGGCTGCCAGGAGTACATAGAATATTAAACATTTAAATGCTATCATAAAAAATACATGAAGTAATACTACTAACACTACAAAATCGACTCTTATGCTCCGGTAATAAAATCAATTCTTGGCACAGAGCTGCAGTCTGTACTTAACTGTCTGTTAAGCTCTTTTTTTTTTTTAATCAGCGCGATGTGTTCTGCGTCCCGATCGGCTGTAGGCCGTTGTCAGTCTCGTGCCGTGTCTCCTGTACAGTACAGAATGCGTTCAGCTTGTCTAATTTACATCTATCTTTGATCGCTAGCAGTGTGACTCTGACGTGCTGTATTATGTTTGTTTTCTCCCCAACAAACACAAAAATGTCGAGGAAACGTTTTGCACCGTCAAAGGCTCCTGCCGTGGCACCCCAAAGGCAAAGGAAGATGCTAACAATCACACAAAAAGTTGGACTTTTGGACATGATGCATTGAGTTTTTCCTTTCCAGTCACCTTTCTCACTCACTATGTGTTAACAGACCTCTCTGCATTGAATCATATCTGTTATTAACCTCTGTCTCTCTTCCACAGCATGTCTTCATCCTGTCTTCCTTCTCTCACCCCAAATGGTCACAGCAGATGGCCCCGCCCCTCCCTGAGCCTGGTTCTGCCGGAGGTTTCTTCCTGTTAAAAGGGAGTTTTTCCTTCCCACTGTCGCCAAAGTGCTGCTCATAGGGGATCATATGATTGTTGGGTTTTTCTCTGTATGTATTATTGTAGGGCAGGGGTCAGCAACCTTTAAGACCCAAAGAGCCATTTGGACCCAGTTTCCACGCAAAACAAAACGCTGGGAGCCGCAAATACTTTTTGACATCTAAAATGAAGATAACACTGTATATATTGTTTTTTACCTTTATGCTTTGTGTGAACAACTAAGGTGTGCTGCTTATGAAATCCTTGAAGTGCTACAGAGAAAATCACATTTTATTCATGTAATTAACACATTTTGAACTCTTAAAGAAATATAACAAAAGCAAAGACACCCAGCTGAACTAAAATGATCCAGCAAACAAAAACTGTTGTGAGCCGCCATCCTTATATCGCCTTTGGGCTTTTGGAGCCTTGACCTGACTTTTAAAAAATAATTGGGAAAAAAGCTCGATGCTGCTGAAAAATGAAAAATAGATATTTGCAAAATTCTCCCTAAATATGTATTTTACCTGGTCATAAAGGTGGATAGTGAAGGAGGAGCCAAGATAGTAATTTTAGAAGGTTTATTTAATGCTGGTGATGAGATTTGGGTTCAGACTGAGGTATAACTTCAGGGAGAGCCAAGGCCAACATAACAAACAAAACATCCCTGATGTAAAAATAAAAGAAACTTACCTAAATCCAAAGAAACAAAATATACAAGCTATAACCATAACCTACCTAACAACACATAAACAGGAGAAAACAGGATGTCAAAACAAAAGGCAGCTCTCCCCTACAAGCAGTCTGAACATGAAAACAACAATGCACATACAAAAGCATGCAAGCCTGCACAGGTATGGCAACCAAAATAGCCAGAGGGCACAGAAGCACAGCTCCACAGACCTTAAGTAGTGCTCTGCTGGTTACCAATTAGCCGGACTCTGCGCAGCATCCAATCAGGACAGAGGAGGTGGAGCCTGGACAAAACAAAGAGTTAGTAGGGAGAAGAGACATTCTCCTGGGGGATGTAACATCCCCACCCAGAAAAACAAACGTATAAGTTTGTTAACCTTTGTTAAGGTTCACAATTGAGGAGGGAGAGTACAAACCACCCATGGTCCAGAGGATCTTGGTCCAACAATGATTTTAATGAACACACGTGTGGGAAGACACTCTGTACGCAGACAGCCAGTAGTCCTCGACTTAATCAAAGCATGAACAGATATTTTATAGCATCAGGGTTTGATTTACTGACGCCCCTTCATGCGTCACAGATACATTTTATACATAGATTTATACAAGATGATCTTCTGGCTTTTACCCCAGAAGATCATCTTCTATTTTCATGGCTGGCCCTTCCTGTCTACCTTTCAGTTCTTGTCTTGTTCCTCTTTCTTGCCGAGACAACAAGGAACGGTTCCTCTTTTACCGAGACACTTTTGCAGTTACAGCCAGACATGAGTAACCTCTTCTCTAAATAAATCTAACTAATGTGTGTGTGTGTGTGTTGACCTCACATGCTCTCTGTGTCACCTGTTGCACTTCTGACCTTTCACCAGAACGGAGGCTCACTGAGACTATGTGTATATCTTCTACTAAATAAATGTTTTAATCAAGAACCTCTACTAAACATAATAACTGTGTGCATAAGCATCTTATGGCCTTCTTAAAGCTATCTGTTACTTTGTTAAAGCAATGATCATTTTAAATAACCTAGTGATTCAAATGGCCTCGTCTGGCCTGCTCCTCAGAATAACTTAGACTTTGCTTTCACTTCTGCAAAACTCTCTGCAAGCCTGTTTCCTGTCCTGTTACTTTTAGCCTTTCTGAAAGACACACTGTTTAACCCCTGAATGCAATATAAACTCCAGATTATATTATTAATGCAATGGTAATGATGACAATTATTTAACAATAGCAGTAAAATAATTTCCCTGCTCCACACTCCCTCTCTCGACCTCTGGAACACCAGAGGTCGCAATACATTGTGTCCTCGCTCAAACCCTCTCTAGCCGTCCTCTGGCTCAACCAGCTCCCATTCGAGAACACTCCATGTGTAAGCTTTGGTTTTCTCGGTCCCTCTCTGGTGGGTCAGCAGGCCTCGAGATCTCCAGGATCCTCGCCCCTCCTGTGGTCGCTGAGATCTTCTGCAAAGGAAACAAAACACCTTTTCCTGCACCTCCCTAACTTATCCTATCTGGGACTCTTTAATCAAAAGCATGATCCTAATTATGCTCTTAACTTATTGACTTGTATTTATGTATATTCTTCAACGTTCCTCATCACTTTAAAATTCTTTAAGCGCTGCTTTCACGTCCGGTTGCTCGCTCTATTTTTCCCTTATCTGATCATCAACATCCTGTGCACAAATTGTCGCTGCTGCAAGTTCCTCTACTCTAAAAGATCCAAAAGAAAACAACCACTTTAATCAATTCAGTTTAAGCATATAAGCAATTACTCCTGTATACATTTCATCATAGCTAAATGCTGCCTTGAAACAACTCCTATGTGTTAACTTCATTTTAACCTCACATTTCCTATGTTATAACCCGTTTTTGGTATAGCCTTTTTATTTCATTTTGCTCCTTTTAATGTAACAATACCTTCTAATTCTAATTTATCAGACTTAACCAAAATATATGCTTTCCTTCCTCTTTGGTCCTTCTTTTAAGTTCAGTTAAAAGCTAAATGAATTTGAGGCCTTTTGCCTGGAATCAATACTGTCATGTGTGTTTCTGGACTCTGTGTCTGTAAGCGTGTGCAATCCTTCATGAACTCATATTATCCTCACAGTAGATTGGCTAATCATAGCGCTAGCCAAAGGCTCGTGACCCTCCAGAGACAAATTTGAGCCACAACTCCTTTAAAAGCACAAAATGCAATATGTATAAAAATCATTTCTACGTAGAAGCTCCCCCTTTATCCTAAAGATAAACCTATGTAATATCTGTATGTGTACGCCTACATTATAACCACTACTTCTAGAAATCAAAAAGAAATCAAAGCTGTTCTACTCCTTCAACCCCCACTAATTTTCCCTCTAAGAATTATTCACGGCTTTGAACCCTGGTATTGTATCTTCTAAACAGGATTCAGTTCTTTAATCCTTTAACCTTAACATAAAAATAACAGTTTCAGTTTTACCATATCCAAATGATCAAAAACCCCAAAAGTCCTCCAATGATCCTAAATTATTAAACAATTAAATTAATAAACCCTAAACCCCCCTTTATCTTGATACATTTCATGTGTCAAGATACTACACCATCACATTCTTGAGAGGGCATCGGCCACAATATTTTCACATCCTCTCCTATGCTTTATTTCAATGTTGTAGTTTTGTGAAATTAAAGCCCACCTCATCAATCGTTGATTGTTGTTATACATACGAGAGAGGAACACGAGAGGATTGTGATCAATGAAGACCTCTACAGGTTGGGAAGTAGATCCCACATACACATCAAAATGTTGAAGAGCCAGAAGCATGGCCAGAGTCTCCTTTTCAATTGTCGAGTACCGTCTTTGATGAGCATCGAACTTCTTTCCAAAGAAGCAGACAGGATGACTCACTCCTTGTCCATCATCCTGAAGAAGAACAGCTCCAGCCCCCACCTCACTGGCATCCACTTCAAGCTTGAAAGGTTTAGAAAGGTCTGGAGCAACAAGAACAGGTGAACTCGACAGAAGACCTTTTGCACATTCAAAAGCATGTTGACACTCAGGACTCCAAATGAATGGTACCTTCGGGCTGCACAGGTTTGTCAGTGGTGTTACGACTTCAGAAAAATTCCTACAGAAACACCTGTAGTAACCAACCATCCCCAGAAATCTACGCAGCTCACGGCGTGTTGTTGGCACAGGAAAGTTGAGGATGGCAGTAACCTTTGCACTGATAGGGCGAACCTTGCCCTGCCCTACTTCCTTTCCAAGGTAGGTCACTGTAGCCTTACCAAACTCGCATTTAGCCAAGTTGAGGGTCAAGGAAGCATCAGCTAAACGCTTGAACACAGTGGTTAAAGTGTCGACATGCTCTGACCAGTTGGAAGAATAGATGACCACATCATCAAGATAAACACTACAGTTTGCCACACCAGATAATACAGTTAACATTAACCTCTGGAAGGTAGCAGGAGCATTTCTCATTCCAAATGCCATGACTGTATATTGTAAAAAGTGATCAGGTGTTACGAAAGCTGAGATTTCTGATGCTCTTTCTGTCAGAGGTACTTGCCAATAACCTTTAAGAAGGTCAAGCTTACTCACATAAGCAGCAGATCCGACGCTGTCAATACAGTCCTCAATACGGGGCAGTGGGAAGGAATCAGGCACTGTTACTGCATTTACCTTGAGGAAATCTGTGTAAAAGCGAGGTGTTTCATCTGATTTTGGCGTAACCAGACACGGAGAGCTCCATGGACTATAGCTTGGGATAGCCAATCCATGCTTCAGAAGGTAGTCTACTTCTTTGTTTATCATTTCTCTTTTTGCCATATTCACACGGTAAGCATGCTGCTTAATAGGCACTGCATTCCCAACATCAATGCCGTGCTCTATTACAGTAGTACGGGAAGGCATGTCCCCAAAGAGTTTTAAATGAAGGTTGACTAGCCTTTCAATGTCTAACTGTTGCTCACGGGTCAAGTGAGACAGATATATAGACAACTGGGACAGTACCTCAGAATTAAGCATTCTGGCATTCTGGTAGCTGGCATCACAAAGTTTGAGCCCGTCTTCATCTAAACTCGACCTCAATCCTGAGGAAGAGTTGAACAAGAGAGTTTCTGGAGATGAGATTTGCTCTGACGGAGATGCCACAGGCTTATCTGCAGGACCACAGAGAGGATCAGCTCTAGAATGAAAAGATTTGAGCCTTTTGACATGGCACAAGTGTGTTTTACGCTTCCTATCTGGTGTTTTAATCACATAGTCAGTGTCATTTACTTTCTTACCCACCTGGTATGGTCCACAGAAGCGGGCAGACAATGCAGAGCTAGCAGTTGGTAGAAGAACCAAAACCTTGTCACTTGGATTGAAAGATCGAGGAACGGCTTTCTTATCATACCAACTCTTCATCTTCCCCTGAGCAGAGGAGGGGGCTTCTGCAGCTGCCAACCTGACCTTATGGAGGCGCTCTCTGAAACATAATCCAGAACATTAGTTTTCACAACATGGTCTGTTGACAAGAACTGTTCTTTCAACAACTTCAAAGGTCCCCGAACAGAATGACCAAACACTAGTTCATTTGGGCTAAACCCAAGGGACTCTTGCTTAGCTTCACGCATGGCAAACACCATCAGGGGTACTCCCTCATCCCACTCTTTTCCAGTATCCAAGCAGTATTTCTGCAACGTTGCCTTGAGTGTCTGATGCCAGCGCTCTAATGCTCCTTGAGACTCAGGATGGTATGCACTTGACACGACATGCTTAATCCCCAGAGTCTGCATGACCTGCTTGAAAAGTTTAGACAGAAAGTTAGTTCCTTGGTCTGTCTGGACTACTTTCGGTAGACCAAAAGTAGTGACGAACTTTGTCAAAACTTTAACCACCAAAGGTGCAGTTATTCTTCTGAGTGGGACAGCTTCTGGAAAACGAGTCGAAGTACACATTGCAGTCAGTAAAAACTGATTACCATTCTTTGTCTTGGGCAATGGACCAACACAGTCCACAATGACACGTTCAAAAGGTTCACCCAGTACTGTTATAGGATGAAGAGGAACTATAGGAATTGTCTGGTTTGGCTTTCCTGCAATCTGACATGTTTTACAAGTGCGGCAAAACTCAACTACATCAGCCTTCAATCCTGGCCAAAAGAAATGGTTGAGTATCTTATTGTACGTTTTTGTAACTCCCAAATGACCAGACAGGGGGTGCTCATGTGCAAAGGAGACTACGTAGTGACGATACTCAAGATTCAGTATCTGTGTCGGGCTGTGAGCTGCAAAGCTACAGCCGACTGTGTGCGCACAGCAACCATGTGTGAAAAGTGGTCAATAAAGAGATGCTGAAAAGCACATTCATGCAAACATCGTTGGGTCTGCCGTGATATGTTTACAACGGGACTTCTGCTCCTGAACCTCTGCGCACAGCGTCTGCAGGTCGGGGCTGTACGAAGTCACTTTCATCTCTACAGGACTGTAAGCTGTCGTCTGTGGGGCGTGAGCGTGTTTGGTTTAACACAGTTCACGGTGGAGCTGCTGACATAATGTGGATCTGAACATCCATAACTGGCCTACCTGGGGTTGAAAGTCTCGATAAATGCACGCCGTTTTGGCGGGTACACCGGCTTCCGCCAGTGTGACGCTTATTATGAGCGATGAAGAAATAATAGAATATAATTTAATTTTTATATTTCAAAATCACAATAATCTTCCAATGTAGAACTACAAGGTAAAAAATAACAAACATAAATAAAATACACTTCAGCTAAATACTTCTAATTTATTTTCCCAAACCACGCGGAGCCGCAGTATAAGGACTAAAGAGCCGCATACGGCTCCGGAGCCGCAGGTTGCCGACCCTTGTTGTAGGGTCTACCTTACAATATAAAGCACCTTGAGGTGACTGAAAATAGAATAGAATAGAATAATCCTTTAATTGTCCCAAAAGGGGAAATTTGGTTGTAACAGCAGCCAGAAAGACACATATACAAACAAACAGGACACAGAACAGAAACATACAGTTTTTCTTACATATTTACTTTAAGGACAGTGGTTACTAGTGATGGCCAAATGAAGCTTTCCGAAGCACTGAAGCTTGTATTGAAAAACGGTTCATTACTCGAAGCTTTTCAACACAGTCCTCTCCGGTGACATCTGGTGGTGAAAATTTTGAAGAGCAGCTTGAATCTGCAAAATAAAACGGACTGCTCAATCATCGCTGCTCACTCAAGAGTGGAGTTCTCTCTGATATTGGGCCACCGTTCCGTTGCTTTGAACATGTAATTGGTTTTGTTTTCTCGATTGGGGGGCTGAAAAAAATGTAATGCGTATCTGCGTAATACATTTTGATCAATAAACTTTCCCTATTTAAACATGCACTATGGTGGCCTTTCTTTGCTCATAACTCCTTGATGTTGGTAAATACAATAAGTGAGCAATATATATAATATACATATGAGAATGCACAGCACATTATGGAGTATGCCCCTGCTGTGAAGTCCTGCCTCCATCTACTTGTCGTTTAATCACTGGACAGCTGGACAGGTTCATACAAAATATTAGATTAGACCAATTGTCCTATACATATTTTTGACCTAGGGGTGGGATTGATTGTGAACTGGAAAGGGAAAATGCTTAGGGAGCTGAGTACGGCTGCATCGTTACTGATTTGTAGAATCATTTTGATTCGATACAGGATCCGATTCAATTTGATTGGAATCTGGAAAGTTTTGCCTCAGTCAGAAATATTACAATTCTGATCATTTATCAGTATATATCCATAATTTCGTATCTATTAAAAGAAAGCTGACACATGTGAGACTTAATTAGAGATGTAAACAGAGAGTTATGAAACCTGCAGCTGCAGAAGCCAGCGAAAAAAAAGAGGCAAACACAGCGCGGACCCGACGACACATCAAAATCTGACTCTGACGCGTCGGGTCCGCGCTCTGTGTTCACGTTTGTATGCAGAATCCGTAAACCTGCTCCCAGTTACTGTTTTAGCTGTATGGTGTTTGACGACATGTTGTGAGGTTTAACCTGAGATGCTGGCGTTTCAGGCATAATAACGTTAATTTACAAATCGACACGGGATTTTAATGAATCAATATCACTTTATTCAATTTAGCATGGATTGTAATCAGAAAAGCGATAATCAAAACCCACCCCTAATCAAGAACTTGCAAAGTAAAAACATGATCTATGTCAGGTAGCCCTTTTGTTATTTACATTTAAAAAGAGGATTAGTGTTACTGTGCGCTGGCTGAGTCTGTTTCTTGTCTTAGAAATAGTTTCTCCTGCCCTGGAGAAAATCCACTTGCATGGAACAGAAGAGGCTGTGGAGTGCAGGAACCACACTGCAAGCTGGTAGATATGCAGGTATTCCTGGGTCCTGCAGACTATCACCTAAAAACAATAAACAAAATGATTTTCTAAACTGTAGCAATGTAATGTACGTATAGTGTCAAATACATTTTTGTAGTCTTCATCAGCTTTAATTCACATGGAAGTGTTCCTAAAGTCATATGCTGTAATGATATTTACATTATGAAAACATGATTTTGGACATTTCAAGTTTTTCACTTCGGCAGATAAAATGAATTGAGCAAAATCAACTCAAAATATTCCCACACGCCAGAACGTCCTCTCTTCCTCGCTGGCTCCATATCTGTCAGTGGAATGATCACCTCGTCGCTATCTGTCACCATCAACACACTCCACGAATCCCGTGGATGATTCACTTCCTTATATCCGTTTGAATCAGGTACCGAAGCAGTTACGTGCGTAATGAAGCTTCGGACGTCACTGGTCACGTGACTTTTGCCAAACGAAGCAAGCCTCGACACAGTGCTTCTGAACCAGTGTGTTGTTTTTTTCGACACACGCTCCGGAGCGTCAGCTTCAAGCGGGCCATCACCAGTGGTTACTATATACAGAGAGTACTGTACAGTTATTAAATTAAAAAAAATTAACTACAGATAAGAGGCAGACCAGGTTGTAGTGCGAATCGATTGGTTAAATTATTGCAGTTACAGCGCTGACGTAAACATCTATGATTGTTGGGAGCAGTTCTGATTGTGCA